>NC_090869.1:35105995-35143495 GCF_036669935.1 Montipora foliosa
GACTCAATCCGACATTACAAGTTATTGTTTTTTGTTACTACATACTCAACATTAACAGAATCCACTCCGAGTTGCCCTAGGTTACGCGAAGCTTACGTTCCTAACATCACTCCATTTAACGTGAAACGTGAAACTGCCACCCGAAGTTCGCTAAATCTCTCTATTGCCCTTGCCAAACAACGTGGCAACCATGACGTCACATGCAAATCAGGCCTTTTGCAGCTTGTGATCACATGATGCAAAAACCTCCATACTGCATCGCAAATTGCCTACTGGGACATCTGAAATAAATTAAAAAATAAATGAAATTACTTCGCTTTAGATGTCCCAGTGCGCGATTTGCGTTCCAGTATGGCCGTTTTTGTACCATGTAATCACTAAGCTGCAAAAGGGTTCATTCAAAAACACTTCGCTCTTCGTGTATGGGGAGGTGAATCGAGAGATTTATTGAGAACCGTGACAGTGTCTTAAAATGTCTCTTAAAATTACAGGAGTACGCTCAATCCTACTTCCCAATGATTTCCACTGAGTTGGAGCGTTTAAGTGTTAAGCCCTGTCCAAACGGCGAATGATTTGCGATAGATTCGGTGACCAATGAGACATTTTACCGCTCGGCCACCCCGTTACCAAACAGGGTGCTTAAACATACTTTATTACGCTGGGCAAATATTGAAGGCCGTCAAACATTCAATGAAACATCGTAACTGAAACATTTCTTTTCTTTTCGCCGTCTGGTTGGCGATGTTTTCGCACTCCGCGCTTTGACAACTACATAAAACGTGTTTCACGCACGCATGCGTTTTGAGTCAGGGTATGGATTTGTATCCATGGATACGGAATCGCGCAATCACTGTTTTCAAGATGGCGATTCATATGTCCAGAAATGCTCCAAATTAGATGCACGAGGATTTCAATAAGCGTCACGAAGTGTCCCCTTGCTCTTCAACATCACTCATGTCATGGAATACTGACAAAAAATGTCACAAAGTGTCCCCCAAATGCAGCTCTTTAAGTAAAGATTAACTGCTGCATTTACCCAAAGCTAAAAAATAGTGCTAACTTTTATCCTTAGTACGTCAGTAAGATACTCTTACAGACGTACAAATCGCTGAAAGGGCTTGCTCCAGACTATTTAAGGGACTTATTAGACCTGTTTGTGCCAACTAGAATTTTAAGATCTGGATCAAAACATCTCCTCCGTGTCCCTAAAATCAGAACAAACTACTATGGTGGACGTGCTTTCTCTTCATGTGCACCTAAGCACTGGAACCAACTACCCTCCTATATTAAACAGAGAGCTTCTGTAGAAATTTTCAAGAAAGAACTTAAGACATTTCTTTTTGACAATGATATCGACTTTTTTTTTTATATCCAGATATTTATTATTTTCTCATATTTTTTAAAACAAATTGGTATCATATTTTTAATATTTCTCTTTATTGTAAAGTCCATTGAGACAAGCTTTGGAATGGGCTATATAAGTACTAAATTTATTATTATTATTATTATTATTATTATTATTATTATTGTTATTATTATTACAATGTTTACTATATTTACATTATTAACAATACTTACTATACTTACAATACTAACAGTACTTACGATCACTACACTACTTACCAAACAAACGGTGTTAATTTACACCATATAAAACAATGCAAAGTAGAAAGAAGAAATAATATACAAAACAAAAATTGCGAATACTTACAATCGCTATAATATTACAGGTGATGTTTTGAATGGATTTCAAAACAGCATGCAAAAGATTAACAACAATTTAATAAACAGTTGCAAGAAAACGTGTTACAGCATAGGTGGACGCCATGATCGTTCAGTTCAATCAAGAGAAAATGAGGGGACAGAGAAGGAGGCTCCCGGTCCAGCGCTTGGGATATGTCATGTCCACGAAAGTTATTTTTAGACGAGCGGAAGTCTTCCGAGACGTCCGCATGCAGGCCAACCTCGGTCCGATGTTTGAAAGAAAATATATATTCATCAGCCTTCCACGTACGCCATCATTTTCTCTTTTCACTAAGAACCTGAGAGCGAGGCAAGACTGCACGCGGACGTCTCAGAAGACAGACTTCCGCTAGAACAAAGACTTCCGCTCGTCTAAAAATAACTTTCGTGGACATAACATATCCCGGCCAACCCCTTGAGCCTCCCTCTCTGTCCCCTCATTTTCTCTTGGTTCAATATATCCCATAGGTCCTAACGAACATCCGGTATCAATAACTTCCGGTTTATATGAACATTACATCTCTTTCCCCATAGTGGTAACTCTCTAGAGTAATATGGAAAGAAATAAAATAAACTTCAACTAATCAGTGTCCATGAAACTATGACTACTGACTGAAATCAAAGTCCAACAGAAACAAACGTTTTTGTACAGGCGACAGCACTGTTAACTTAACACACTATACTGTCATAGTTCAGAGCTCATAGTTGACTAAGGCTCTAGGCCTACAAATCAAGAATCTGACGGGGAACTCGTTTCCTGGAAGATCTACGCAATGGTGGTTGACCAACCGGGTGAGACGCACTAGCTTGGTTCTCTGGGATGGGGCTAGATGAACTTGTAAGATTAGCTTGCATGCCAGGGGAGCTCACAGGTTTTGATGCAGACGGGTCAGAAGCATGAGCACGTGTGCGTGCAGCAGGCAGCTCTTGTTGGTGTTTGATGTCAGCCGGAGAGTCGAGACCACTGTCACGGGACCGATCATCACCATGGTTGATGACTGACTGGTCCAGAGTTTTAAAGAAAGAGGAATTTCTGGTAACCGTGTGATTCTCGTTCTGAACAGTAATCATGCTGCCTTTCTTATCCACTACAGTCAAAGGGGTAGGGTCGTAAACAGTTGCACCTTTAGACGCAGTAAATGGTCTCTTCACTAGTACGGTTTCTCCAGGTGAGATAGTGCTCGGTTTCACATAGACCTTGTTGTCAGCATGAGCCTTGAACTTGGATTTCTGCGAGAAATCGCGCTTGTGGACGATCTCCGACACAGGGTCAACGAAGTTGGTCTGTGGTAGCTTGTTACGCACAGGACGTTTCAATAACAATACTGCTGGGGCCACTCCAGTAGTTTGATGAGGAGAGGTGCGATAGTTTCTCAGAATCGCTCGCAGTTCCTTTCTCCAGTTTCTTCCTTCCACTTTAGCGGCTTTAAGACACTTCTTCAGTGTTTTCACGAATCTCTCCACCTCACCGTTGGCCCTAGGCCATAATGGGGTTACCTTGCAGTGCTTGAAACCGAGCGCATGAGCAAACTTGGCAATCTCTTCTCCGCTGAAAGGTGGACTATTGTCTGATCTAACAATCTTGGGAGTTCCGAATGTAGCAAATAGCTGATCTAACTTAGGTATGACAGCACTAGCGGACGTTGACGACACTGGTTCTACAAACGGGAACCATGAATAATCATCAACCAGTAGAAGTAGGGTTTCACCCTCAACATGCGCAAAGTCAATGCTTACTTCATCAAAAGGGCTGTCAGGAAGAGTTGATACTTGAACAGGCTCTCTAGCGTACACTGGGGTTACAACTTGGCACGGTAAACATGCCTTGACCTTAGTTTCAACCATCTTGTCCATGCATGGGAACCACACCTTTTCTCGCAGGAGGGCCTTAGTTTTCACTATGCCCAAGTGACCTTCATGGGCGATGTCAACAATTCGCTCTTGATCCGATTTTAACAGGACAGTGTCAGTGCAGGTTAACTGCTCCTTGACTTGCTCATAGCGGGATAGCTCAGATAATGATACACCTGGTGGCGCCTTATGTCAGCAACCAGATTACATTGCAGATATAACCGCTTGTAGCATTGGATCCGTTGCGGTTGCAGATTCTACCTCAGACAGTGTTACAGCTTTTGGTACTGCATTTCTTGTAATAAAAGAGATGTGGTCTTCAGACTCGATTTCATAATTGTGAGATTCCAAGTCTCCCACTGGGTGTCTCGAAGCATAATCTGCTGGGTTTGAGGCACCAGGGCGATATTCTACTGTGAATCGGTACTGCTGTAGCTCCATGAGCGAACGTTCTATCCTGGCGGTCGGTTTATAGGTGGGGTTGTTGAACAAGGAAACCAGAGGTTGATAGTCTGTGATAACTTTAAATTCCCCTCCATAGATGAACAAGTGAAAGCGCTTTACAGCCCAGTAAACTGACAAAGCTTCACGATCAATCTGTGGATATCTAGCTTGAGTTGGTGTCAGTGGAAAACTGGCATAATGCAAAGGTGTCACTTCATTAGTCGAAACATCTTTCTGGGTCAGGACAGCACCTAAACCAATGGGACTACCATCGACAAAGATGGATGTAGGTTTCTTTGGATCAAAGTATCCAAGGGTAGTCTTGGTAGATAGTGCCGCTTTTAGGCGTTCGAATGATGACTGTTCTTCCTCAGTCCACTGCCACTTCACTCCATTACAGGTCAGCTGTCGAAGAGGCCTGGTGATTAGTGCAAAATTCTTGATGAACCTAGAGCAGAATGCAGCTGAGCTAAGGAGGCTTCGTACTTCAGATACATTGGTTGGTGGCACAACATTTTGAAGAGCTTCAACCTTTTTAGGGTCAGGTGACATGCCCTGTTCAGAGAACACATGGCTAAAGAAGAGCATAGTGGGAACTCGAAACTGACACTTAGGTAAGTTTATTGTCAGACCACTCTCCTGGAGTTGACGGAACACTTGTCTCAGATGTCGGTCATGCGTGTCTTGGTCTGCGCCCCCAACATAGATGTCATCACTGATGTTCTTGACGCAGGGTATGCCACGGATTGCATCACCCATCTTCTTTTGGAAGATTTCTGCTGCGCACGAGAGACCAAAATTGAGACGTTTGTATTGGAACAGTCCAACGTGTGTAGAAAATGTGCTCAGTGCTCTCGAGTCGGGATGCAATGGGATCTGGTGGTACCCTTGATTTAAGTCGATCTTACTAAACACTTTAAAACCGTTCAAGTCCGACACTACGTCATTGATGGTGGGTATGATGTGTCGCTCCCTGATGATAGCTTTGTTTAATGAACGCATGTCCACACAAATTGTAATTTCGTTCGGTTTATTCGGCTTGGGCACAACAACAATTGGCGATACCCAAGGGGTGGGGCCTTCTACGCGTTCAATGATGTCATCATTTTCGAGCTGTTTGAGTTTTTCCTCCACTTGTTTTCTTACATGGAAAGGGACTCGGCGATCTGGCTGAGCCACGGGTTTGACAGATTCATCTACATGTATGCGTGCTGGTTCACCTTTGTACTTGCCCATTCCACTGGTTAGATTACGAAATTCCTTGAGAAAATCTGGGGCATCAGGTGGTAGGCTAACAGGAGGTTCGACCGTACTAACTGCTTTAATAAGATTTAATGCTTGTGAGGTTGTCCAGCTAAGTATGGAGCTTGATGAAACCTTTGCGACATAGAATGTTTCCACGGATGAACTGCTACCATTGGTGACAGTAGCTCCGAACTTTCCACACAGGGTTAGTGGCTTATCAGACATGTACGGATACACTTTGGCACTTGTTTCAACCAGTTGTGGCTTTGATTTAAGGCCATCAAAGTCTCTCTTGCTTAAGATATTCACGGTTGCTCCTGAATCTGCCATAATGCGGATTGGTGTGTTCCTGATGGTGACCTGAAGGATAGGCTTGCCAGCTTCGTGTCCCTGTGCACCAATGTTAAAAGTATACTCTTCTATGTTGTCACTATCAACACCGACTAGAGATGACATTTCACTACTCGGAGACTCTTCAACATCTGCAGACCTGACATGGTATTTACCTCTTGACGTTTTCTTTGGGTGCGAAGATTTTGACCGATTATTGGGTTTGCCACGACAAACTTTGGAGAAATGGTTCATTTTGCCACAGTTCAAACACTTTTTACCTTGAGCAGGGCAACTTCCTTGATGTGGGTAATTTCCACCACATAAACCACACCTATTGCTACGCAAACCAGACTTTGGTAGACCACGAGAATTCTCTTTCTGTTGACGGTTGCTTTACTTCTACCATAGCCCAGTGCATTGGATTGCTGTTTCTCCATCTCACTGGCCTGTTCGTCGGCGGTTTCCATGGCGAGAGCTACTTTCAACAATTTCTCACGATTGAGGCTCTGTTCGATTGCTTTACGCCTCAGGCGAAGCGAGAGGTTCCTTGAATAATCTGCCGCTTCATTTCCAGTTCGGGATCGGCGAATTGACACTTGCGTGCTAACAGCTGGAGACGTGTGTAAAACTCGATAATGTTTTCACCAGACTTTTGCGTTTCCTGACGAAAGACATAGACGTGATAATCCACACACTTTTGAGGCTCGAAATGGTCAACAAGAGCCCTTACGGCAGTCTTGTATTCGTCACTTCCTTTCGGCGGTTCTGGAACGGTAATGGTCTCAAACACATCACAGGTTTCTTCTCTCACGTAATGCAACAACATGGCTTTCTTTTGAGATGCTCGGGTAATGTTCATTGCTGTAAACATGTTGTCCAAACGCTTGACATACTTCTCAAAGCGAACGGGTACTGTATCTCTTGGTTGAAGATCAAACTCAGGAAAGGTCGGTTGGTTAACTGCCATTGCAGAGGCTGCTGAAGGCTGCGAAGGCGAAGTGGTTGATGAAGAATCTGCAGGCATCGAAAACAAGGCTGATCGGTAGAATTTTCCGGTTGATTTAACACTTTAAACGCAAAGATTTCCGTTTTCGATTACTTGCATCCCATCCTCGTCGCCATTTGTGATGTTTTTAATGGATTTCAAAACAGGATGCAAAAGATTAACAACGATTTAATAAACAGTTGCAAGAAAACGTGTTACAGCATAGGTGGACGCCATGATCGTTCTGTTCAATATATCCCATAGGTCCTAGCGAACATCCGGTATCAATAACTTCTGGTTTATATGAACATTACATTACACAGTATACATTACAAACAATACTGGAAAGGTTACTAAATACTACCTTTTCTTTTTTTTATCACCTTCCAAACACTAAAGTCAATGAAGATTGTGGCCACTGTACTGCATATCGCATTGATTTGCTCTGCCGGATCTCGCATGCTGCCATTTTGATTGAACTGACTAAATTTTGACTATTTCTCACGTCGATAAGTGAAGCACACTGGGTAATCTAGGGGCCCACAATTCTTCGCATTTGGAGTTTTATACTTGTTTCACATAAAAGATATTTCAAAAACTTTGGCCACCACGTCTTAAAATCTAGTGTGGATTAAATTATTATTCTACGTTTATGGAGAAATTTTTAACAAGCATAAACGGCTGTGATAACAGTAAATAGGGGCCGGCCTCAGGCCCCGTTTATATGGAGAAAAGTTGCCCCTGGGTAGGAGGGTCTCTCTCCCGAGCTACCCTGGGCGAGCCAATTTTTTATACTTTTCCTTATAAAACGCGGCGAACCATCTACATGGGCAAACAATAGTTGGCTCGCCTAGAAGGGTGGGCTTCCTAGCCGGGTCACCCGTTTTCGACGGTATATTCACCCTCCAAGCCAGGCCAACTTTTATCTATAGGCCTTTCAGGAATTTCACAGGGATCTGGGGCGAGTTTCAAATTTGAACCAATCGATAATTGACTATATCACATAAAAGATAACATTGTGATTGGCCATCTGTCCAAGTTTGATGCTTTTAGGCCGAACAGAGACGAAGTTACGGACTTAAAAACAGTTAAAAATCCATACAAACGTCTTACGATTTCTGTAATATTCATAAAAATAAGCAAACAAAGTAATTTTCACCTCAACTATTTCCAAATGGTAGGGCCATGACAGGATTTTCCAATTGTCCAAAATCTGATAAAAGTTTTTAAGAGTTTATGTGGATTTAGGGGACGCAACCTCAAAATTGGAGAAGTTTGTATGGAATTTTAACTATGTTTTAAAGTCCGTAACGAGGTCTCTGTTCGACATAAAAGCATCAAACTTAGAAAGATAGCTAATGTCAATGTTATCCTTCATGTGATGGTGTCTGTTTATCGATTGGTGCAAGTTTGAAACTCGCCTCACTTCCTGTGCATATCCGGAATGGCCTATGTAAACACTTTGGCTCACCTAGTCGGGTCAACTCGGTCAAGCCAAGATGATTGAAACTGAGACGGGCATCTCTTGACTCGGGCAAAAGAAACAATGCTTTTCTCATATAACCGCTCGCTAACGTTGAGAAGCTGAGAGGATGACCCTCTTACCTTACCCGAGACAACTTTTCTCCACATAAACAGGGCCTTAGGTCAGGTCCCTGATTTTTCTGCCCGTTAACGTAGCAGTGGCACCAAACATTACAGATAAGATCTCATAACTGCACATAAGGGTTGCACCCTTCAAGATTACTCTTCCAATATTGATGGAAACTTTTGCAATCGAGCCTTTTAGACGAAGAGTTCTTTTCAGTGTGACTTGACACGGAATTTTAAATGCAAATCAATCAATCTGCATCGTGTGATTGCTTAATAGAAAACTCCATGAAGAAATCGTCTCTTGTAAGTATATGGGGTATTATGACAAATCTTTTAATAAAATCACTATACCAACCGAGATTTCAGTGAGGGCCTTACGTAGTGAGTAAGAGGTGGAAAGTGTACGTGTTCCTTTGCTTCTTTTCAGTTTCATGCTTTTTGAGTTAAGTTATTTCCATAGGTTATGTTTCAAGCTCGTCGCCAGTTCTTAGGTTAAGAATAATTGAAGCAGCCATTCGGGAAAATGGGAAATGGAAAAAAGACAATTGTAAAAAATTATAAAAAAATTAGAAAATACTCGAAAATAAAGATCCCCTGCTTCTGAATAAAACTCAGCAGTTCCCCCCGTTCCCTAAACATCCCTTTTATACATATTCAATTCTCCTTTGTGAATTTCTATTGAATTACCATTGCTAGTTACTAGCTTACAATTTTTATTTATGCCTTTCTGATTTTTTTGTCCGTGCTCTCCTTGAGTGGCTTTGCAATGAAACGTTTTCAATTTATAATTTTCTCACGGCATTTTCAATGGTTTCATTCTGGATGACTTGTAATGAAGCTTTTTAAGATAACTTTTCCTTGACGTTTCAGGGTTGAACAGCTGATTGTCCTAAAGCCGGAAAAGGACATCAAACCAAGAAGCATTTACGCAACCCATGAAGAATTCACCAAGAAGGGAGACATTGTTTAGTGCCGTGATCAACAGGCCACACTATCGCTGCAACTAGTTTACCGCGAAGAGATGATACCCAAACTCATCACGAACTGGCGCACGAAAATCCTATAAATGTAGGTCTCTCATAAAAAAAAAAAAACAAGCAATAAGTGCTCTCAAATGTTAAGATAGCTCGTGATGATTACGGCAATGGAAAGTGTAGAATAGTTAGCGTATTTTAACAAAACGTTTTGCTCTTCCCAGAATCAATGTGAAAGGACAGGTTCTTTTGCACTCTCTGCGGACCTTTTTTCATTGCAAAAGAACTGTGCACTTGCGCAATAGAGGTTTTGAATCTCAAAATGGCGGACGAAGATTACTGCTATTTTTGCTACAACGTGTCGAATACTCGCTCGAAATGCAAATAATTCTTGAATTCATGGTTTGAAGTTCTGGAGATATTTGACGACTCCTAACCAACCATGGCTCAATGCACCCAGAGTGCCGACGAGTTTATACAGAGTGCATTTTGCCCCATGGTTGCTGTTATGTGCAGTGACGACGTTGAGAAAATCTGCCAGAAAAATAACTTGAGTTTCGTGGAGATGGTGCGACCATTTTGTCATCTTACGAATGAAGGTAAAGGCTTCTGAGATAATTCTCAGGCAAAATGCGAACAAATCAAATGTTTGAGAGATAGAGATTTACATAATTATATGATCATGATAGTGCGGAAGGATAACCATATTCGAACATAGCGTAAGATTCTTGGGAGACAAGTTCTCAGAAACTGCAGGGATCGTGTTTAGATTCTTTGAGTGGCATACTATTGGAACTGTTTCATCTGGGGTTTGTTTTGCATTTTGCAGCGTCTTATCTTTGATTATCTGCATGTACAATTGTACATGTTAAGTTTCTTTAAGTTGTCATTCTTGGGTTGCCTCATTGTAAATTGGGATTAACGTATAGCTGTTAAACGAAATTTCGGATCAACAAGCTAAAATGATCAAATCTAAGGAAAGGGCATATAAAAAACATTGATGTTCTTCCTGTGTAGGCTTTCGCTGAGTTTACTTATTCAGTATTCCAAAATAACAGTTCTTTTTTTCCATGCAAATAATCTATCACACAAAAGAGGGACAAATGACTGCCAATTTGTTAATGTAACTTGTGTGAGAGATAAAAACTATAGTATTGGAGAAAACAAGGTAATGTATTTATCAGTAAAATTTTAAGTTGAATGAGCTTTTTGTGGATTCGGTCGAAGCGTCAACAACCATTACGAAATATATTTGAGCCAAGCAGGCTCAGCATCAAAAAATCATAAAAATATTAAATTTGCTTAAACTGCGATTCCCGGTTCATACAACAAAAAATACCGCATCGACGGCCGCGCTTTACCCCTGTCAGAGCAGAAGTAACAACTTTTATTTTTTAAGACTATAACCAATAAATGCCAAACTCCAAGTGCCAAATTGAACTCTATTTTTTGAGAAGGAATTGAAATCCATGTGGCCATGGGCGGTCACGAGCAAAGCCAAGGATTATGGTAGGTGTGGAATCATGTGAAACGGCCTTTGCACCGATTGTTTGGTAAAAAAAAAAAAATTCTGAGAGGTTTCGTAAACTGTAGCCACGAGCATATTAAAATTTTTAGCCTGCTTATCTGCTCAAAATACAATAAGCCAGAGTGCCAGGCCGGGTGACCGGGTAATTTTTGTCACTCGCCCGAAGCCAAATGTTAGTTGCTTCAGGCGACCGGGCGCCGTTAGAGCACAGCCTTGTGAGGTCACAATGTTGGAGCACTTGAAGATAAGGATAACAACTGCCTTCAGCAGCATCCCTGATAAAAACTTATTGCTATGTGCACCAGTGGCTCAGTTGGTTGAGCATCTGGCTGTCATGTGCAATGTTGTGGGTTTGAATCCCGACTGGACCAACACTCACGATCTTAAAATAACACAGGAGAAAGTGCTGCCTAAATGTAATTTCATCAGCTAATGGTTAGACTTTCAAGTTATCTTGGATATAAACCATAAGTCCCGTCTCACAAAATAGTATCTTCCATGCTCATAAGTTTTGTAAAGAAGAACCTACACACGATTCGAGAAGAGTAAGGGATGGCGTTCTCGTTGTTGTTTTTGTCCTTTTCTCTCCAGCAGAAGTGGCCGGCTTAGCGTGATGTTGTGATGCCAACTAAGGAGAAACAACCATAAGTCAAAAGGACTTCGCTGAGTGCTGGAACATGTAGATGTAGATGTACAGCTGTACATGTAGATGTATGCTGGCACAAAGTGCAAATACTGGACTAGAATCTAATGTGCATTAGCAAGGCTGTGCTCTAACGGCACCTGGTCGCCTGAGGTGACTAACATTTGGCTCCGGGCGAGTGAGAAAAATTACCCGGTCGCCCAGCCAGGCACTCTGGCTTATTGTATTTCTAGCAGATAAGGCGGCTAAAAGTTTTAATATGCTGGTGGTTACACTTTAGAAAATGTTTTTTCTTCCTACGAAACAATCGATTCAAAGGGCATTCCACGTGATTTCACATGTAACATAATCATTGACTTTGCACGTGACTGCCAGTGGCGGCACGAATTTCGATTCTTTCTCAAAAAATAGCATTAAATTTGGAACATGGAGTTCATTTCTTGGAGTTGTTACCTCTGCTCTGACAGTGGAAAGAGTGGCCGGTAAAGCGGTGCAATATACTTCTGTATGAACCCGGGAATCGCAGTTAATGCAAATTTAATATTTTTACGAATTTTCGTGGCTGCACCTGCTTGGCTAAAATACATTTAGGTCATGGTTGTTTTTCCCCTGCATAAGAAATAACGAAATAAAAAAGGAAGATTTCATGTTATTTGTTGTTGTTTTAGAAACGGAGCAATCCTGCATTGTCTTTGGTGTAGTGACAAATTATTGCGTGCCCTAAACAAATAACGCTGTGACTGGCGCTTCGACTGAATCCACAAAAAGCTCATTACGCTAAACATTTTACTGATAATATAAGGAAAGATATTTTAGCTCTGTCCTGTAGCGATGATTTTCGTCCAGATCAAGATGACTTGCTCACAAAAAAATTGAAATAGCTTTTGGGCCACGGTGGTTTCATTGTCTGGTTCACGGCAGTTTTCACAAAAGCTCCACGGGAATCAAGCGGCATTGATTCATGTTTTGAAAACTTATTTTCAATGCAACTAACCAGTAAAAACGTTTACCCTTATTAGACCCAAACATCTGTACATAAACCTGTCGCAATCTTTGATTTTTCACTTTTAAACCTGAAAAACATCGGTGGCATTGCCACTTTTCTCATCTTTCTCAAGTATGGCATGAAAAATTTGATGGGTTGCGGGTTTTTCTTGCACTAGCGAGTTCAACGATCACCAAAGCAGTAGCAGCAATGTTTTGTTGAGAGAGAGATGGATGAAGATCTTGCTGCATTGTTGATCTCAGATAATTAAATGAATAATTAATTAATTCGGGCGACCAACTTGGAGGGATGGGCACTCCAGCTGAAAAGCTTGGGAGTCCGAAGGGTGCCCCAAAATTTTCCTTAGAGTACAGCCTTGATTAGTCTCAAAAGTTGACAACTTCAGTTATCTTTCACAGTGTCGTTGTCACCCAGAGGTGACACTAGGCTAACAGAGTATTGTCTGATGCTTAATTTTCAGCTCATATCCGAGACCCCTCTGGTATAATCCACCCTGTGAAAAACTGGCGTATTAGACTGGTTGAAATGTCTGCTACTCATCCACCTCAGCATGTTGTGAATAAACTGTTGAGTGAGGTTGTTTCACGCACACAGCCACTCAATACTGATCCAAGTTCATTGACGCCGGATGTTCAGGCAAAGGGTGAGTGTAAGTTAAGATTTATGTTAACTGAAATTCCTTCATAAAATTGAGATTTTAATAAAGCTGCCATAAGAGACCCTGAAGAAATCCTTACAAAAATAATAATGCATGCATTTTGTGGTAATTAAAACAATTATCTTGCGCCTTTTCGTTATTCAGAAATTGAGATTTCTATATCTATTCAACAGCATCTGCCCCATGGTTTGAAGCCTTCAGAGATTGTTTCTTTCAGTTGGTAAAACCATCTGACCATGAGTTTATCCGGCACTTTTTAGCTTGTATCCTTTTGCAATAAACTGAAATAATTATAATTATTGGTTACTATTACAATTCATGCTGAACAAAGAAATTTTCAACAATCGTTTATTTACTACTAAAACTTGCCAGTCTGTTTGAGATTCTACATGTATATGTTTAAGGAAAGATTGTTTTGAGAAATGCACAAGGGGTCTAACAGATCTACTTCACTTGGATTTATTTTCTGGTGAAGGTGAAGTTTTGAACTTCAGGATGTTCAGTGTGCAAGTAAGGGTGTTTTTGTAGCTTCCAACTTGTAAAAGAAATACATTGTATCATGGTTTTCCTTTAATGCTGTGGCTTAATCCTGAGGACAGATGTGGGAGTTGAAAATGAGTGGGATATGCTATCATCGACAGAAATCTGTATTCATTATAAAAGTTCATTCTCAGGCTGGTGCCTTTGTTCATATGTTTTAGTCTACACCTACTGACCCACGATACTACACTGTCACTAAATCATCCATAACCTATTTATTATCCATCTTTTTCACACTTATGGTATTTTTAGTTAGCAACCTGAACCTCTATTACAGTGAATCTGTTTCCTTAACATTCAATAATATTATTTTCAAAGGTTTAATAGTTGTATCCTCACAGAATCCTGACCCCATGAATGCCTTTGCCACAATGAGCTCACAGCAGATAGAGCAGCAGTCAGAACAACATGGTCATTTCAGATGGTTCACCAGCACTGTATTCAAATATCACCTGCTCTTGCATGATGTCAGTGCAGGTGAAGAGTCTAAGTAAGTTGCACTAGTGATACAGGTACTGTACAGATGATGCCTGATGAGCAATTTGTTCTTTACGTATTTCTTACCTAAATGTTATTGATTTAGAGGTTGGCAAAATGTATTTTGTTCAACCTGAGTACCCCTTTGTGTTGACAGCCACGGGTCCTCACTCAGATATAACGTTCATCTTTTTTCCCTCTTTATAGAGCGGAAGCTGTTTATCAGAGTATGAAGTCTGTCTATGGTCCAAATGCATGTCATCTGCTGCAGATCAATTCAGTTCATGTCACTGGAACCAATCCACGACCAAACTTACCAGATCCATGGAGTCAGTTCATTATCCCAACTAGCGAAGATAGTCTGGTATGATATTATATGTACACTGTTTACAATCATAATTATATACAGTGAAAGTTGTTGATTTGAACAGCATCTTTGCTTTCTCTTCTTTTATCTTCGTCTATCCTACAATGTAGTTGCTTTGTTGAATTGTTTTTCACTTTGGCAGAGACATTTACTGTACATGTATCTTTGACAGGATTCTGTGATGTTCATCTGCACAATTTTCTAAAAACCACATCTTTGCCTAATCAACATTTTCTGTATAAAACAGAAAAAAAAATTACTGAATGCCTTATAGTGATAAAGCAGCTTCTTACCATTCTAACATTAGTTAAAGCAGACAACACTAAGGATTTCAAGGTAGCGTGGCAGCATGTTATTTAATCCAGTTGTTGATCCCGTACATTAACTGTAAATTGCAATCTTTATGGTCTATCTCTGCTTGATTCATCTGATCTAAGGAAATTTCCTTAAAAACTACAAATAGCAAGTTCTCTTTGCCAAATTTCATTTTATTGACAGTCAGATAAATGAAGTTCACTTGGCTTTCATTTCTATGTTGTTAGAGGAATTTGATGGGTGTTTGAGACACTTTGCTCTTTCCTCATGGATACCTCTCCAAATACAAAGAAGAGAAACAAGGCATGCAGATTCCAATGCTGCTCGGGGCAGATTTTTGTCAAATTTCTCCCAATTCCAATCTCACTTCCCTCCCAGCCTTGGGCACACTAAAAGTCAATAATTTGCTAGTATTGTGCCCAAAATCATCACTTGGTTTTGACAACCTCAAAATCCTGATCAACAGAAAAGACAAACAGGAACGAAGTTTCAGACCTTCTACAGATAGAGAGTCATGAATCACAGCCTTCTCAACCAGCAGACCATTAGCATTACATTTCTTCTGACCAATCAGGTCAAAGATCAGAGTACAGTGTACCATTCTATATGATTCACTAAAACTATACACAAGTCACCTGACTCTGAGAATGACTTCTCAGGTTGTTGAGATGACTCAGTCAATGTTACCAACAACAGTTCCTTTCAGCGTTACTCTTGCGGTCGCCTGGATGATTTTACTGCATCAACTTTTGATATACTGTAACTCCTGGGTTCAAACCATTTGCTAAAATAAACATAGCATTTGAGAAAGTAATTCACATGTACTGTACTGTACTTGTAACTGTAAGCAGTTTTTTTGTCAAAATGCATGGAAAAAAAAAACCCAGTCTCAAATGGGACATCTCTTAGTCTTTTCTTTTACTTTCTTTGACTCCTGGGGGTTCCCCATTGAGGAGTAAAATTGTCTGGCATTAGACAGAGTAACTAAGTACATGTATGGCCAGTTTAGGCCGGTTTAGGCATCAAAGGGTTAATTAAGCTGTTTCCCTAACTTCCAGAGTTATCACCTTCAAATTAAACTGAACTACGGGTATTCCTAATCACAAACTTTTTGTTGACAGGACTGGGATGATGAAGAAGTAGATCAAGACACTCAGGCTATGGATGACGATCCTGAAAACTGTGCAGTAGATGAGAATTTTGATCCTGAAGCTGCAGTGGAAGAAACAGATGTGGGACCAGGGCGTGTCCGTAATAGCTCAGGGCCTATCCTTATTGGCCCTCTAACATTTGATGATGGAGCTGAATGTGAAGATGAGCTGGAGAAAGAAGTACCAGCAAAGCAGTTTCCTTCAAGACAAAATGATAAACATCATCACCATCTCGCTAGTCATTACCGCTACTTCTCAAGTCGGCATTTCTCTGGGGGTACAAGGGGAACTGCGTCTCAGAGAAACCATGGATTGTGCCTGAGTTTAAGTGATCATGATAGGATAAAAATATTTGTTCATGAGCTGGGTTACAGAGGTCTGCTCCAGTACATTGAAAAGCTGATGAGATACCTTAATGATCAGGTATTGCATTGTGTCTTACCGTTGTTAACCCTTAACCCTTTCATCCCTAATGGTTGCCTCGCTAACCAGTAAAATTGTCTGGGGCTGGGACAGAGTCAAATCCATATGTAGACATTTCAGGAGGGAAAGAGTTAATTAATTAATTAACTCATTGACACCTGAACTGCCCTGGACTGCCCCCATTGACGAGTAAAATCGTCTGGCGTTAGACAGAGTGAAGTCTATTAAGTGAAATCTAATAATGTGTTCATGCAGTATCACCCACTCATCTGAGGCAAATCTTTAGTTGCACAAGTGTGCAACCCTCTGTAAGTGCAAGCAGGCATCAGTTTAAGTTTTGTGTTCACAGCCCTTTTTAGCAGCACATGACTGTTTTCATATCCACTGAAAGAGCAAACTGATTAGTTTTTGCATTTTGTTTGCAGATACTGTCACGTAAAGGTCTCCATCGTTCCATCTTCTCTGCAACCAAGAAATGGTTCGGAGGAGGAAAGCCAGCTGGACTGGCATCTGGCTTGGTACCTGGAATTATGTAAGTTATCCAGAATTTTGCATTTTTGCGTAGTCACGCTTGCAAACTTAAGTCATTAATCATTCATTTTGGCAATAGTAAGTGGTTTCCTCTGTCTTAACCAGCTAAGTATCCTCAACTCTACATGCATGGGTAGACAAAATTCAATGAAAGTATCACATTCACTAATTAAAGAGTCAAAAGAAAATTCACGGGTTGGTCAAGCGAGTTCGCCAACTTCCCGAACTAACTTTCCCGAACTAACCATCATGGTAGAATCCGTTAAACAGGAGTGATGTCTGATCAGGGACTAAAACCAACAATGCGCACTCATTCCGGTCGACTGGTCAAGCATCCTACATACCTCAAAGACTATAAACAATGATTATGAACATTTGTTTGCATAGTGTTGTTTATTTCTCTTTTGAATATTGCGTCAGTTTCGTTGTTACTTTATTTGAAAGCCTTAAGAACATGTAACCGTAGCCCACTCCTTGTTAAAAGAAAAAAAAAAAGGGAGATGTCAAGTATGCTATCATGAAACGGTACCTAAGGCATGGTGGGTAATAAAGATCACGAGGAGTTTTGCGACATGGTGAATTTCATGATTAGACATAACAACTGTCATCACCTTTGTCATCATCATCAGCATTATTTCTTACCAGGGATTTCAATACCTGAAGTAGATGCCTGCGTTAATAAATGCAAGCAATGGTCACTCTTGTCTTTTACAAGGGTTTGAGTGAAAATCCAAGGCAGATAAGCCGGCGGTGAGAGGCACATTTCTGACAGACGGTGGTATACCGCCGGTGACCGGCTTCTAATGAAACCCATGTCTTGCCGACATATGTACTTACCTTCGTTCACTCAAGGCAAATTTTCTTGTTTTTCTCAGTTACACAAGTGATGCACCAGAACTGTATCAACGTAAACTGGGCGACTTAGCTTTTCTGGTCCAAAACTACGAATTTGCGTACAACTGTTACCATACAGCCAAAAGGGAATTTAACAACGAGCATGCCTGGTTTTACTTTGCCGGAGCACTGGTAGGAGAAATTTCCATCAATGTTGAGATACCAAAGCCTTTAGGACATTGTCAGTTTTTAACAATTCATTAATGCGCTATTTCAAGTGTATTAAATTTTGCCACAATACAGAACAAAAGGAAGAAAACCGCCATGGTTGCTTATTTCCTTAGGAGAAGGAATTGCCAAAAAAGGGCTACAACATTACGGAAACCATAAAGCCCATAGCATTGGGCTCCCTCCAAAAAGAAAATTAAAAAGTTAAAAAAAATGAATAATTAAATTTAAAATATCTGTCTCAGATGAGTTACACTTACACTGTAAATTAGGTCGACGACCTTCCCTTCACTCGTTTGTAGAATGCTTTCTTGACCCAAGTCTCATTTGATCCTCATCTTAAAATTGCCTTGAAAGCCTTCAATAATAAACGATTGTGAAGAAATTATTTCTTAATTCTTTGCATTCTGTCCATGATTCATCAGGTTTTAAGGACTAAGTTGGGAGGGTACCATTATGTGGATAATGTGCCCAGTACTGGTCAGGCATTCTTACCATTTGCGGTACATGTAGTGCATGACATTTTTCCTTTTTGACGACACATGTATTAAGGACGGTGCCTACTATTATTGCGCATACATTCTGCGCATCTCGAGATACTCGGATTTCCTATGGGTGGTGCTTACTAATACAGGGATATTTTTGCGCGGTTCAAAACTATGCGGAGAAAGCAGAACTTAGCAAGTGTTCTTGGTATCCGAAAAGAAAATTGGGGGTAACCACGCATTTTGCAGAGATAATTAAGCTTCAATTTGGCAAAAAACGCCATACATTGCTTTGAATTTTAAAGCTTTTTACAAATATTGTTGATCAATTATCTTCGAAAAATGCGTGGTTACCCCCAATTTTCTTTTTGGATTTCAATAACACTTGTCAAGATCTGCTTTTTCCGCATATTCAGTAAACCGCGCAAAAATACCTTTGAATTAGTAGGCACCGTCCTTAAACATAATAAATATTGCCTAATACGTGGCTTTTACATTCTAAGGAAATGGCAGCTTTATCTGCTTTCATGACATCGCAGCGGCCATATCCCACCCACTACATGGAGACTTCAATTACGACATACCTTAATGCATGCAGGTATTTACAAGTTCAATGATTGTGTATTTTTTTTGTTTCCATCCTATTTTTAGATTTTTTTTCCTATCTGTGTGCTCAGTTATCGTCCTGATGAAATTTTGTTTTGGCCATTACAGTTCTAACAACAACAACAACAACACAGCATCACTTAGTCCTTTACACTGCTTTGTCTGCCATTTTTTGTTTGGGGACGTTTTGACTGAAATTACAGTAAATGAATGGGATTTAGGCAGGCTTCAGTCTATCTTCAAGATAAATTTTGGTGGGAAACACCCGAAATCCCCTATTATGTCTTTCAGTGAAGTTTTTCCAGCGAAAATGGTCTCTTTTTTTTTGTTGTGTGACAAAGTACGTATCCAGAAGTCAATAAGGCTATTGTTGTTTTGGTTTTATCCACAGGCAACACCAGTTTGCCATCAGAGCCACTCTCCTTAGCACTGAAGCACTTAAGTCACGCAATGCTTACGTCGACTCCGCCATGCAGTTCATGAGAATGACCGCTGAGGTAATAGCTCTGGTCAGGCAGACACGAACCTCTTAGAGGGAGCTTGAAGTGCAACCTAAACTGAAATATTATCGTTCGCAATATAAATATCCCCTTCCAAAGCAAACATATGCCACCATTGTTACCCAGAATTTCGCCGCTTTTTCTGTGCCATGCAAGCACGTGAACTTGGCAGAACTAGCAGTTATTTGGACCCACGACCGTGATGTCAGAGGCATGGGTCTATTTTCGATTTTACGCTTCAAACTGCTTTGCATTCCCGTTTTCAAATAAATTTTGCATAAAATCGCGAATAAAACCGTGCCTCTCGCATCACGGTCGTTGGTCCATATTACTGCTAGTTCTGTCCAAGTGTTGCTTACGCTCCCCACACCTAGAGATTCGGAGAGAATAGGCACCTTAAGTGTCGAGGAAACCAACGTTTATGCAATGCAATGTCGAATTGCTTGTTTCTTACATGGCAATTTGCTTTTCCAAAAGCCCTCAGCAGTGTATAATGTATCGGGGGCTCTAACACGTCATAAATCCAAAATGGTAGTCGTTTAAGATTTAGAAACCTTTTCTCAAAAGTTCTGCGCATATTTTTCCCTTTGTCCGAGAAAATATGATGTAAGAAGTAGCTGGTGCTGCGGAAGTTGTAGGTGGATTCCTAAAATTTATAGCACGCACTCAATCCATCAAAGAACTTAAAGTATGCCAAAAGACAAAAAGAAACAAACAAAAAAAAACAAAAAAACAAAACAGTGTTATTTCTGTTTTTTGATAAATAATGATTGAACCCAGGCAAATGGCAGGGACACACAACGAATAATTTCGGTAAATATCTTTTCGGATGAAAGAATTTTTGAATATTCGAACTCGGACTGTTGAGGAGCACTAAGAATTTTGGACATTTTTCTAAACAGATTTCCCAGATGGTTTGGAAATTAAAGTAGTGAAAATTAGAAGTAGGGTCTGCAGAGTGCGTAGAAAATTGAAGAGCGCTAGAATTTTGCTGATTTAAGTAAGAGTTAACTGTCATATTGGAAATAGCATAAAATTTGGAGATTTAAAACTTCTACCATTTCTGCCAAAATTCGGTTGGGAATCATATTTGAACAAATGAAACGACCCCTGTAATTTTCGGGGGGTTGGGGGGGGGGGGGGGGGAGGGGAGGACGATTGCGTAATGTAAACTTTTTTATCAGACCCGTCACGATGGCTACAACTTTCGAACAAGGGAAAAAAATCATCACCCCAAATTCCCCTACAGCATCCGATCAGGTAAATATTTTGTACGGCAGCTCCAAACTAATTAAACGGGCTTTTAAAGCATTGTGGAAACCGTGTTAGGTAATTTTGACAAAGTTTAAGACATTCGGTCGTTGGGTGCCCCTGAAATGGAGCAACCCCTCGGGCAAGTGGATCATCACGTTTTCTTGCTAAATGGGTAGTGATGGAGGGATTTTTCTTAGCATGAACTGAATGTGTTTTAGCCATAAGCCTACTTTACACTAGCACAAAAAGCTGGCACGGCAATCCGAAATCGTGCACGGCACGGTGAATTTTCGTATGTAAACAGAACAAACAGAATGCATATTGGGCACCCCTGCCAGAAATTATAGAGATGCCGATCATATCAGATTCTCTGGAGGTGTGCTTGGTGTTCGAAATATTGGTACCATGCCTCGAATTTGGACTGCTGTGCCAATTTTGTACACGTGTAAAAGGGGCTCTAAAACGAAGAAAAACAGTCATTTTTGTTTTACTAACAGGATTCTGATCTTCTCTGCGCATTGCTTTTGGAACAAGCTGCACACTGCTTTCTCCACAGTAACCCACCCATGATTCGCAAGTATGCTTTCGACATGATTTTGGCTGGTCATCGATACAGCAAATCCGCTCAGGTAGAAAGTGAAGCATAAATTTAAATGACAAAATATTAGGATAAACTCGATAGTTGTTATTTTAACAGACATGTTTGCGGACGTGTGCACACTCCCTTGTCGGTGTTGTTACAGTGAATACGATCTAGCTAATATAGCACCTGTTTACTTGCTGGAATGTCAAGATAAAGAAAGGCAATGCCTTAAATTATTGTTTAAAGGGGTGTGTCACGCTCTTGTGGGATGTTTTGGAGAAATCTCTAGCTAATCGCGAACGTTGAACTCGAAAGTAATTAAATTATAATTCTTTCACTGGCTCAAGGCGGTAGTGAAGCCATGACAAAATCGTTGATCTCAGCTTAAATGATAATGATATAATAAGGAACTATAGGTAACTTTTAAATCTTCTAGCGCCGGGGCACCAATTGTGGACACTGCATTGAAATCAAATCAAATGAAATGTTGGTTTTTGAGGTGAGGGGAAGACCGCAGTACCCGGAGATATTCTCTCGAAGCCTTTTGTAGAGAACCAACAAACTCAACCCACGTGTGACATTGACTATACAGGAATCGAACACCAGCCGCTCTGGTGGGAGGCGAGTGCTGCGCCTGCCCTGCTTTCTAAATCCTTGGAAGATGGTGCCATCTTCCAATGAGACTCGTCAGCGACTCAATGATGTTTTTTAGTTAATGTAAGAATGGTTAACTCTCCGTTTTGAATCAGGATTATGTTTGAAGAAGTAGCTCAAGAAACCACTGGCTCCCTGTTTACCTATGGCTCAATTGTTAGTTTCGAGTGAAATTGCCATTTGTTTTCTATACCTTCCTGAACAGAGAAAGCATTCGTTGAGATGTTATCGTCAAGCGCTTCATGTTTATAGTGAGAAATCATGGCACCTTGCCGAGGTTTGTGATGTGTTTACCTGTTTGTGCTTCAGTATTATTCCACGATCACATTTCTTGGTATAAATGAAAGCTCGAGGCCAAGTTGTGCTCTCTTAACCAACGGCAACTTGATACATTAAAGGCCTGTATGTAAGCCATACCTGATGGCAAAAATGACGGCCTCAAAACCGTGGCCCCAAAACATTGTTTCTCACGCCTTTCCCTAATATTTGGCAGCTGCGCCTGTTCCCGTTTGAAAATCCGGTCAAACAGATGCGATATGACAGGCGTTTAATGCATCGTTGTAAAACTCCCTGAAGAAGTCTACGTTATTGTCGGATCCCCATCACTTATTTTCATCTCTAAAGCACCCCACTGCGCGGAGAATTAACCATTGTTCCCTAATCTCGCGTTTTATACGAGCTGGTAAATAGCCAACAAGCGCGAACGGATCAATTGATTCATTGCGTTCAACGCGAGGAGAACGCAATTTCTAATGTTGGGATCCTGTGCATAGAGTGAGCTTTAGCATTTTTCATTGTTCGTCTGCTTGTGCCATCTTGAATTACGTCACATGCAGGCACATTTCGGTTTCATGCATCATACGCGAATGACCTTATTGTTTGTATTGAGTCAATTTGCACCGATTTTTGGCAATGGACATTTTTAGAAGTTTTTTTTTTGTGACGGCATCACCTCTTTACTGTAGACTTTCCGTTTGGTCGTTATCTGTGATCTATTACTGAACAGACGCACGGCAACATGGAGTTTATTTGTTAACTATGACATATTATAAAATAATTAGGATAGTACGCACACTCTCATTGGTCAATAGCTCTGTTTAGATGAGAGTATGGAAACACAGCTATGACATCACACAAATTTTGATTGGCTATATCGACGTCAGACACGCGTTTTGATTGGAAATATTAGCGTGTATCAGGAAAATCTGTTTCAATCAAGAATTTTCCTTCATTTGTTTCCTTCATTTGTCGAATTATCTATCTATTATCGATGGAAACACCGGAAAACGTCCTTTATTGCTTAATTTCTGCATTCTTCATTGACCAATCAGAAACACGATATTTTGTTGAGTATATAATACGAGATGACAACGGAGTTGAGTGAGGCAATTAAATGGCTGAAAGCTTCAAACGTTAATAACATTAGATACCAACCATCGAAAACACCTTTTCCTCTTTGGTGGAATTGTGATTTCCGACTTAAAGATGAGTTTAAAGATGAAACAGGAGAAAAAATTCAGAAGGGTGAGGGATTCGAACCCGTGACTTTTTTTTTACGCTACCGACGATATCCGCTAGTTGACAGTAAGTCGATAATTCTTCACAAGAGCATTGATTTTGCCAGCTTACCTTACACCTTGTGGATCCTTGACAAAAATTTAAGTATCAGTTGAATGTGGTATTGCACTCCGTTTGCCTCGTAAGAAGGGAAGCTTTTTTTTTTCAGTGCAAGCCCCAGTTGTTCAAACGGTGGATAGCGCTATCCACCGGATAAATCACTATCCAGCGGATAAACACTCGCAAAACCGATTGAGTTATCCAGTGGATAGTGATTTATCCAGTGGATAGCACTATCCATCGTTTGAACAACTGGGGCCAGGTGTGAACGTTTGGATTGTCTCTGTTTCAGGACCACATTAACTTTACACTTGGTCGGCAGTCGTTTAATTTGCGTTTGTTGGAAGATGCACAGATATTCTTCAGACAACTTCTGGAATACGAAAGTCTTCAAGAACCTGAGCAACAGGCTTCCTACCTCAGAGAATTTCTCTTTGTTTTTAAGGTACATTTTTGGCATGATTTAATGCAGTTGCGTTCAGTTTCAGGGTATTCGAACGTAGAGTCACATAAAATTTGCTGGAAGCATTTTGACATCTTATTAAAAGGAATGAATGTTTCAGTCTTAGATTACTCGCGATGAAGACACTAGCAGCAGTGTCGAAACCTTGGGTCAAATCATGTTCGATTGCCAACCTGGTTACAGTGTGAGCCGGCTAAATCTATCTCCGTTGAAGTGATATATGAAATGAATCATATATTGAACTGCGCATGTGAAATCAAATGAAGCTGTGATCCTCGGACTTGTGAACGCAATTTTAGCAATTGTGTAGAGAGGCCTGATTAATCCAGGACTTCAATGGGGTTTGAACCCGTGACGTCGCGATGCCGGTGCGACGCTGAAAATTTCAACCTTCTCTGCGCAATTCCTAAAATTGCGTTCATAACACTGCGGATCATAGCTTCAATTTAAATCCATCCTAAAGTTACGTATACCTTCCGACTCGTTCCCCCTTCTCTCTTTCAGCAACTATGCGACATGAAGCGAAAGGACAAATCTCAAGTCAACGATCTGCCTGTTTTACCATTACCAGCGATCGACCAAGATTCAACAAGAGTAATTCCTTGTTATCAACACAGTTTGCCTCAAAGCAAACACCAGGACAAGAAACTAGTCAACAGTACTTACACAACTAAAGACAATTTTTTTAATCAAACATTCTCTTTGAATAATCAAATAGCGAAAAATAACATTTGGACTTCAGTAGGACTTTCTTCTTTTGCGGATAAATTCGATCCCAAGGTTTCTCGGCATTGGATTCAACTCGAGGCAGAGACCTACGAAAGTGTCAATGCTACACCTTTACCGCCATCCTTTCGTCCGCATGTACCTTGTCTAAGTTCGAGGACAGATAACAGTTCAAGGCCTTTTTGTGTCGTCAAAGGTTTGTCTTTATTCTAAAATATGAACAATTATTTCAAAACCTACTTAGGAGAACTCGGTCTTAAACTTTGTTTTTGTTTTTCACGGCCTAATTGCTGTTTTATTATTTATAACATAGCGTTTGACATACGCAGCTGCATATAGTACCCTTGTATTTTTTGTTTTTGAATACAATGAAAAGTGTCGAAAGAAAGCAGGAACCATTACCTCTAAGACCCCTTTCAGGTAATTCCTAATCTGGAGAAGAAAAAAAATTTGTTTTGCATTTGAAAGGTATGTTTCTGTCACAAGTTCAAACTTCAACTGCTTGTCACGGACTTAAAACTAGGGACGTTAAGCAACAACAGAAGACATGTAATCACTTCGCGACTATTCTTTTCTCGCAATTTGCTGTCGTCCCTACTTGTGTCTCAACCCTTTGATCAGGGTGTAAATTCTCCTCTCAATTTCAGTACACTGTCAAGAAGACAGGTATTGAGAATGAATATTTACATCAGCTCACGGATATTATCTTAATATAACACCAAATTCTCATGGATAGCCAACAAAGAACTCCACGGTACTAGTTAGGAGAAAAAACTTTTTGATCTTGGAAGTGAAAAGTTAAGGCCCAGTACCTCACCTATTGATTTAATCGATATAGCGTGAATGGGATTCCTGATACGTTTTTGGTGATTTTCTTTTCCAGAATCCGTTGGTGTTGAGGTTGTCATGGAAAACCCCTTAAAGATTCCATTGAATTTGACAAATCTTCTTTTACTTTGGAAGTTCACTGCGAAAGATCAAACAACTAGCATATCTAATGAGGTTGGTAAAGCTTAGTTACAATTTATCGACACGCTATTATTTGGAAATAGCCAGGCCTGTAATATTTGAAAGACTTGTATGAAGAAAAACAAACAAAGACTTTTTCTTATAACAGCTTCTGTGTTTTACTGGACGGGGAGAAATAATTGGTTGTACATGTGATGGTTCAAGCCAGTTCAATTTTGATTTTCCTCTGTTTCAGATTGGGATAATGAATATTCGACAAAGAAAAGATTAAAATTGACGTGGTTTGAAAATTTTTAAACCAAGAATAGATTTGAACCTCAACTTGTATACGAAGGGAGAAAAATGAAGCATTTATTTGTTTGGTAACCATACCCAAATGTACGTCAGTATTTGTGTTCTGTCTTAAAGTTCGGGATAAAAGAAATCAGCGTAACACCCATCATTCACTATGTCTGCGAAGGTAGACTACGTTGCGTGTATTTGTCTCATCTCAGCTACAAAGATTCTAGCATTTTGGCCAGCTACCCTCTAAGGCAGATATAAAGATAATACAGAATAACCTTTTGCCAAAGGCAGATCCATCTACTCGGCCACTTGTAATGATAGGATTCACGTACCCATAATGAATAGCTTCCAAAATTAGCTAATAAACGTTTTTGCAGATGCGGCGGCCATTTTGAATTCTGTTGTTTCAATTAGCTATTATGGGATGCCCAGGGGACAAATACATATTAATTTGCCCCATGAGCATCCCATAATGTCTTTCGAAACAATAGAAATCAAAATGGCCGCCGTATTTGCAAAAAGGTCAATGGCTGTATGTATCTATTTATATTGAAATGGGCAGGAGCATTGGAAAGTGACATATAACCTTGTTCTTTACTAGTTGTTTGACGCTGACTGTGCTTTTCTAGATGTTGTTGACCTTGTTTTCCTGAAGGAACATCTTAGAGGGGCAGTAAAAAAGACTTCGCGCCTCCCGCCCCAACAATCGTGGTCAAAAGTTGTTGGGAAGGTTGCGCTCATCACTTCACTTCACACCTAATTCGATTATTCCAGCTATTAATTGGTTGTACTATTGGGGAAATACCATGCTCTTGTGCCCCACCCCCCCCCCCCCCCCCCCTCCCTCCCCCATATTCAATGTTGGAAGAAAAGACACCATTTTGTTTCGCGGAAAATCCAACATTGATAAGGGGAAGTCATACTACCTTCCCAAAACTTTTGTCCATGATTTTAGCTCCCCAGTCATTAAGGTACTTTTGAATACAGCCGCCATTCATAGCTCACCGCCACCCCGACGGGATGGGTGGCTGTATTTGCTGGCTAGTCTCTCGTTAACAAATGCGTTCTTTTAAGTAGCCTTCTTATGACCCGCTGAAATTAAGAAACGGCAAGCCAGAGCTTTGCAGAACCGATTGGCTTTAATTTCGAAGTTTTTCTTAGTGTCGTACTCATAGTCAGTTCTGACCTGTTTTAGAAAAGTTAGAAATGGGATATGAATTCCTAACTACAGCTGTAATTGTGTAAATAAATGTGGTTAAGTTTCTTAGCTGGCTGATCACAGGAAGAATTCCACCCATTTGTAGGTCTTCAGGTATCAACGGTCATAGTAGTTTGTTTAAAAGGTTTTTTCCTTCATAGGTCTCTCCAAGACACGACATTGTTAAAACTGAAGTCATCAAGAATTTTGATATCAATGGAAGTGAAACAAAAGCTGTGAGTAACTTGAAAAATATTACAAATTATTATTCAAGGCATTGTGACAATCTCCAAATATGGTAATAGCGCGCTCAATATTCGTCGCGCGTACGAAACCACGGTGACTTTTGATATGTGGTTGCTTGTATTCTTCAATTTATAGGCTCATCTTACGGTCATACCATACGAAACAGGGCAGCTCTGTATCACTGGGGTAAAATATAGCCTCAGTAGTGTTGCTATCAATGGTCCGATTGAGGAAAAGTTCTCTGTGCCGTCCGTTCCAAACTCTGCTATGACTGCTGTCAGCATTTTAGGAAGGCTTGATTTGCTGGTGAAGGGTCCGAGGCTAAACAACACCAAAGCTGAGAAGACCAGTGTCATCTATGGCAAGGATAATCGACTGAACTTGGATGTAGTACCAGCTATGCCCCTTCTTGAGGTACGTATTGTTTGGTAGTGATTTTTGGTTTTCAAAAAAAAAAAAAAAACTGCCTTAATGTTCTGAAACTAGTTGCTTCGCGACGGGCTAAAGGAGAACTGAAATAAATCAATGCCCTAGGCAGGATTCGGACCAACACCGGTCAGATGCTCTATCCATTGAGCTACTAGAACTTCCCTTCCCAGCTGTTGAAACGATGGATAGTGCTATCCGCCGGATAAATCACTATCCAGCGGATAAGTAATAGCGAAACAAATTGCGCTATCTAATGGATAGTGATTTATCCGGTGGATAGCGTTATCCACCTTTTGAACAACTGGGGCCTGGTGGCTAATAATTCATGCTAGCCCACATGTAGAGATTAACAATTAAGCCGGTGGCCCTTGAGGGCGAAGGGTCTAATTGTTTTAGTATCGCCCATCTTGTTGTTCAAAAGTTGAAGAAATATTCATTTGGGAATAAAACGAAGAAAGCGACACGATTTTCGCTACTCGAGGACAATTACTAATAGTCCTCTAGTAGCGTAGCCAATTAAAATGCAGGATTTGCATTAGTCCACTAGTTGGGTGATACTAACAATTGTTGGATATTGTTTGGACGTGTATTGTTTATTTCCATATATGTTGATTTGGGCTAACGTGGCGTTTTTGCCCTCCTAGGGGGCTAGGTCGTTTATCAAGGTCCTGAACGGAAAATGTGACCCGCCGATCTGCGGGCTCTTCCAAGTCATGCCTACACATTAATGTTGCGTTTTTGTGAAAAAGCGCTAGGTCTATCTTGTCTTCTCAAGTCGTAAATCTGTATTGTTAACACATAAATGCGTCAGTCTCTGCGTCTTTAGTATAAATATTTTGTCTTTCCGTTGAAGCCGGCTGAATATTTCCGGTGGCAATTGCCGGTGCAATTGACGGTTGCAATTGACGGTGCCTACTATTGTTACTGCGCATATGTCATGCGTATCTTGAGATACTCGGATTTCCTAACGGCGGTGCTTATTAATAGAGGGATATTTTTGCGCGGTTCAAAACTATGCGGAGAAAGCAAAACTTAGCAAGTGCTCTTGGTATCCAAAAAGGAAATTGGGGGTAACCATGCATTTTTCAGAGATAATTAAGCTTCAATTGGCAAAGATCGCCATACATTGCTTTGTATTTTAAAGCTTTTTACAAATATTCTTGATAAATTATCTTTGAAAAATGCGTGGTTTTTGGATTTGAAGAATACTTGTTAAGATCTACTTTTTCCGCATATTCAGTAAACCGCGCAAAAATACCGCACTGTCCTTAAATTGTCCTGATAAGTGCGCGCATCCCTTTTTATCTTTCGTCTATGACCTGCGCTTCAAATAAAAATTTCTTTCCTTCGTTAGGTATGTTTTGCTGGATTCCCGTGCAATCTTCTTTGTAATGAAGTTGTACAAACTGTGGCTGTGTTCACGAACCGCAGTGATTGCCACCTTGAAAAACTCTACATCACTACTCCCAACCCTGAGTTCTTCACCTTTGGTGGCGTGTCAGCCTCGAAGTGTGAAACAACCGCAAAAGCGACTGAAAACGTTTCCAAATGTGACGTATCAGTAAGCGACATAAGGCGAGTTTCTCAAGTACCCATCCCAGGCGGTGGTCTGGCCCCTGGAAGATCTGCTGAGCTACCAGTTTGGATTCAAGGTCACAAGAAATCTGGCAAGTTCAAACGAGAGGTGCTGTTTTACTACTTGTCGGCAGATAAAACATCTCCAAAGAGGTGAGCTGGGCTTTATCGTGCGTATTACGAAGATATATGGCAGAGACTTAGATGTAATAATTATCGCAAGAATTGCGTCGATTTTTCAACTGGACGCCTACGGATTGTTTTCTTTCTCGCTACCTTCTCTACAAATCCAAACCGTAAGGCGTTCTGACTTGCTGCTTGTTCAAGGTAGGCAGTTTTCCCGCGGTTTCTGTTCTGTTCGTGCATATAATAATACACAAGCAAACAGGCCAAATATTATTTGGCCTGTTTGCTTGTGTATATTTTGCTACGTTGCCCGAAAGAGTTTCTCAATTCGGCTTTCTTGACACTGGGATGTATAGGAACCACCTTATAGCCGCGGGAATCCATTTTTCTGGGAAGCTTCCAGAACTGACTTTTGAGGATATTCCATAGGACACATCATCCTTGAAAATGTAATGAGACACCTCGTTTGTGTATCAAACGACAAGCTTTATTTCTCAATTCTTTCACTATCTGGGCAATTCATACGACAATAGATCCCTTTGTTGCATTTCTATGAATAATTATATTATTACAAAGCCCACAGTTTGTTAGAGTTTCCCAAGTACCGTGGCATGTTTCAGGTGAAGAATCGTACAGAAATTCATAAATTTGTGTGAATGCGCAACATTCAGTGACTGGCTCAGACACTGGGCATCCCTCTTACATGGAATTGATTCTTGAAAGTACCCCGATTTAACCTTCCCTTGTGACGTCATATCGGCTATGGTGACTGTATATTTTTCTTTAGTTATCGCGTTCTTCAGCATGCTTTTGACATGACTACTAACAGTTCCCTTGCTGTACGTGCCACTGCAAGACGAAACAGACACTCCGGTCCATCTCAGAGGTACGTGTATATAAATTGGAATCAAAGTAACCGTTCGATTTTGTTGAACAGCAATGTTCAAACCGTTTGCTTTCCCCTTTTAACTGTGTTGAAACATGTTGAATCAGAGTTAAATCGATGTTGAATGAGTTTAAAAGCGTTTAAACTTTGCTTCAACAACCATTCAACATTTCTTTTGTTATCACGAATGTTGAATGTAGTTGAAACTGTTTGCCCCCCCCCCCCCCCAACCCCCCTCGTCCTCCCCCTCTTCCCCCGTCTTTCAACATTGTTGGGTGTGCACGTGCGCACTAATCGATTTCTCATTGACGTATCCATGTCCGTATCCATAGTAGCAACTGCGGCTACCGCCTGGTATTGAATACCATCCCTCTCGGGAAGCTTTTTTGATTATTTGTTGAAATCATTTGCTCACCCCAGCAGTCAATATCGTTCAACATTGTTCCACAAAATGGAACGGGTTTTAAAGCAAATGTTAAAACCGTTTGCCCTGGCGTTTACTAACAAAGGTAGCGCTCGCTTGTGTGTGTTTACATGAAGTTGTACTCACTTACCGTTGGTTATTAGCCGATGACAATCATAATCTTGTGATTGTGCTTGTTTCTCACTCATTCTTTTAGAGAATTTTTTTTTTTTTTTAATGTCGGGAATAGTTTCCACCAAGTGGAATTAAGCACTCCGGTAGGTTCATCCTTATCCTCTGATATAACTAGAAACATGTTGCTTTTCGTCCACCTTATTTTAATATGATTGTATTGCAGCCCTGAGGACCAAAATCAGCTAATTGTGGCTTTGGATGTGGAGAGTCTTGTACGGGTTAGTAAAACAGTCATTGTTGAGAAAAAAGGCAAAAACATGATTCAGCGTTTCAAAATTATGTAAGGGACTGCGTGCAACCAGTTGGAATCCATGATGAATCCTGGTTGCTCATTTATTGGCCCATAGGAACGATATGGGAAACAACGGTACATTATAACTTTCGCCCCTTAGGCGTTCCTGAAAATAATTTCTCTTTCGGATAAGACGCTTCCAGTGCACTGGAGAAATTTCTGGAGTTTGCGAAATTATTGTCGTGAACTTTTACATCCAGTTTACTGAAAACCTGATGTGCAGAATTAAGTTTATGTTGCTTTAAAGGGTAACCTAGGAGAAAGTGATAAAACTTTATCATTATGAGCAGAAAATCTTGTTTTAATTTTTTTAAACTCCTGTGTAAATAACTGTCATTAAATTAAACTCTCTGATTCGTTCGTTATTTAGGGTGATGTCGCAAGAAAATTTCTCGAATTTTCCGTTTTTCAAGTGTCTTGTGCGAGCAGAAAATGGACCTTGCAACCTCTGAGTCACCACAAGTCGGGTATGATGGGTATTATTTTGTTTTTAAGCTTTAATTAAAAGTACACCCATATAATCAGCCTGATCGTAAGAGCAGGTTAAAACGCACCCCCCTAGTTGGGGGGGTTTTGTACCGTGGTCGACTTCCACTGTTCAGAGTACTTTTAAATCAAGGCCAGACAACAACCCCACCCGCCCCTGGGGCTATACTTTGCCTATCACAGAGTGCTCATGGAACAAGTGACGTTATGTACATGGAGCCAGTGATGGTTAGTAAAAATTGTTCTTTAAGTTATAAAGAACAGGAATTTGACCCATTTATACCCTTTCACTGCGACAATGCAAACTCGCTACATCTGACGTTTTTGGAACATAAGGGTCAAGGAGAGACAGAGAGACGATTCATTTGCATTTCTCTTTTTGTCAACAGATGGTACAATAAACGTGAGGTATGGAGAGACGGCCATTGTTCAGTTTAAAGCATCAAAACGACAAGGCAAGATGAACTCTTTGTTTTGACTTTTCCTTTGTCTTTTCGACTTTGAGCTCAGTCGTAGACATAGTGCAGGTTTCTTAACGGCAGTAACAAATAATTGAGTCGGACAAAGAGGTCTTGATTATGACTTGCCGAAACGCCCTACATCAACAGAGAAGGCGATGTGGCCGTTGAAGCTGTCTGTCACTGTGATCGAAGGTCATACATTTCAGATTTCAAGTGTGTGAGAAGGGCACAACGTTGAAGAGTGTAAATGGGTACTTGAATATCGCGTATCAGCAGTTCTTAGAGTAAGTGGATGTCCCATTTTCACTTAGATGTAATTCCGTGTTTTTCTATGGAACACTGGTTACTCAAACGCGATCTATAGGACGTTACCCTAACAATTAGTCGGTTAAACGAAAAAAAAAAAAGGTTGCCTTTTTTTCATTGACACGTCGCAAATTCCACAACATGACAGCAAAAGGCGAACGGAACGGTAGCCTGCGAACGCAGACGTATTTCCGGCGGTCGTTTCTCTCCCCCGAAAAGTAACGTCTGCGAGTTCGAGCTGCAAAACGATTTCTGTGACGTAAGATCTTTTGTTAGGTTTTTGACCAATCAAATTGTATGATAGAAGCAAGCTCGAGTTACTCTTGCGCGACTTCGCGCAATAGCGTGTCTGAAATACAAGCCATACACGTAAGATTCTCAGTTGTGGAGCGTGATTATGAGTGATATAAACAACCATGAACGAAACTCCCAGGAAGATTTCTCACGATTGTGAATGCTGCATTCTTTGTAGAGGGAATTTCTCGGCGGCTAAGGAGAAGATACGTGTGTTTGGTAAAAGCAATGTTGACATATGTTCTTTGGTATATCGTGCCACAAACGTTGATCTTTCTGTTTACGTCGACTGTGAAAAGCTGGCCATTTGTCGCACGCAGTGCTACAATCGTATTGTGCGATTCAATAATGCCCTGCAAAAGGTGGACGAAATTAGCGAAGAAATTAGGGGATATTTTGGCGGTAGTGTTTCCCTTCGTGTAAAAAGGATGGCGAAAGACAATTGCAAGACACTAGGCATGATTGATCAAGTTACATGTAGCTTATATCAATTGTTTATTGTAGAATTTCATTATCATATGATACATGTTCAATCTGCACTGATCGTGGTTAGCAAAAGCTACAGTAGTCGAGGCGAGCAGTGGTTACGCGTGTATAAAAGAGAGAACAAGTAGAGAAAACTACGGTATTCAATTGTGTTTCACCGACAAGACATGCATTGTAGAACGAACAGGTAAACAAATAACTAGTGTACAAAGCATGCAGTCAACTAAAACAAGTAAATATCTAAAATCAATAGAAAGTGCAAATATCAGAGGCCAGATTATTAAGTATTTTTGTTATTAAGACAGATAAATCAATACAGTCATTTTCTTCTGAAAGTCTTTGGAGTAGGATACTGTGGTTTTTAATTTTAAAATTGTTTTTGGATAGATGGCGAATTTCACGAGGTAAACTATTCCAAATTTTTACACCATATATTGAAAACGATTTAATTTGTTTGTCAATTCTTGAGGGTTTAACAAAATAGTCACCTCTTGAAGATGACCTTGTTTTATATGAATAAATGCTTGCTTAAGAAATCAATAAATCAGCATTATTTGGAGTCGATAAATTGTTAGATATGTCATGCATCAGAACAGCTGCAACTGATTTACGAGAATGGGGGACTGCACCGAGACGTACTAGAGACTTTAACACTTATCAGTGACAAATAACATGAGCCTCGTCGACAGTAACTGCTCTGACAGATTTCCGGTACAACTCGCTCATTGCCATTTTCCTCCATGTTTCGTATCCTAGCCATAGTTCAGGTGATCCTAAGACAATTAAATATTCCCCATTCTTTACTTCTTTCGTTTGTTTTATGGTGGCTATTTCAGCCAAAGATACGGCAGTGATTCCCAGGGAATTTAGCCACAACACTTGATCTTTTATCAGGCTGTTAAGCGGAGAAATCACGACGATGATATTAAATAATCTCGTCGGTTGACTGCAAGCACGCGTAAACCAACGGTAAAGCATGGTAAATCAACGTCTTTCCAAAACCCGTTGGAAGATTTACGAAAATATCCTTCTTCTCTTGAACAATGTATTTGATGGACTCCTCCTGGTGCGTATTCAAACTGTCAAATCCAAAAACATTGCAAACCTGGTTGAACGCGTCGTTGAACGCTTCTTCCAGTGTGTCCGCCATTTTTTCTCCACGAGAATACGTGGTTATACCGCGCACGAATCCTGCGAGTTAGTTCTGGATTTTTTAGAGCTAAACGGTGATTGGTGAATAATTCTTACGTCACGGAAATCGTTTTGCAGCTCGAACTCGCAGACGTTACTTTTCGGGGGAGAGAAACGACCGCCGGAAATACGTCTGCGTTCGCAGGCTAACGGAACGGATGATAAACGGATCGGTTTCGATAACGTTTGCAATCTTAAGAAACATTGAGCTCTTATCCGTTTGGCGTCGTTGGCATATGCGTGCCATAGAGTGTATAAGACCTCACTGTTTCTTTGCAAAAATTGTTTTTTATCTGTTCTGTTTCCCTCTTCGAACAGCTTTAGCAATCTGATGCTCCCGGGGTTTTTACCCTGTAATTTCGAATTGTGTTTTAGTCAAACACGTCTGTTTCGATTTCTTACATTGGTAACGAAATGTGCTTTTCTTTTGTTTTGGTATGTTTAGAAGATGATTCCATATCTCCAGATGAACTCCTCTTCAGTCATGTATGCTTTGTAGAAAATGAAGTAAGCATTAATTCTGTGAATTAATTGTTATTTTATTGTTAATCGAGTGTGGTAAATAACATGGTCAGTCACCTGGACTGGCAACCGGTAAATGTTTGCCACGTGACTGGAACAACCCCAACCCCTTGGGGTTAATCTAAAAAAAAAAAAAAAAAAAAAAAAAAGAAAAAACTAATAAAAATAAATGAAATATATGCATATATAGACAAAAATCCCGACCCCTTGGGGTGAGAATACTGTTTACTCGAAGATCGGTAAGCTAAATGTTGAGCGCTTGTTAATGTTGAGCAAGTCCGTTTGCATCAGGTACTCGTGCAGCACGGCCTCATTTGAGGCAACCCTGCTTGTGTTATACAAAGCTTCATAGTTTGACGTTTGTTTGACAACATTGTGACGTTGGTTGCTTTGTTCTTAATGGTCAATTTTAATTATTTTTTTTCAAGGTTGCTGCCTCGTGTTCTCCAGCAGTTGACTTTTTCTTCAGGTCAGACGCGTGGCAAGAGCAGCGAAGACTTGCTCAGAGTCAGGAGTCCGCGCAGACGACTTCCGATGATACTTCACAAGTGGACATTGGGTTGATTGTCTTTTGGCAGGTACGCCATCTTGCAGCCCCATTTCTGTTGAGATTAATAGCTCTTTAAGCGATCTGCGTGAGTCGTCGAGGAGCGTTGCTTGAACGGCTGCGAGGGAGGCTTTAGTGGGATGCGATTTGATTAGCCTCGACGCTCTACAGAAGCTGGAAGCTTTTTCTCGTCGCTCAATATTTGCTTGTTAGGAAGCCAGAGCTTCATCTTCTATATATCGCCTTCCAGGTGTTAAAGAGAATTGAGTATCGGTCTTAATGTGAATATTTAAATGGAATCGTTGAGCTGACCACTGCGAATTTTATCACTACATCGATGACGTCACCCGAACTTGCCGTTTGTCCAGTAGAATACAGGAAGGTTTTTTTTGGTTAATTTTTAAAGTTTTTTTTTTTACTGACTCCTTTTTTACAATAAAATACCCTCTTTACCCCAACACCCTTACACCCAAGCAAAAAAACATTATAGATAACCTCAGCAACTAACTATACATTACCGATTATTACCACAGCAACAATACAGTCTAAACCATACTAAGCCTACTTAATAACCCGGGAAGGTTTCACATTTCTGTGAATTCTTATAAAAGTTGACAGGCACACTATGTGATACGTGAAGTCTTGTTTTAGTCGTTTCTTGTACAAAAGGTTGAAAATCGGAAATTGGCGTGACAACGTTACTGGTCATTTTCTGGTAATTCTTTAGCAATTGTAAAAGAATGCAAGAAGAGCCATCCTCGTTTTTGCGGTCCTTTGAAAGAGATTTATTGTCATTCCTTTGTGTCTTTTTATCTTTAGACTTCATATATAGACAAGGATTTTCAAAAACAAGTTGTCAACGGTCAAAGTCATCTTGCTATCAACAGACTGGCGGAAACTGTATCAGCTGTCACACAAGCACCGCCGGTAGGATAATGTTCTTACCTTCTTTGTCCTGTTGAGGGGGCCATTTTCGTGAGCAGGTCAAAGCGAATCATCCCAGCGCCCTAGTTTTGTTCACCAAGCCACCATCCTGAGTAGAATTTTTATTTCTCTCCCCGTCCTACTGACCCCAACCCTTCCTTGGATGAAACTTAATTTGGCGAAGAAAGTTCCGGAATCAGGGTAATATTTGGCCGCTTTGCAGGGTTCTGGATTTATTCGTTCTTCATTCTTCTTCGTTGCCGTTCAGCCGTTTCAGACCTCTACAGTTACATATCTCGTGTGCATTTGCCACATTTGTCACACTGCCGCTCTACCTAATTTTCTGTTTATATAGATACCTCTAGGTGAATCGTCTTCAGCGGGCGAAACTACTTCAACCGACGCGTTCACCGGTGTCAGCAATAGTGAATTACTTGTCAAATACTCTTTGCGACATCCCGCATGTGTGGAACTTGATTTCAACACCAGCAGGTAACTGAATGCTCACTAAACACGGAGAAGCATTAAACGTGTGACCATTCCATGGTTGTCAACATGATTGATTGTAGATAAATTAGACTGTAGTAGGAAGCATCAATGCGGAGGCTGCTTCTCAAAACGGTCATCTTTTTAACTTGGCAAAATGGCTATTATTCATTAAAATGCATTTTCTCAGAGCAGGCAAGTCCTTTTGTTCATAGTTAATAGGATCCTTGGTCGGCCCAAGCAATAATACAGCATGAATTGTTTGCAAAATATCTGGTCAAGGTTTGCCTTCCTAATAGAATCCTTCTGCTTAAATCTCGTGCAAACCTAGAGCAATTGATTTTCGTAAAGGAATTTGGGTAGAGACTGTAGAGAGTCCAGGTAATGTCCTCTTTTTTTAACAATGCTGTTGCTTAAAGTGTCTGTATTTATTTGT
>NC_090869.1:35148495-35160995 GCF_036669935.1 Montipora foliosa
TAAGTTCTCGTATTAGGACATTTGCATGATGGCGCCATTTGACTACAAGTACCAGAATCCTTTAGGTTTTTCTTGTCTCTTGCTAATTAGAGCTATTGTTATTTTTACCCCGCTGGAAATACAAAATTTAAGTAAGAAAAGAAAAACAAATTGGATTCTTGTAGTTGTAGTGAAATGACGCTATCGTGAAAGCTTAACAAACGTGACTGTAAATAAAAAAGAGAAATTTGCAGGAAAAAACTTTAAAAACCCTTATGCGACCGTTTTAAGTTTGAGGCATAACAAATCTGTCTTGCTAGTTTTACTTCGAACCTTCGCTAACTACAACAGTATTTTTAATAGAATATACATTAGGTAATAATTGTAAGTTTTTTACCTGAAAATTCAGTAGCAAATTTAATGTCCCCCATGGCATCCTTATTACTGTGTTAACTTGTCTTGAAGTCATCTAAGGAAATAAAATGGATAAAGGTGCCATTGTCAAGTGGATACAATAGTTATTTACTTTACATTCGGAGGAGAGAATTTACTAGATAGCAATCGTGTTTCTTAAAGTTAGTTGTATTCATTTGATCGCTTTACTTGTTGGTTCACTTGCACCCATTACTTTGCATCTTGAGTAAACAGTCTGCAACGCCAATTGGCTTCCACGGCAAAGTTCTGAATTAAAACACAGGCTCCCAAAACGCATAATTTGAATTCTCAGTGACACCCAACTTAAAGGATTACTTGAAGGATTTTGATGGGTAATGGAAAAAGCGAAAAGCAAATCGGCACACTGTTCAAATTGTAATATTTTTTCTCAGTAGCAATAACCATAAAAGAAACACAACAAAGCTAGGAAGATGCTAGACTTTCTCAAAGTCGTTCGCTTGGTTTTCTGGTCTGGTGTGGTACGATCGCGCTTCGCGCCCTCTGTCGCGCTCAAAAGCTCGACTTGTGAGCAAGTCGAGGAAGATGCGTGAATGGACAGAAAGACAAGACTGAAACGGATTGCAATTGGGTAATCTTAAGAAAAAGTGGCCAAACTTGTTTCAAGTTTCTGATATCGCCTGGACATAGGTTTTTTTGTATTGTTAACCGCATGGGGCCGAGTAAAATTAAGGATAATATCACGCGTATTTTCAGAAGTTGCAGAAATTCCCCGAACAGGGCCCGGTTGTTCAAAAGTCGACCAACGCTATTAAATTAAAATTTAACCAAGGAATTTATTTCTCTGCTCCCAAATGCTGCTCAACGCTGACATTCGGCAAAAGTTTACATTAGAAGAAGTCAATCTTGAAAAACAAAAATAAGCAAAATAAACTTTCGCCAAAAAGTTGAAAACATGAAACAAAAGTTTACGCTAATCCTGGATTAAGTTAATCGGCTTTCGAACAACCGGGTCCAGAAAGTTTTTGTCACTAGCAAGTCCTCGTTTTTACTAGTTCAGGCATCATTTTACTTATCCAACCTAGTCTACGTTTTACAGTATGCCTTGTCACAACAACGCCAAATCAATGAAACCAACCCTGCTGAAAAGCATTTACTACATTTACAATTTTGCAAAATGAATGAAGAATGACCTCTGTCTCAGCCAATCAGCATTAAGTAATTTTGCCCTCTATGTTATGATGAACAGCATCACCTTGTTTGTGATGCAATAACTGGGCTTTCGTGACAATACCGAACGGGAATGCGTGACAGTGTTTTTAATAACCAATCAAAAACGGCGTAGAAAGATCGATTAAATTTTGGTATCACGGCTCGCCGTGACACTATTGTCAGCACAAGACCATTTCGGCAGCAATCGGGTCACCGATTGGACGTCAATTTCCGTAGCTGGACGTCATGGTTGATTTTTACCCGTCAGCAGTAATCGGGACACCGATAAGCAATCGTGGAAACCGAGTAGAAATCGGAATTATGGATTTCATCTATGTTACATTTTGCAAACTTCCCATATGGAACAGACGGGGATGCTCGCGGAAATATTGAATGTAACCCCTAAAGGAGACCATCTGGGCGTGGCTCAAGCTTTTTGTGACCCCTAAAGGAGACCAATCTGGGCGTGGTTTTGACCGGAACACTTTAAGCGAGACCAAAATCCAAAATTTACACCCCTAAGCGAGACGACGAGCATCCCCGTCTGTTTCATATGGGAGTCTCTCCCCCCCCCCCCCCCCCCCTTAAGCTATTTGGTGTCTCCAAAGAGACAAATATACAGTCAGTTTATTCATCGAGTCCTTCACCGGAACAACTGAGTGGCTTCATAGCTCACCAGTGGCATCGCAGAGGTCATGCGTTAGAATCCCGTTGGAGCCTGCTAAATCTTTCGGGTGTCACGATGAGACAATTGCTCAGATTGTCCAGATACGTGTGAGGATCACTTCTCTTTTTCGTTTAAGGATTTTTTAGTCTCCTTCGCAGCCGTTATTGGGGCGTCACGCAATGCATTATGCAAAGCTATTTAGTTGAAAATCCCTATGTATCTTAGTTAGCAGTTTGAGCCTTTCAAGTACATTAAGAACTGTGCTCTTGCACATATATTTTATCTCATGAGCGAAAAGTAAGCGCTTTCAGTCGCAAAGTGAATTCCAGATTACCGGCCGCCTGTCCTCTGTTTAGTTTAAAACATGAAACGCTTCGACAAATAACTCAGAAACGATGTTCGGTACATACCTGAGACGAGAATTGGAGAGGTGGTTGATAAATTTGTTTCCTACAACAATCCAAGTTTTTGGCTTTTTTCATTGAACAACACTTTCGAATTTATTCTTTTGTTGCGTGACAGTGAAAAAAAGGCAAAAACACATTTTTTTGGTGGGAGGGAGCGTGGAAGAGGTGGAGGAGGAGGGACGTAACGAATTCCCCACTACTGTAGTTCATTTCTGTAACCACCGAGTCACGTTATCCCCAAAAAATTTTGATGATCGCACATAAAAGACAAAAAATGTTTAGACGTGACACATGCACACATTTTGTGCCTATTTAATATAGATGATCGCATGTGAGAGGAATTAAAGAAGAAGAAACATATTCATAAATGTGAGATTGAAACGGGAGGCCACTTGGTCATACAGAAACACGCTCGAGTCACATGTAGAGAAAGTGGGAAGTGACTGATCAGGCTCACGCGCGAGAAAATCATGTGTCGTGTCTCATACCAGGCAATGGTGAGCGTACTCAAGAAACATTTTAAAGTACTCAGGTAAGCCGATAATTTGATTGTTCATTTAGTTTTCCTATCGGAAAGTGTGATAATTTTGAGCATTTAATATTGAAGGCAATCAAAGATAAATCTGTATTACTAAACGGAAAGAGTTTTTTCGAATACGTTTCAGTTATGACGAGATATATTTTTTCGATGGTTACCCGGGGAAAATAGGAAAAAATCCGAATGCTGTTGGTTGCAAGAGTCGAACATGGGGGTCTCTCCCTTCCCGTCACGAACAGTGTGTGGGTTTTTTAATTGGAGGAGTAATTATATAATTTTGTTATGTTATCGTGTATAAATAAAGATTCCTATTATATTCTTTTCTAATTGTTATCAACCAATCACAATAGTGTGGCAAGCCGAGCTTGAAAATCGTGACCCAAATTTGCATTTTTGTGGGCAAATATTGTGGCCAGTCTGCTAGACTTTGAAAGCGTTTTGGGGTTCAAATCTGTTTTGCAGGCATCTGTTGATTTATGAAACTTCGTCGCTAAAGACAAGCAACATCTGAAGATAGCAATCCTACTGGCGAACTCGAAAGAAACTGAATTCGAAATAGGTAAGATGTAATATATACAACGCTGTCTTCGAGATGTAAACAAGTGATGTGTATTTGAAAATTGTGGGTTGTGTGTATGTTTGAACGTGCAGGAAGAATTGAAAACCCGTTAGAACAAATAGTCAAACGCCACAGAAACCAAGCATAGCTGAGCATGGAACTAGCGCCGAAGTATAAACCATATGATCGAAAGTCTTACAGCCTTTTTATCAAGAAGATGTAGACCAGTAAGACAGCTACTGTAGGCGATGAGGTCAAAACTGAAATTGGAAGTGTACTACAGCATAATTCTTAATGCCGCTCGATTAAGTTTCTTCATTTTCTTGGAACTGGCGTTTGCCGACCGCGTTTGCCTTTCTTAAATTATTTTTGTTTTCGAAATAGAAAACAGACTTTGGCCTAAGTTACTCTCGAATCAAAGGTCCTCTTTCTTCCATTTTGAAATGCCCAGAGATACAACTCGTCTTTGTTAGCAGGCGGTTGAAATGCTAAGTATGATTGTAGTATCGGGAGTTCGCAGTACGTCCTGTAATTTTCATGCATGCAGCAAACTGACATCTTATTACGCTACGTGCGGATCGAATCTTCCGTATTTATAGGCATGACGAAATTTCTCCATAATGTGTTCTATCATATGACGATGCAGTAATCAACTGTATTCTGGACCCTTGGGCATGAAGTCGAAAAATGTTGTGATGGCATGAACACCTGGAGAAAAGGGGTATTAATTTTGGTTCTGTGAATTTAGGTTTATGTCTCGCCTGCGTAGGAAGCGCAAGGGGAGAGGGAAGCGAAGCTACGCAGGCTATCCAATGTCACGCAAGTTGTCACACAACTAACTCACTTGCTCACGAAAACTGGCTGCAATGTAGCGGCCTGTTTTCGTGGGCGAGAAATTGGGACAATAACTTAAACCTAACGAAACCAAGCCTTCAATTGTGAATCAGCAGTGTGTTTTTTACCATTTTTCATGTGATCTGTGCGATACAGATTATGTCGGGCAAACAGCCCGGTGGACAAACTTACTGTAACAAGAACCTTTTGAAAGAAAGCTGGCAAATTTGAGTGTTTACTTTTTGAAATCCTGTTCATCAAGAATATTTTTTACGTACACTATTAAATCTAGATTTAAATCTTTTCGTAAGTTTATAGAGCCGTCGTGCCTTTCGTTTTGAAAATACGGCATTTTTTTTATTTCCGAATGTCGCCTTGCATGACGACTGTTTGGTTGGAAATAAGGCCTTTTCTTTTAACTTTCAACCACGTTGGATCATGACCAATATCAAAATGGCTCCTCCATGCGAAGCTCTTACAAGTTTCGTGAGACGTTTCGGCCAATAACTAGACAAAGGATGGCGGGGGGGGGGGGGGTGGGGGGAGCTGACCCAGGGAAATTTGACATTTTGATGGAAGCTAGCGCCAAATTTCCCATGGAAATTTGTCGTGTAACGCGAAACCTTTCGGCCGCTCACGGTACTGAACAAGAACCTAAAATTGAGCAAAATAATAATATTATTAACAATATTACTATTTTTTAGCCTTGTAAATAGTTCTTTTAGTATTTACCAGCTTTCAAATCAGTCAAGCATGCCCAATGATAGAATGGAAAATTTGTGAATACATAGAAGTATACAAAAAGCAATCACGAAAAAAAATAGAAACATTCTTGTACTTCTGAACACTCCAGCAAAGACAGAAAAACGTTATGGTCCATATTTACAAAAAGACAAGACAAATTCGCTTTCCTTTCTTTCAACCATGGTGTGCAGAAAAATCAGGAAAACCAGAGAAGTCACATGAAATCCATGATTGTGGATAACTCATCTCAAAGTTCTCTCGGTGTTCCAAGATGACGTGCATGTCAAATTCCCCACCCTGGGGCAACGCATACTCTACGTGTCAAAATCCCTACCCAGGGAAAGGTTCTCTGAGTCAATTTCCCGTAGGTAGCCCCCTCCACTCCTACTCCACCCCCATCCTGGGGCTTAACATTGATAGGTGCATTAGAATATCTTTTTTTGCAGTGGAAACGATCTGTAGACTGTAACTTACAAACATTTTATGCGATATTTTATCACAATTTTTATAGTTAAATGCTTTTCCAAATCACTCGAACGAATGAAGTTGATTCAACCAGTACCATGCAGCTCAAATCTGCGTCAAAATAGTTCCACAAAGCTTGAAATGACCACGATCAGCAGTTTTTCAATATCTTCTTACATAAATATACTCGTTCTTACCAACAACAGCTCATGAGAAGAAGGAAGGGTTACGTTTTTGCAAACGTTGGCCGTGTAGCACTTATATTTCAACAGCCTTAACTATTCTTGGTTTTCACGTGACGTCATCAAAATTAAATAATAAGGAATTATCAATCCTTTTGAGATTTTAGTTTAGATACTTATTAGAACAGCTGGAGGCTTATCATTTCACAAGTTTTCAGTTTGATAGGGTTTTTAGTCTTGTGATAAAGCAAGGTTGAATTTCTAAGTTTTTGCGTGACACGATATTAAAACTGCGGCGCGATAATGCTGTCACGTGGGTTAAAAAGTGACATCCGTTGAGATTTTGCAATCTGAACAGTCCTTGTATGAGAATAAGTACTTATATAGATATTTATGAGCCCTCAGAAGATGACTACAGGGTTTGATAGCAAAACTCGATGACATATGCTTTTGTTAGCTTCCGGCCGTCATCTTTGTGTCCCTCTGAGGGCGTCTCCATACAAAGCCTTATAAATTTGAGCAAAACATTTCTTCGAGTATCTCCCACACGAGGCATCGCACAGACCTGAACCTTTACGAGACTGTTTGAATATTCATCTTCTTTTATCTCTTTGATTCTTGACTTTATTTAAAACTGGCAATTAGAAGGTAACGTGAAGTGCTAGTTTTCTATCCATATAGACCATGTGAGCGTTAGCCCTACTAATGGAAATGGACCCGCACAAGGACAGAGAAAAACTCTGACCAGGGTGTGGGTGAGATGAATTTCTCCCAAAATTCGGAAATCGGATTTTTAGCGCTCAAAAACCTCACGGAAACGTTTGCTATGCAGACTAATTTTACGGTTACCAACTTGCAAAACGCTCAGTTCTTGCTCTACAATAGAGCACACAAGGGAAATGTATACTTCAAATAACCAACAAATTTTTGCTGGTAGATTTGCAGCAGGATGAACAGTGCAGATAATCCAGATGAGTACACAGATGACGTGACTACTCCAACCTTCAACAAAAGCTATCTTTGTTCCGTCCAAGGATACATGTCATGCGTAGAATGTGTGAGTCATTTCTTCATTCATTGACATCGCGTAAAACAGATTTGTTCAGTTGAATTTAACCTAACTTATATGTGTTTTCCTTGACGTTTTCTTAAATACTAATACAATTTTTGCTTTCTCTATGAGATTCCTCTTTTTTGTACCATCCAAGTTATTCCAAGTGAACAAAACTAGAGATCATTAACCTGAAGTTTGTGGACATCGCACACAGACTGTTGTGCTTATTCGTTTTCCATCAAGGAATGTCTGCTTTTTATGAACGTCCAACGTCATTTAAGGAATAAATAAAAAAGCATCTCATTCAATCACAATGATAAATTAATTATAATTGTTTATTGTCCCATTGCCTTTGTCATTTGTTACACTCCTACATCAAATAATGTAACGTAAAAGAAGCTCAAGAGGTGGGAAACTTTGGAATGCACCCAAACTCGTTCAGTCCCAGGACCTTTCTGCTCTTTCCCAAGAAAAAGCTGGAGATCCTTAGATGTGATTGTGCGTTTAAGAGCTCATTGCAAAACCTTCCAACTGAATCGTAGAGCTGTTGCGTTTGGCAATCATAGAGCAAGCGAAGAACTTTTTTGTTGTAAGTGAGCTAATTATGTCTATCTCGTCTCTTTGCAGATTTTCCTTTTCATAGCGTTCCTTCTTGCGCAGCTGTACAGCTCATTTTACAGTCCACCTCATCTTCCTTTCTTCTTTGCCACTTCACTAATAGGATGTTTCCTTCTGATTGCCTTCTACCTCTTCTTTTTGTTTTCATTGGATAAGGTGTATGATACCTACAACTGGTATCTCTTGGTGAGTGAAGCAATGAATATAACAGGTCTGCCCATACCAACCCCATCGCTGCAAGAATCTAGTGGCAGGATCACTCGGGAAATTGGAATGATTAGGCCGGCGAGTTCATACTGGGCCGTCCAAGTATGCCATAAGTACGACAGTAACTCAAATCAATTTGAGACTTACTCCCATCGCCTTATCGTGTTTTTATCTGCTCAAGTGCGGATTCGAGGGGGGTAAAATTGGATTTGAGATCGTACTTCGGCTTCTCCAGTCTAAGGTTACAAAGTAAGGTACTTCAACGAAAATGAACCCCGTTTACATTCACAGTAGAAATCGGGCATACTTTAACCCTTCTTACGTCCCTAGTATAAACCCGCCTAATATGCTGCACTGAAGCCAGTGAAGTCGCCTTTTAAAGATACCTTGCTCTTTGCTCATTTACTAAAACCTTGACTCCCACCGTAGCTTCTCAACGGAATAAATTCCGGGATCCGTAAGGATGGGGAATGGATTTAAACGTGGTGCCGTAAATTTAACGATCGGTTTGGTTTTCTCTTTCTATGCTTAGGGATTGATTAGGTGAAAATCTGGCGTCACGTTTTAACCAATCACAGGCAAGACAAAACAAACGTCTTTTTCCACGGAAGACAAATTGGCTCTTCTTTACTTTGGATCGGCCTCAATCAGGCTTTCCTTGACCTTTAACTTTTAAACCTTTGACGCTTGTTTGTAAAATTGTGGTAAAAACGGCGTTTTACCGACTGAAACCCATGCGAAAGGCTTTTTAGAGATAATATTTGACGCTGGTCGAAAGTGAGCAGATTATCCCTCGATTGTTTCCGAGTATTCTCGAGTTACCATGGCGACAAGGTATCTTTTTATTTACCGGAGTTAACATTTGTCATCTGCTTCATAGCAATACAACTCTTTCTGTCATTGCAGGATGTGTTCTTCAGTATTTTTTTGGCAGTGCTTCTTGTAGCAAGTGCTGGGCTTTTGGCTTATGAAGCAAACTTTAGAGAAAGACACGGAAGCGACTTCACAAGTTGGTTTAGTGATCGTTTGGTGGGTGCTGTGGTAAGTAAAGCCATGCGTCTTCCTCGCTAGCCTGTTCCAGGTTCCCAATTAGTCGGGAAAGAAAAAAAATCTGCGTGCGAAAAGCGAGTGGGGACTTTGGTCGACCCAAGCCCACACTAATTTTTCGCACGCAGTTTTTCTCCTCTTTCCCGACTAATTGGGAGCCTGGAACAAGCTACTAACCCTCTTGAAGTGCATTCCCTCCAATCGTCCTTCGAGTCTTGCTTCTCAATAAGATCCAAGTGCAAAGTTTTTTTATTTTTGAAAGCTTGTTACGTTTTCCTAGAAGTAGCCTGAATTTCAGCTGAGATGATATCAGCAAATTGTCTCCCATATCTAAGTAATATTCTGAAACAAACATATGTGATGTTCACGTTACAGTCAAACCAGGCATATCGACTAATGAATGGCTTATTTGAATTCGAATAGCAGTTTTTACAACTGTATTGGAACATCATGACCTTGCCAGATCAAGACAAATTGCATAAGCGTTGGCAATCTCTCTCGCACCTGACTACTCAATCGTTTTTATGGAGACTATTTTCCTTTCCTTGAAAAGACAAAGAGTAGTAAGGAAATTCAAATTATAATTGTTCGAATTACCCCTCTCTTCTTTTTTTATTTTTCTCAATTTAAACATAGAGGTATAGTAAATGCGTTTGCATGAAAATTTACAGTGTTAAAAAGTTTTCTCTTTTTGTCTGATAAGAAAAACAAAGTAAAGAATCCATTTTCAAAATACTTGAGTTTGATTTGCTCTTTTTTCTCAGGTTCTGGCTTTTGCCGTTGTGCTGTTTCTAATCATAGACATAACTTATAGTTTGTATCTCTACCGCAAAGTAATGAGAAGAAGTGCGCGGCGGTAAACAACAGAACAATGATGACATCCGTTTTTTCAAGTTGTGCCGGTTCTGTTTGGCATGTACCAAGGGATCAAATCGCCTTGTTTTGTACAGCCTGGAGGTCTTACTTGTTGAAATTCATGAGAAACAACCAAGGAACGTTGCTACTAAACCAAAGAATAGCCAAGCAACTGTGGCGTCCATGTGGAGCCTCGAAGAATTGTATAATACGTTTTATTCGCGACCTCGTAAACGTCACGGCGATTTCAAGTAGACGCCATGTCTTTTTTCAGATGTGAAAGGAAAAGTTTGAAAACGATGCTTCGTATAAGTTAAACGTCCAAAGCAGCACGTGCACAGAGGTGCAACAACTCCTAACATTGTTGACTCAGGAACAGATGTACGAGTTGATGGGCAGTCACGTACAAGTGGCTCCAACTTCTCCCATCAATTTTGAGAACTAATGGCCCACTGCCAAGGTTTGCGCGCAGTTGGGGCTTGTTAACCTCCTTGCATTTTGTAAATATCTATTAGCCTGTGCGTGTCCGTTTTATTTGCCTTGATAACTTGTCCACCAGAGTTCTCACACGTTATTGCTACATTTATTGAGCCTGGTTTCAAAGTGGCTTTTGGACAGGTTCCAACATAGCCATTCTGATTTAAAGTTTAAATTGCCTATACGTTTCCACTTTATTTATTCTCCAAAATCGTCCCATATATATTATGTTGCTTTTCGCACCTTTTTACCGCAAATTCGCTGCTTATTCACGTTGAAAGACGGAAAAAGTGGTCATAGTTTGATCCATAACCGAACAATGAAGGGGAATGGGTTCGATACCCGGTTGACGTCACAAATTACACGTACTTTGCATTGCTGTTTTCAAAGAACTATCACAATGCAAAGCATTGTATGACGTCAACCCTGTATTAAACCCATCTCTCTTCCTTGCGCTTCAAACTACAACCAGTTTTTTCACTTTTTAGAAGCCTCTAGGACAGCGACTTTGAAGGAGAGAGTTAAAGGGGCTAGGTCACGCTATTTTAGGTAAATTTGTTTAATTTTGTTAATTATGAGTTCTAAACGTCAAATTGGCAGAGCAAGAGTCTTTTCATTTTCAAAATCACGGCTACATAACAACTGAGAATGATATCCAGCTTTGTAAATGACATTTTAATATAGACTGATGAAATTTTGAAAAACGGTGGGCCGAAGTTTCAGTTCAAATTTACCCAAATTCAATCCATTTCAATCCTCTCCAGTTTTGTCCATCCATGTCACTTCTTAGCTTCCCTCAGTTTTGTTAGAGATCTTCTATAGTTTTGAACAGTTATTTTGATATTTTAGTTAATTCTATGACCACTCGATCAGTGCTGAAATTGCCTTAAATTGCGTGACCTAGCCCCTTTAAGCTGCGAACCAAAGAATTAGTGTTAGACATGTGCAGAGAATTGCAATCTCGTTCCCAGAGTCATCGTTCCCTTGACCAGCGGTCGGGAAAGAGAGACTGGTGGAATCCAAAAAGGGCCATATTTGATTGGCTGTTGAAAAACGGTTTCAGAGTGCCTCCCACGCACGTTCTGCTGGACAAGGGTAACGGAGGCTCTGGGAACGAGATTGAGAGAATTGTTGAGCGGAAAGGTGTTTTTGACGTGATAGACACTTAAGAGAATGTATCTTGAAAAAAGTACTTTTAAACATCCAAACTTTTGACACTCCTGCCTGATGTCTTCATTAGGGCTCATCTAAAGCTGTGTTTTTATATGCTCTCCGATGAGATAATTCACTATCCACTTGATAACTCAATTGGTTTTGCTAGTGTTTATCCACCGGACAGTAGCTGACAGTGATTTATCTGGTGGATAGCGTCATCCATCTTTTGAACCACCGACGCCTGGACTTGACCCGTAACACTACTACATGAGATCGAGTGATTTGTACCAGAACAAGATGGCGCGCAAACGCTGAAATCGTATGGCATCACGATCAGTACCTAAGGGACATCCCGTGAGACTGACACGATAAGAATGCGTTCTGCTCAGTCGAACTCAATAATATCATAACATGCAAAACTTTGACACTGTTTGGGCATACCTCGCAAAGTGGTCCTCAAGTTGCAAAATTTCGGGATAATCGAAAAATCACGTCCAGTCCATTGGTTTATTCCTCCTCTGACGCAATCGCTGTTCTGTGTGCTAACATTTCGGGGAAAATTGGTTTGGAGTGGCCACCCGGAAATTGCGCGTTTGTCTAAAACTTCTGATCAAATGTAAAAATGGCTCACTAGTCCCGCCTACATGAACGTGATTGGTTGAAAAATTACCACCTTGTTTCGATTCAACCTTAGGGAATATTATAAACTCAATCAACCTAGCGGCAACTCTAAGTTCATGCATAGATCCTTTTGTTTTATCTCATCACGCTTGTGGAACAATCTACGTGACTGAATAAGAAGAGCTTCTTGTATTGGCATCTTCAAAAATTTACTTCGTAAAGAAAATCTAACAACCGATGCTCAGTGCTGCTGCAATCTATGCACTTCTTAACTTGTTCGTACTTCTAGATAGTTAATTATCCTTTTCAATTAGTCTTTTTTTATATATTTATTATGTAATTTTTGTAGTTAATGTTATTCGTACAACTCATATTTTATCGTTATTAGGATTTGATACTTTTTAGGAATTGTTTTAGCACGTTCTCTTTTAAACGAATCTAGAACTCATTAGTGCAACGTGGATAAATAAAGTACCTACCTATGTA
>NC_090869.1:35165995-35168495 GCF_036669935.1 Montipora foliosa
CGTACAAAGTGTCTTTTCCAGATAGAGAGTCTTTTGTAAGCCTTAGAACAATTGTTTCCCTTTTATGATAAGCTTCACTTAGATTCTTTTTCTGGGTTTCTGGTATATTAACATTAATCTAAAAAAGTTGAGTCATTTCTTGTATATATTATATGTTATATAATTTTTGGTTACATAACATATAATTAATTAAATATAAAAACATTATTTAAAATATCACAAGTTCATTTCCAATTCTATCAATAGCAATTTCTTCTTCATATAAAATAACAGCATGAACACTGAAATTTTGACCTGCATTTGCTGACAATCTATACCTAAATGTAAGCTGCTTAGTTTTATTGATAGGATTAGATGTTATTCTTCTTGGTTCTAATGTAAATGAATATTAGGGGTGAAACATACTTGTACTAAAACTGTAAATAATATCAGTATCTTGTCCGTCAACTAAACTATCGTTAATCAAATCACAATGAATATTTAATACGTTGGTATCTTGACTTAAATTTGGTACTTTACTTCCAATATGTGTTCCACTGTTTAATATTTTTTTATCAAAACCGATGAGATTTTTGGCACCAGTTGTTTTTCTTGCTGTGGTAAGACTGGTTGATCAAATAAATCACCAAGATTCAGATCTGGAACTTCATCTTCAATATCAATGCCATAATTTGGCACTTCACCTTTTTTCAATGGTCGTCGTTTTGCTACAGCCATTCTCAAATTACTGGTGATTACATCATCAAGTTTCGTTGTTATTGGTTTAAACACTTTGGAATAAGATGCTTGGCTTGTTTTTTGACCCAAATTCATGCTGTATAATAGCATTTCTTACCGTATTAATTTTATCGCCTAATTCAGATTTACTTTTTGCAAGTTCTTTCCACTTTATTTAACTCATTTGTTATATAATTACGTTACATAAAATTGACATATCATATATAAAAAAGATCGTTTAACACAGTGTTGAACACTATGTTGAACACCATGTTGTACTAAAATAATATAGCCATATAATATAAATGAGAATACCAAATCATGATGCTGAAGACAATGTAGTCTCGAATTACAGACAGTTATACCCTTTCATGCCTGACCGATGCTTTTGGATGCTGATTTGCGGCTAATCATATTCTGGAAAAAGCAACCTATTAACGCATTTAACTTATAAATTATTATATTACGATAAAGTTTATTTACATAGTAAAAATTTACAACAACAAAAATACCAAGATTTAATAAAAATAATTGAACCTATTAGTAATGAATGATATTGGTTATAATATCATTGAAACATACAATTATCAGAATTACCTGATAACAATCAAAAAATAATAGTATTTGATGATTTTTTAAATACTGGTAAAAAAATGATTCTGAAATCAGAAACTATTGGACTAATAGCAGAAATAAAAATTGTTCATGTATTTGTCAATCTTTTTTTAACTGTGATAAATGCCTAAGACTAAGATTCTTCACATTATTGTCTTTTCGAATTTCCAAGTCAAAATGAAAAAAATAGAATTGCTAGAGAGCTAGGTATAAATAAAAATATTTATGAAAAAGCAGCAAAAGAGCCATTTTCTTTTTTATATATTGATAAACCAAGATAATTAACTTTTAAAAACTTCAATGAATCAATATAATATACACCAATTATATAAATGAGTTATTCAAACGGTTTATTAGAAACGCCAAGTACAAAAATAATTGAAGGAATTCCAGGGACTTGGTTTTAAATGGTAATTACGATATACAAAAAAAGGACTCACAAATATCAAACCAGGAACAGCTGATAGCGATGTTTTGACAAAAAACAGATTTACGACCATGTAAAAGCAAATGGAGGTAGTTCAAGTAGCTCTCCCATAGACTTAAAAGATTATTTAAAAAAAGATGGGAGCGATCAAATGACTGGATTGCTAGATATGAATAATAGAAGGATTCAAAATGTTGGACCTGGTAGACATAATACAACAGATGCTTTAACTCATCTTCAACTAGAAGCTTTTATTTTGATCTTAATGTAGATGATGGTAAAATAGAAGCTCAGAATCCAATGGATATGGGTAACAAAAAATAACTGGGTTACAAGAGCCACTTCATTACGCAGATGCCGCTACAAAATTTTACATTGATAACTCACTGACGTTAAAAGCTGATAAAACAGAGCAGAATAATTATATTTTAAAAGGCGGTTTAACACCCAATCTTGAAATGGAAAGCAATAAAATAGTAAATCTCAAAACAGCTACTAGTGGCAATGATGCTGTCAATTTTACTCAATTAAACAATGAGCCGAGTAACTATTTGCATTTCACTATGAAAGGTGATATTCAATGCAATAATAATAGCATTTACGGATTTGAAAACGTGAGGAACGATACATCTGCTGTTGATCGTAAATATGTAAAAGATGAACTTACAAAAAAATTGGATAAAAACGAAGACATTAATATGGGTGGAAATAAAATTATTAGTTATAGAAATCCAAATGATT
>NC_090869.1:35173495-35198495 GCF_036669935.1 Montipora foliosa
AACTGACGCCCGTACCTTGTTCTTTGTTTTGGAGAGACTGCAGATATTAATAAACATACATTTCGGCACCGCAAACTCGGACTTGTTATCACGTAGGCACGGTTTATCTCGAGGAATCGAAGTGAGATATCTTGTTCGCCGTAACTCTCGAGGGGATCTAGCGGGGCGACGACTCCTTACTATCTCTATCGGTTGTTTTCTTTCCGACCTACATATCTTTGAGCCAAATTTGTCGCTTCCTCTACCGTCCCTCCGTTTCCCTGGTCCTCTGTACTTGAGTATTCCGAGCTCTTTTAGATCTCCAAGTACTGAAGCCAAAGGTTTACCAGCAGATTTACGCAACTTAAGAATATCACAACGGTTCAGCATAGGTGTATTCTCTCATCGGTGGACACCAATTTTGCAATGTATGGTTGAATTGACCGCATCTCTGTCACGATCCTCCCATCCACGATTGGGATGAATGTCCATTGATATAGTGATATCGAGGACAACAAATTTCTCCGGTCCTGCCAGAAGGAGCAACCCACGACTATCCCATCTAACGACAGCCCACTTTACCCGCAAATGCCGGGAATAATGCATACGGAATGCAAAATTCGTCACCCCATGAAGACAATCTTGTCTTAGGTAACCATTTAGAAAGGTTCCACCCTCAACAGACACGAACACATTAGCAAAAAGACATAATATTGCAAGAGCTCTAAAGAGCGTGGCAGCCATCTTGGCATGCATTGAGTTATTCCCTCCTTTTCTTATGTTAACGATGTTGTCATCATGCTAATTAGTTGAAATTAACACAAGAAAAGCAGTGAGGTTTCTATCAAAACAAACTCAACTCTAACCTCGCTTTCATTCACAGGCCAGGTAACTAAGCACACAACTGCAAAAACAGTAATTTGAAACAGAGTCAACGTCATTAATTTGATTCTCAAAGTTTGTGTTTGTCCTAAATTTATAAGGAAAACAGACGTTAAGGAGAAAGTTCACTCCTCAAATTATTTCTTAAATAAATGTTTTTTAGTACTGTGGTCAATATGTATAAGGGCTGGTGCAAAGTCAAAGGTTGACCATATAAAAAGTCAGGTTGACCGCATAAAATTTCAAAGAGACCACATAAAAAGTCTAAGAGACCATAGAAATAAGTAAACAATATTGACTAGTACGGCGCCCCTTAATGACTTTGAGACACAGTAACATCTGATGAACCCCCTAACAATGACATCATAGACTTCCTGTTTTTGCGAGAAAATCACGTAATGAGACCATGAAGTAAAAATGTGAGGCTTCTGATTGGTTTAAAAACTCGTATGACTGTCTCATGATTCCCAAACAATAGCTATTAATGATGACTCATTTCCTGTTTACCAAAACATGTTCAGACCTGTTAGCGGCAACCCCTTAGAGTCGTTTCTGGGTATTATACCCTGTTTCTGGGAAAGTCACGCAATGGAACCATAAAGTTAAAAAGTGAATAGGGTGGCTAGTATAGCTTGAATGATATATCATGAAGCTTAACGCACTCATAATATAAAAAACATATAGATTTCCATCAAATGATTATCACACGTCGTAACCACAGCAAAGGGACATATTTTTGATGACTATCGGGGTGGCGCTCCATCGTCGCTTTGCTCCTCCTCCCATCGCGCCTTGATTTTTGGACACAGCCATCCCCTACTCAGCGTTTCGAACATCATTGATCGCTATGCCCACAATGCTTGTTCTCCTCCGCTTGCGTTGCCGCTGTGCGCAAAAGCCATGCTGTGGTAGCCATGATGTGAAAAAATATATAGATTTCCAAAAATGAATTCCATATAGTTTTCCAAAATCTGAGCACCAGTATTTAATTCCAAAATCTGGATACTAGTATCTAGACCCAACGTCTGGTAAAGTATGATAGTAGGAGGGCTTGTATCAGATCATTTTGGGAAAAATGATCTGGTACCCCCAACTACTATACTACTCTCTTCCTACTGAAATACCGTGGTGATGTGATTTTTTATAGCCTATGTTAGCCATACACATATCCTTTATTGACGACATCAAAATCAGTTTAATCTCAGTGTAAGAATTCCAGACAACATTTGATGGTGTCTACAAAACGAAGACCGAAGACCCAAAAACGAAGACCCAAAACGGACTGAAACGCATTGTTCGGTGCTAAAACAATAAAATCGATAGGGGCTTCGCTTTGTAGAAATGCCCCCCTCAAACTACAAAACGAAATCCCTCGCTAAAAGCGCTTTATATATCACGCTGAAACAATAAAGTCGATGGGGCCTTCGTTTTGTAGAAATGCCCCCCACCCCCCCTCAAACTACAAAACGAAGACCCTCGCTCGATGCTAAAACAAACGAATTCAAGTGGCTTTATGCCAGCCTCAAACTATTGTGTATGTCACGCAAAAAGAAACGAATGCATATTATACGAAGGTTCACAATAACAAAGAAAAGACAAATATTTTATTTCAGAGATGTGTTTCTATTTATCTTGAACATCTTGATAGTGTCGCACATGGCGGCTGTCATCTAACAGTTCTTATATATATTATGAACAGTATTCTATTATTCAAAAAAAATTCATATTCATGCTCGCTAAAAGCGCTTTATATCGCGCTGAAACAATAAAGTCGATGGGGCCTTCGTTTTGTAGAAACTCGCGGCCCCCCACCCCCCCTCAAACTACAAAACGAAGACCCTCGCTCGATGCTAAAACAAACAAATTCAAGTGGCTTTATGCCAGCCTCAAACTATTGTGTATGTCACGCAAAAAGAAACGAATGCATATTGTACGAAGGTTCACAATAACAAAGAAAAGACAAATATTTTATTTCAGAGATGTGTTTCTATTTATCTTGAACATCTCGATAGTGTCGCACATGGCGGCTGTCATCTAACAGTTCTTATATATATTATGAACAGTATTCTATCATTCAAAAAAATTCATATTCATGCTCAGTTGAAATGATGTATGGGGGAAAAAGCGGGCTGAGCAATGCGATTTTCGGGCGCTGAAAAATTGAGCTGCATATAGAATGACGAATTTTTACACTAAACTAGTATTTATCATAACAGTGACCTAAGCGCTCGTGAACTTGTCGAGTTAGGTGTAAAAAAATCGTTTATTTCAGACTATTCCAACTTTGCATATCATTATGAGTGCTTTGAATAGTGACGAAACAAAGTTAGCGAATAAATGAAGTTCACAATTTCTAAGTTATACATATTTTTATCTTGCAGGAATTCAAAGATTATTTTTTAAAATTTGTTTATTATGGAGAGTTCATTAGAACTGATAATGACCTTGAAACGGCAACACAAGTTTCGCTCAACAATTATTGTAGCGAAACAACGCATCAATGTAGCGGAAAACATTTAAACGTGTGCCAGGGCCCCAGGGGAGTGGGGGGGGGGACTCTCATATAAAAGGAGTAGGGGTGCTAGTCGTCTCGCTTAGGGGTGTAAATAGAAACGACTTTGAGAAAGTCTAGGGTGTAAATTTCGGATTTAGGTCTCACTTAGCCGTGACGGTTTGGGGTATACAGTTTGTGACCGCGTGCAGGGAATTTACAATTCGTTTTTGTAAACACACGGTCCGAGCGCTGTAACTTTCCAAGGATTTATGCCAGTGTCCTGAATATTCTTTTGGCTTTTGCTAGCCATATAAGTATTATTTTATGATAGCAATCACTTTTCCAAGCCTTTCATGAGTGCGGCATGATGCGAAACACCGTTTTCTTACATGTCACGTACGTCACCAACGATCTATGCCAGTGTCCTGAATATTTTGTTGGCTTGTGTTAGCCGTATAACTGTTATTTATTGGTAGAAATCACTTTCCCTAGCCTTTAATAAATGCGGCATAATGCGAAACACCGTTATCTTACGCCTTGTAAAATTTCCTGCACCTTTACAAGACGTGACAAGTAAGAAAACGGTTTTTCGCATTATGCGGCAGTTATGAAAGGCTATGGAAAGTGATTTCTGCTAATAAATAATACCAATACGGCTAGCACAAGACAACAAAAAATTCACGACACTGGCATAAACCCTTGGAAAGTTATAGCGGTCGGTCCTGCACCTTTACAAGACGTGACATGTAAGAAAACGAAGTTCTTTTCAGCTAATGCAAATCACTCAGTGACTACGCATATGCAAATGTTATGATCTTCTTTTTGAATAAAAATCCAAGATTCGCACGAAGGCGTCGCTAAATTAATCCGAATGGTGAAAGCACTTTCGACCCACCTTCGTTCAACCTTTACGATTTGATCATCCCAAGTCAGTACTTTGTACGAGAGCGAGCGTTAATCTGCTTTGTTTCTTCGGTTGAATGGGTACAGATGTCATAATATTGAAGAGGGCGTTGACCGAATCGCTTAAACCAACTAATTGTCTTAGTATTTGAGTTGTTCGAAACATCTGCTAACGATAGCGAGTTCTATTTTGGAGTTTTTTCACGAATCAGGAACCACAAGCACTGCAAAGAAGACGACAGGAAGCCACGACCTACGATCGTGAGTATATAAGATTGTTTTTACGGCGTTAGGCGCGCATCAAGGGGCTCAACAAAACTAGCGTCCTCATCAACATGTATATCCAGAGGTTATGGTTGCCTTCTCTCCCGTCTTCCTTTTAGGTGCTATTGTTGATGGTCTTTTTTTGTCCCTGTAATAAGTTACACTATCTCGCGAATTGAAATGGCGTTTTTCAGTACAGAATGAAAGTGGATTTTAGAACCAGACATTCAGCGTTCATATTTCGGTTTGATTTCAATTCGTAATATGGTTAGCAATCGAAAATCCCCCATACACATACTTCAGACAACACACTTTTGCTAAAACGGTCTCCGAAATGTTACGTTTTCGTTGCCGAAGTAAAAGTCGAGAACTCTGAATGCAAATATAATGCAATTAAAACTTCGACAGAAGGAACAACACGTACCGCCCATGACTGATAGCTTCACGTTGTTTGCAAATTGCAAATGCGCCACCAAAAGTGACTCTGTTAACAGATGCTAAGAAATAAAATGTAGTTCAACACCCAGGACGAGCTAAGACTTACGTTAAAAAATAAATAAAAGCGATAAAGTCGTCTTACAGTCAGGTCAAGCGTAATTAATCCTTCCTACACTATTGAAATTTAATATTCAAGTCATTTTCCAAATGGTCTGGATAGCACAAGTGTTACTAATATTTTAAAAAATACAACCACACTTTTGAATTTTCGGAACATGTTTCGATGTTTCAAACATCATCTTCAGCCATAGAGAGTGTAACATTAAAATTTTTTACAAGATAATTCGTATATATATATAACTATCAATACAATGATTCTTTGTAGATTAAATGTTCGTTACAAGTACGTAAAATTCAAACGAACCAACAATATTATAGAGAACACAACTGACATAACGGTAAAAGTTTAAAAGTGTAATGCTAAACTGACATGATCAACTTGTTCGGGTTTCAATAGCCTGCGTAGCAGGCGTCGAAAGGGGTAGGAGTAGGGGATAGGGGATAGGGAGGAAGGTAAAAAGGGGAGAGGGATTGGGGAGAGGGAGAGGGGACGCCTGCTCTAAGAACCCCCTTTTGTTCATATTAGCCTGCGTAGCAGGCGTCGAAAGGGGTAGGGGTAGGGGATAGGGGATAGGGAGGAAGGTAAAAAGGGGAGAGGGATTTGCGCCTGCCACGCAGGCTAGGGTTTCAACCGCTCAATATGGAAGCTCTCCTTGATTTTGAGTTGATAGAAAGAAGTAGCATTATCAATAATTTTGAAGCAAGAAACATCACAATTATCGTGACAATTTTTAGAAGAACTAAGATGCTTGAAAATATGAGAATTTTTGTCCCGGAAAAGGTGCTCATTTACACGTGTGTAGAAATGCCTGTTGGTTTCACCAACGTAGCGAGCACCACAGCCCGCACAAGTAAATTTGTATACAACACGTGATTTAAGAGAATCCGGAATGAAATCCTTTGGACTAAAAATGTTGCACAGTTTGAATGGAGAGAAAATTACTTTAACATTTAAATCCTTGCAATACTTGTTAATAATAGATGAAATTTTCTTTCTGGTATAAGTTGAATAGAAACCGATGTAAGGTAGTTTGTAAAAATGGCAGATACATCATGTTTAGGGGCTTCTTTTGTAGTAACATTTCTAAGATAACCTTGAACGGACTTGTCAATTAGCCAACTGGGAAACATATTACGTTTCAAAATAGTAGTTAGAGTATTGATATCGTTTTGAAAACCCTGAGTAGTGTTGTTAATTTTATATGCCCTGTCGATGAGAGTTTTAATTAACCCTAATTTGTACTGAAAGGGAGTAAAACTGAAATAATTTGTAAGTAGACCAGTGTAAGTCTTTTTTCGAAAAACAGCCATTTTTCTATGGCTGAAGATGATGTTTGAAACATCGAAACATGTTCCGAAAATTCAAAAGTGTGGTTGTATTTTTTAAAATTCAAGTCATTTTATGACGCTTTTGTGCGTGTTATTTACGCTCGATCTGAAACGAAGCGCTATTAATACTATTTTTATTTCCCCTTTATATGGTCAATGCAAATTATGGCTGCATATTCGGCCAAGAATGAAGCAACAAACAACTTGCGAACATACAGCGAAAATATTACAGGGGCACCCAACGAGAATATAGTTAAAAATCACTTAAACATAGCATTGTTAAAAGTATTTTAGTATTTTAAAGGTAGATATAGGCATATTTTTATCCTTAAAAAGTTTCATCTGTTCGGGTTCCCTAGCTGAAAGTCTAGTGATCCGAAATTTATAGGGATCAAAACTTACCTTTTCGAAAATTTCAGCCAGAAGAAAGGCTCCCGAAAATTCTAGGTGACCTTTTTAGGGTAAAAATCCGTTAAAAATGGACAATTATAACATGTTTTAGGTGTTCGAAAATCCTAGGACAGGCAGACAAGCAAGGAATTTTACAATAAATGTTCCGAAAATTCTAGATCTCAAATCGTCTTCCGAACAGATTTTTTCCGAAAATTGAGGTTGGGTGCCCCTGATATGATAAAAAGAACACAAACAGAAGCATATTACGGTTAAATATTGAAAGTCGTGTGTCTTGCGAAGCTCGCTGGCAGCGCACAAACTTCGAACAACATTTTACGCATAAGAACTGTTAGCAGTTTCCCCAGCGAAAGGCTAACTGCGGGAAAAAAGCATCAGTGTGAAAAAGCAGCACATTTGCAGAATGGCGCAAGGCCAATACCGTTTAACAGGAAGATCTGTTTTTTCCGGGTTTCTGGGAAAATTCCTAAGAGGCGTCATTTCCAGCACGCGATTGTCGCACGTGGGCGTGAGATTTAATCATAGAAATGAAGACCAATGAGAATAAGTGATAAGCAGTTGTATTTTCTACTACCTGACAGGTAGCTTTGTGAACTCACTCACTGAAGGAGATACGACCGAAGAGAAATATGTTGTTGCACGACATGCGCCATTGGTACCCATAACGTGACCCGGAACTTTGTAATGTTTAGCCTCCCACGCAGAAGTTCTCAGGGCTTCGTTCCTCCCCAACGAACGTTAGTGGGGGAGGAACGCGTGACGACGCCCCAAGAATGTATGCGTGCGAGGCTATGTAATTTTCCGCCTCCCAGCTTCAACCTCGATCCCAGGGTCTCTCTTGTTTGTTCCCATGGAGATTGCCCGTGAAGTAGTGCCAACAGCTTAAATGCTATTATTCATTTAACTCAAAGATAATTTTTTTGGATTTCAAGTGTAATGATAATAGTAGTAATAAACCATTCTTTTCACACGATAATGTGTAAAGCTGAATAGTTTGTGGGGTTGTGCACAAATCATATCAAATCGTATTGGTTTTTGAGGAGAGGGAAGACCGGAGTAACCGGAGAAAAACTTCTCGGATCGGAGTAGAGAACCAGCAAACTCAACCAAAAACGGAGTATGGGAATCGAACCAGGGTCAGATTGGTGAGAGGCGAGTGCTCTCACTACTGCGCTATCCCTGCTTGTTGTGTGAAAAGGCAGTTGGTCGTTCGCTATAATTGGTCAATTCAGTTGACGTGTCAATCAACTTGAAGCTACGAACGGCCCTTGCACTCCTGGAACGAACTATATAGATTGGCCATGTGGTATTATAGGTATCGATAGGATTAATTATGAGCTTGAGGGTGTAAGTAGTTAGTATCTATTACGCGGGATGACGTAGTCAGTCCGCGTTGACATTTCGGTCGATGGTATGTTTTCATCTACCCTGGCTGCCAGAGGTTTTCCCTCTCAGAGCGACGGAATAGGCGAGGAAGAACCTCTGGTTCAGGCCGTTGAGTTCTTTGAGAAGGCCGGTCCAATGGGATGCCGTTTCATATTCCCAGCCAGATTTTGACCCTAGCAATTCGATTGGTTCCAGGAACTTGTCAGTTCTAACGAGTATTCTGATTGGTTTAGCAACTGAAAGTCGTAGTTACTAAAACAAGGAATGACCTACAACAACCTACAATGATTTACAATGCTCTACAATGACCTGCAATGAGCTACAATGACCTACTGTGTTCTACAATGACCTACAGTGATCTACAATGACCTACAATGAGCTACAATGGCCAACTTAAATAACTTACAATCAAAGAGAAGGACAAAAGAGGATCAGGGTGAAGAGTGGTGAGCGGAAAACATCCATTGTGCGTTGCCACGCAACACTTTTAACCCATTGCACGACAGCCCATATAACGACAGCATTTACGCGCGAAACTGCGAAAAGGCCCTTGGATGGTTTTCCTTTGTTTTAAAGCTTAATTGAAAATCAACAAATATCAAGGCTTTGCTTGGCAACGATAAACTCTTAATTAGAGCAGCAAAAAAAAAAAAAAAAAAATGAAGAGAAGATTATAAATAAGTTATTCTTCCATAATGTTCTGCTTGGTTCAGAGCGTGCAATGAAAATTTTCAAATTGCACAGCAACGAGGTTTTGATTGGTTTAAAGTGCAGAGTGGAATATTTTTAACCTTTGTACTGCAAACATGCTGCAGTGCCCTCAGAGCTGCAAATTATCTTTTATTTTAGCTCATTACAAGTCATAAGCTAATTTTAGCTTATGATGTAACTCATTTGTAGGTCATTGTAGATCATTGTAGCTCATTGTAGATCACTGCTGGTCATTCAACTTCGGAATTTGACATCCAAATTTCAAATTTGAGTTTTTATTTTCATATTCGACATCGAAGGGGTGTTACGAAAACTAAGACCCTCGAAAACTAAAACCTAAGACTCCGGCTTCTTAGCTTTCGTAGTACAAAAACTAAGACGGGGTCTTGGTTTTCGTACTACGTAAACTAAGACCCTTTGTTAATAGTGGTAATTACGGGAAAGAAACCCGGCAAAACTTGCCGCTAGTCGGAGATTTGAGCGCTAGATGTTGTCTCCCTACAATGTTTAACTTGACGACGCCATGATACATTTTTTCTTGTCTCTTTGAGTGTTGTGTGACAGAAAACACAGTGCCAGTCGCCGATGTTTACGTATTGGCACGGAAACTCAATATAGTAAGATAGGGTCTTTCCATTAATGAGAAACTCAGTAAGTTTACCCTTTGGTTGTAACCACTAAAAATATGATACCCCGGGTTAAATTTGTCAGCACATATTTGTTATCCTATTTCCAGTATCAAAACAGCCCTACTAATGGAAAAGGGGCCCACACAAGGACAGAGAGAAACTCCACCCTGGTCAGCGTTTTTCTCTGTCCTTGTGTGGGTGCAATTCCGTTAGCAGCGCTAACGCCCACATGGTTCATATGGGTAGAAAACTAGCACTTCACATTACACTCTAATAGTTAAGTCTCCTGACCAATGCTCCTGGGATTTGCTGTGAAGAAACCTCAGAAAACCCTCTACCACTCCTCCCCCGTCCCCACCAATAAACAGCACTTGCCATCCTTACTGCATGAAATAGGCTAAGTAATAAGAAAATCACTTGTGTCCTACATGTCCCCCATCAGACATATCATACTAAAACGAAAACATATCATACGAAAACTAAGACCCTCGAAAACTAGGACCTAAGACCTAAGACCCGGGGTCTTAGCTTTTGTAGTACGAAGACCCCGACTTAGTTTTCGCAGTACGAAAACTAAGACACCGGTCTTAGTTTCGTACCACAAAAACCAAGACCCTTTGTTAATAGTGGTAATTATAGGAAAGAAACCCGGGAAAACTTACGGCTAGTCGGAGATTTCAGCGCTGGATGTTGTCTCCCTACAAGGTTTAACTTGACGACGCCATGATACATTCTTTCTTGTCACTTTGAATGTTGTGACAACTTTATTAATTCACTACGCTAGCCACACACAACAAAAGCTGGTTTCCAGGTGGGGCGTAGGTAAACACTTTACAATAAAGCATATGTGTGTATATTTAAAATAAAAGTACATTACATGGAATCAGTGCGATCCAGTAGAAGGCATGGAAGGCGAGGAGGCAAGTTTGTGTTTGAAATCCGAAAGCGATTGTGCGATCTTTGCCTCATAGGAAAGATTGTTCCAGAGTATTGCACCACTATACTTAAAGCTGCGCTTCAAAACATTTGTGTATGGCCTTGGAAGTGCTAGATCAGTCTCGATAGTCCTAAGATTGTAATTCAGTTATGTTAGTATCATTGAGTTTTACAAAAGAGTTACTCAGTTGGGTTGGCAGATAAATCATTGAGGATTTTATACATAAGGGTAGCCTTTGTATGGAAGCGCCTGGTTTCAAGGGGTTTCCATTTCAAGTTATTCAACACATCTGTAGACCTAACATCGTATGAAGAGCCTGTAATAACCCTTCCCGCACGATTTTTGTAATTTATCTTTCAGTTGCTTACCACATGTATCCCACAGGGGTAAGCAGTAATCAAAATAAGGTTGAATGAGGAATCTGTATAAAGTTACGTGAGTGCAGAGGGGGACAAAATGGCAAATTGGCACGGAAAATGTAATATCTCATATCCTCATTGTAACAATTAAGGTGCGAAATAAGCTTGTACATGTGAGCGATGCAAAATGCAGAGAAACTAACAGAAAATCACCTATGTCCTACATATAAAACTATTTCAGTCCCCCATCAGAAAAATCATACTCTAGCTACGGAATTTGTGCATTGTCGGGTGTGACTTCACATCTAAATTGTGAATGAACGCCCAAAAGCTCCACATTGATACGCGATGGGCTTGTTTTGGGACTGGAAATAGGATAACAAATAGGTGCTGACAAAATTACCCCGGCGTATCACATTTTTAGTGGTTACAACCAAAGGGTAAATATCATTGGAAAGACAAGTACAAGGAAAGGTTCCGTTTTTGCAAACGTTGGCCGTGAAGCACTATATTTCAACAGACTTAACTGATTAGACTGTAATGTGAAGTGCTTGTTTTCTAACCCCATGTGAACCATGTGAGCGTTAGCCCTACTGGCCCATTTCCATTAGTAGGGCTAACGCTCACATGGTTCATATGGGGTAGAAAACAAGCACTCACATTACACTCTAATCAGTTAAATCATTGGAAAGACCCTATCTTACTATTTTAGAGTTTCGCTTCGCTCACTCGAAGATAAAATTAGTATCCCAGCGCGGCCGTGTAATATCCTCTATATAAACTAGCAATAATTAACAATTAGACCCATAGCCCGCAAGGGCTACGGGTCAATAGCCCATGAGGGCGAAGGGTCTAATTGTTTTAGTATCACCCAACTAGTCGGAAAGAAAAGGCAATGATAAAGTTAGCAAATGCAAGTTGAAGAAATATTTATATGGGAATAAAACGAAAGAAAGCGTCACGCTTTTCGCTACTCGAGGACTATTACTAATAGTCCTCTAGTAGCGTAGCCAATTAAATTGCAGGATTTGCATTAGTCCACTAGTTGGGTGATACTAATAAAGGATTAGTGACTCAGAGGTGCGTTCGAGTCCAGCTGCTTTGTCATCGACGAGGCTTTTGAAAGTAGTTGTATATTTTGGGAAGAATGATTTTGTACCGCTTTCTAGTAATTGTTCAGTAATTAACGTATCGCACTATATGTTTTTATGCAATATCAGAGTTATGGGATATCCGTAGATTCCGAGAAGCGCGACTTCCAAAGCTTCAGTAAAGGTATCACCAAGAACAACCCCCGCTCAACAGGGCTTAACTTCAGTGTTCCAACAGGAATGGGCTCCCTTACTCTACGTAGCCAATGCCAGTAAACGTTGTATATTATTATCGAAAACTGTGCCCATATAACAAAACAATTTTTATTTACTGAATCGCACCTACGTTCGAGGCACTATTTTATGGCAGGATCACGCCAAGACCTTGTAGATTTTTAGACTTTTATCCGTACTAGTTGTAAGTCGTTGAACTAGTCGACTGAAAGAAAAATATTACACAAGTAGATTAATGTTTTAGAATACCGAAGATAGGCTAAAAAGGAATGGAACTGATTTCGTGAATATATACTTACAATTTGTATCTTCTAATCTACACGATCTTATGGTTTGATTTCTTCTGTTGACTGTCTTTAACGTTCTTGATCGGAGGTAAGTAAAAAAGCGATTTTCGCGTTTGCAGTACAGTGTCGATTTATATATTTCTGAATTTCTAATTAGTTGTCACCTTTTAACTCACGCAAACTTGCTGTGATAAATAAATTGCAAGAATAGTTGCATACATTAAATCAGTAAGCGAAAGAACTTAACGCGCGAAGTGCGAATCATTTACAGTGACTTTAATTAATTTTATGAGCTTTCGCAAATGTTCCTTAATTAGGACATTAACCATTTCTGATATATTGAACATGATTTCGAGACTCAGGAGAATAAACTTATACACATCCTAATTTTTATTCCCTAGAGCCTTGAAATCATGAGTTTTAATATATCGAAGTTAGTCTATGGCTCTCGTGAGACTTGAATGTTCTTTTACAACACCGACGACTGAAAACGGCCCTTTCCCGCAGTCCAATACCTATGTATTTTTGCAATATCAGCGTTATGGGATATCCGTAGATTCCGAGCAGCGCGACTTCCATAACGTCAGCGACCTTTGGGGCTCGGATCAGTTTCTCAAATTATTTCATGTAAGAAATTCCTTGTATCCTGGAGCCAACTGTTCCACTCCTCTTTTTAAATTCCAGGTTTCCCTCATTGCCACTCAATGCAAGCAAAAGCCTTCCTCACGCAAACGTGTTTGTCAGTGTAAACAGACTGATTTTCGCTACACATTAAAAGTTTGATAAGTTTGTGTGCAGGGATGACGCAGTTGCCTCCTACCAATGTGGCCTGGGTTTGATTCCCATACTCGGTGTCATATGTGGGTTGAGTTTGCTGGTTCTCTACTCTGCACTGATAGGTTCTTCTCCGGGTACTCCGGTTTCCCCTCTTCTCAAAAACCACCATTTGACTTGATTTGTGTGAATCGTTGATTACAGTTACAGGGTTCCCAATTAGTGCTCCAGCGCCAGAACAACTAGACACTTAAATGAAGTTCCTTTCCTTTCCTTTTCCTTTTAATAGATCTTAATAAGCTTACATCCACCCATCCCGCGTAAACGCTTCAAGGCGTGTTTTGTTATATTATAACACATCGTGCGTGCTAGTCCAATCCAAATCCTATTACGCGACTATGGTTAAATCTACCAATATCTTGAAATGAACGTAATGAGATGCGCGCCCGATTTTGATATCCATCCAACAAGAAGAGTACTGTTAAGGGCTAAACATGAATTTGAATGACATTTTAAGTGGTTTAATTAAGGAAGGGATAAAAGAAAAAAAAATATTTTTGGCACACCAGCAGACAGTTGCCCCAGAACCCAGGGCAAACCAAGGTTGGTAGGGGACTGTTTGGGTGTCCAAATACCAATTTCTAATTTTTAAACTACAGTAAATCTCAACTATTTCTTATTCCTCTCAATTTGAGAAAAACTATCTCCTTCCAAATATGCACAAAAATCATCAAACGTTTTACAAAACACCCCAAAAGATCGATTTGTGTAATAGACCTTTTTGCAGATAAGGCGGCCATTTTGATTTGACATTGTGGGATGCTCAGGGGGCAAATTAATATGTATTTGCCCCTGGGCATCCCATAATAGCTATTTGAAACAATAGAAATCAAAATGGCCGCCGTGTCTGCAAAAAGGTCAATTAACATAGGATTTTGGCACTGCTTAAAAAGCGAACGAGATATATATTTCCATTAAACCAGGAGCCATAGGGTTTTGGGCTCCTGATTATATCGATTTTGAGCGGTGTGAAAACGACACCCATATGTAACCCCGCCTTAACTCTAAGTGTATTGCCTCCTATTCCAAACCATGAGATAACTTTTTATGGTAAGCAAAGAACTTTAAGTGTCAAGTCTTCTGGCGCTGAGGCCCTATTTGGGGACACTGTACAGAGAAATCAAACCAATCTAACTCAAATCCCGCTAAACTTCAGTTTTTGAGAAGAGAGAGAGAGGGAGGAAAACCGGAGTGCGTAGAGAAAACCTCTCAGTGTTGAGTATCAAACTCAAGCCACATATGACGTCGAGCCTAAGAATGGAACTTGGGACATCTAGTTGGGAGGCGAATTGTCTCGCGGATATTGAAGTGATTAAAAAAGGCAACATGATAAATTCTATAGTCGGCCTAAGAATTATCAGTGTCGTTTCTTTATCGTAGGTAAACAAGTTACAGGATGGCTGATCAAGCAGAGTCAGACCCTTCATCTGCTAAAGCACAAAACCAAAGCAGTGGCAGTGCTGGTTTAGGACTGACTATGTCGTACATAAAATCAATTCCAGGAATACTGAAGATGGTTGAGTTTGTATGTACTTAATTTGAAGATGCCAACATTGAGGCACATACTTTTTACAATCTCTCTCGTGACTGGTACAGAATACAATGTCCCCGTACAAAAACGAGAAAGAGAGACAAAAATAGAAGAAGAAGAAGAAGAAGAAAAAGAAAGACCAACTGTTCTACTGCTAGTCGTAGTCTATTTTTATAATAATAAAAAAAATAATAAAATTTATTTATACCGGCAAATTCAACTATGCAGTTTTTCAAATGCAATCATACCCATGATATGTAGTGGATCAACTATGGTCAGCGGAGGAAAGAATAGAGAAGGGGCTCAGTTTTCCTTTGGGCTGATTGGTTGGTTGGTTCTGCTTGATGTAATGGCATTGCCCCAAATTAAATTCGAAGGCACCGCAAGTCCTGTAATGGCATGCATTAGGAACTCTCTGTTATTTTTCCGAGAGAAGAATTGAAACAAGTTTAATTCAACCACCAGATTTGAAGATTTTCTCGTTAATTACGTATGGTTTTAACCATTGTTTTCGCAGTTCTACCACCCTCGCCCCCTCTCCTCCCCTCGCCTCCACGAAAAAAAAAAATTACTGCGCGTGCACACCCCGTTGACTATATGAGGTAGGTTGTTCATTCCTATCACAACCGTTTCAAGCTAATTTGCTTCTTATTTTTCTTTGTTTCCTACACGATTCAAGTTTACGCTCCTGTTGGCATTTGCTATTGCCTCTGACGCTTATAGCATTTATCATTATAACTTGGGGAAGATGGATTTCTTCCTGTTTGTCACAGTGACGTCATGGATTTTCGTTATTGCAATATTTATCCTGTTTGCCTTCAATATCATTTCAAAGATTAACTTCAACCTGGATTGGAATATACTGGTATGATTGAATCATCTTTACGATATAGTTAAGAAGGGCTAGTACAAAACATTGACCCCCTACTGATCTCCTTTAAAATTGACGAGAAATGAATATATAAGATTTAAGAAAATACACAGGGGCTGACTTGAAGTAACGAGGAAATTATACTCGCCTTTAAATTTCAAAGATGGCAGAATAGGGTCCATCTCCTTCATTTACCTTTTATGTCAAATAACAACCTTTCTTTTTTGATAAATGGATGCTTTTTTTATTTCTTGTTAATTTTAGAGGGGGTCAGTAAGGGAGTCACTCGCGAAAGCCACACCTTTTTATAAATTCGTTTTAAAATAGCTTGATGTGCGAAAAAGCCGTTACATAGACCTATAAGCTACTGCCCTGGTTATGGGTTCCTGGCAACTACTAATTATTAATGCTTACTTTACGTCGTTCCGAGTAGGGAAAGCATGAGCATAACCACAATGACAGGCCGGCGGGGGGTAGGGGATGGTTTCTTTTGTTGAGTCAAAAGGAAGTTATCATTCTCCTTATCATCAGAAAAGGGAAATGACTCTTTGCCGTTTTGATCAGAAAACAGCAGACCCCGTGACATAGCTAGTCACATTGAGGAAGAACTAAGAGCGCTTTCATTTCACCAACAATTACCGGAATCACTTCCAGTCCTTCAGGATGCGAACTCGTGTTATAGACGCCAGGTGTTGTTGGTTGTAGCCCGAGGGTTCGTTGTTCGAGTTGTTAGATCCCGCGCCAACCAGAATGATAGCTATTAAGAGCCTAATAAATATAATTGAACTCCCAGACTTTAACTGTGCCACGTTTTCCGTGCATTCTTTTTCGTATTCGAGAATTATTAAATAATTAAACCCTTGACGAGGATTTCCAATTTATGCAAATTCCTTTTGATTCATTCCAAGATAACTACATTTACGATGCGTTCGATTGGCCATGCGTAGATTGATGATTTAAAACGGTATGTTTGGCGTTTTGAAGCCGAGCAAGAGGCTCCCTTCGAACATGGATAATAAATATATCTTTAATTAAAATAGCATTTTACGGGATGTTTGACAAATTTAATGTGACTCTTTGTAAAACGACGGACTTCTAACAGAATACGGTCAATCGAACGCATCCTTAGTTTCTGTCATGAATTTCCCCTTACAGGTGAATTAAATCCGACGGAGATATTTCAGGAGTCGGTGTTCCTTTTCGTTTTCAATATGCGTGTGGCCTCCGACTTCCCTGATAATTTGCGCACGATTTTTTTTCCAGTTGAAAAATAAAGGTACTCAAAACTGCCTTGCAGGTTTTGGTGTTTGCAGTGGTAGTCGCTATATTACTTCTTATCAGCTCTGCTTTACTGGCTAGTTTTGTCGGTTCAGCGTTCAGCGGCTATTCATATTACGACAAGATTCGCGCTGCTGCGGTAAGTGACACCAGAAAAAAAACTCATGTTGGTAATTCAAAACAGTTGATTTCGTTCGTTTTCTTTAATCGATGTTTTATTTTTCATTCAAAGGCATTTGGATTCATTTCAATGTTTGTGTTCATTGGCGACGCTGTTTTGCACTTCTTGAAGATGCGGGGAAAAATGTAATGGACCATGGCAGAAGTCCATAACCCGCAAGTGCCAGTCTCTCTGAATGGACCTCCTTCGCTTCTTCGTTTTGTTTTCACATTTCAGACCACGTGATGTTCCCAAGGAAATGTTCCTTTTGTTTTTTCATAAGTTATGTAAACATATGCACTTGTATAAGAGGACAATTGAAAGAAACTGTTCCCTGAAGTAACATCACGTAGCGGGAAAATGAAACGTATAAGTTAAAGAGGTCCATTGGTCTTGGCCCATCAGGTTACGGGATTATATATGAATTTAAAATTCAAGTCCCGCCAAATAATGGCCAATGAGATTGACCCTAATAACATCAACGCTCCTGATTGGTCCAAGTACCTGCACAAAGGATTGCAGGTGCTAAATGAGTGAACGGCACGCAATGCAGCTACGTTTTTTCGCAGCAAAAATCTAGCAGTAGCCGGTCCAAAAATAGATAATACCGTAAACTGGTGTGCCGCTTTCCAACACAGATCGAGACTTCTGAGTTATGAACTTCTGGTCATGGCGTGCGTACTTCTAAGGGACGTTGTATTGTTCCTTTAATTTTCTGTGGTTTTGTGTGATGGTCAAAAGAGTCATAAAAGAGGATTACATAGTGCCTTGAGCTATTTAACCTGTCTTGAAAACAATGAACGTATGTTAGAGCTGCTTCATAACCATAGCATGTTGTTGTTTTGCTATATAAGATTTCAGAGTGTCATTAGTCCTTTAGTTCTTCCTGTAACAATAGACAATAGATTCGTTGAAACCCGATCTCATGTGTGATCGCCCTGCTTTTAGAATTCCAAAAGAGCCAGATCAATGTGACCTTAGTCCAAGAGAACTCCCGATTAAACTACTCTATTTACGTCGCTACAAGTTGTGCTTTTACTTGTTACACTTCCTGGGTTGTTAGGGAGCTTACAGTACCTATGCAGCCTACACGTTTTTTTTTGGTCCTAATTTTAGCATAGAGGATAGACAGTCCTTGAAAGCATTTCGCTTTGTTTTGCCCTAAAATCACAGTAAAAAATTCTCGACGGAGCCATGCCCGTTGAAGTTGATCGAGTGCTTAGGGAGCCGAGTTACAACGTTACTTCAGCCTCGGGTCAAATTTCTGAACAAGCAGAATTTCCATATTCACCTGGCCCCAGTTGTTCAAAAGGTGGATAACGCTATCCACCGGATAAGTCACTATCCCATTGGATAGCGCAATTGGTTTTGCTATGACTTATCCACTGGTTAGTGATTTATCCGGCGGATAGCGCTATCCATCGTTTGAACAACTGGGGCCTGTACTTTTTTCGCTTTTTCACTTGTACCCTTTCGTCTATAATTATTTTTTTTCGGGAAACCATTTTGTACGCCGGTTCTCCGCGGCCAAAGGCTCTCGTTCACTCTCAACCCAAGGACGTGCTTAATGTTAGAAGCTTGAGCCATAACTTAGTAAAGTAAAGCGACCATATTTAACGTCGATAACTCGTAACAGTAATTCAACTGACAAACCTGAAGTCGACGGTGCGCTCATTTTACTTCCTCCTCTCCATCACTGCTAAGTTTTACGGGTATTTAAAGCTACTTAAGCTACACAGAACGGAAAGAAGTCGAAACAAGGATACGGGATTGGATCCGGTAATCGAACTCAGGACCTCTTGCACTAAGGCCGCGCACTAACCTTCTATGCCATCATTGCTCCTTCAGAACAACATCGCGATAGGATACAAAAAAATATTGGTATCGAACAGGAATCCTCCCTCTACATAAATAAACAAAACTAGAAAAAATAAACAGTAGGCTGCATTGACTTCCAAGGCTTAAAAGGAACCAACAAAATATAAGTTGGATAACTGTTCACTTTCTATTTGTTTATTTCACTTCCACGGTTGTTTTTCATAGGCAGTGCCGAGTTTAAATTACAGCTAAAAAACTTACCGTAGGCTCTGATTAAAAAATCAAGAAGGAACTACTGAAGAAGGATAAGCGGGCTATAGGGTAGAGGTGGTTTTGGCGTAAGAGTTACAAATACCTGTTTATGATATTTGTATACTTTTGCTTAAGCTTGGACACCTATGTAACTTGTTTCTACAGCTGCAAGTGCTACGTACGTATGCGCGTACTTCCATTTTTGTACCCAATGTATAATTCTGGATTAAAGAAGCTCACGGATAACAGTTTATACAATGACTGTTTATGAAGAGGTTGATAATTTCCTTGAATTATTAAATTGCTAGGATTTTGTAGTACAAAGTTAGTCTTGACGTGGTCTTCATCGAATTCATTTTCGAGATTCATTTGCCATAGTCCTTTTCTTGGATTACTCCGAGAGGGGCCCGTTTCGCAGTTTTGATCAAATTTGACGGCATAACGAAGCCTTTAATCCCACAGGTTAACCAAGCTCAATTGAAGAATATTGTAGGTCGATTATAAGGATTAGTATGAGAGAAATCGTTGGCTTTTTGCGTGTAAAATTACGAACGATTTTCGAATAAAAGTTGCTTCCTTGAAATCCTTTTTCAGTCTTTATCCATCCTGGCAGGAGCCCATCACCTGGAGCGTGCAACTTAACTATACTTGTGCAACGGCGTTTTCACAAGTAAGGTTATTTTTAGATTGAATTTCCCGCTAATGAGACTCCCACAGGAGCCCGATGACTAATTACAAGAAATGAAGCTGACGTCATAGGGTAACCGAACCGTAACTGACTTTGTTTTTTGACCTAATTCGTGGGAAGGGCTAGTCTAAAAATAAAGCTACTTGTGAAAACGCCGTTTCACAGATGCTGTACGGAAGTTGTACGCTCCAGGATGGGCTCCTGATCCTGGATAAATTTTAGGCCTATTTTGAGACGATTCCTTGAAGTTTCAGTTATACACAAATAACTTCAAGGTTGGAGACTCTTGCCACCGCCGAGCAGATCGGCTGCGAATAAAAGGGTCTTCTCTCTACCACCATGGGTCTGATCACCTACAGTTTCCAGCTAACACTCGATCGATAATAGATCTACACATTCGCTTTCCTTTTAGTAGCCATAATTTCCGCGAACTGGAAATTGAAGGACGCTAATCTTACAATCCGTTTCGCTTGAAGCCATCGTACCATGCTTGATATACCAACGGTACAAAATCACGCACGCCAAGTGTTTCACAGCAACGGATTGTGTAATCGTGCTTTTAGGTCACGCGCATAGACGGTCTTCAATTGAGCTGGGTGAACCTGTGTTATTGCTGTAACGTGTACATGTAATTGTCACTTAAATTACGTGGAAAATATTTAACTTTAAATAAACTTTAACTTTCCGATTGTTCTGAAACTTTGATTTCTAGATCAGGTGAATTTGGTTTTGAGAGAATAATACAAAAGCGTGACTAAGTAGTCTTGCCAGGCTAAGGCATAACATAAGTCGGTCCAGTGTGTTTTAACTCTTCTTTCACGTCTTTTGTGTTAGATTCAGCTGGTTTAGTTTATGCTATTCTGAATGGGCTTTTTGTCTGATCTAATTAATTTATTCTGTTTTGTAAAACGTTTTCCAATTTGGCAAATAAATGGATGGTTGTTGTTGTTGTTGTTGTTGTTGTTGTTAGATTTCGAAAAGTACTTTGAATTAGTTCCGCTACTACACTCTTCTTTATAAGAACATCAAACGTTGTTGCCCGCTTACTGCTTTTTTTTCAAGTTCTCTCTCTCTCTCTCTCTCTCTCTCTCTCTCTCTCTCTCTCTCTCTCTCTCTCTCTCTCTCTCTCTCTCTCTCTCTTTCAACTCAGCCGGTGATGATCTCAAAACGATCGAAACAAGTCTTGTTTTGACTCAAAGTAGTTGTCGAGTTTTTTAAAAATTTGAATATGTATCTTTCTATTTTTTTTATACACCGGCCGGTAGATGTTATTGAACTAGCGTGAGGTCCGTACTGGCAAAACATTGGTCGAGTTTATGGACCGAGCCTGAAAGGTGCGCATTTTCTTTTATGTCCGAGAAAGTCATGGAAACAGAGAAAATTATGGGACTCCCGTAATTGGCTTGGCAACCTATATACGCTGCCTCGTGACCGGTCCATGTTAGCTATCCGTATTGAAAAGTTCGGACCGCTCATTCAAAGAACCAATCAGAATTCTCCTTTTCATCTCGTACAAGTTTGCTTATATAATTAGAGAGATTAAGCATCGCGTTTACATGAAACGGCAAACGGTGGGCTGCTGCTTGTCACAAAGTCATGAAAATTATGTTATTCTAACTCGTCTCTCTCTTTTGAAAAGTCACTTGATACCTGCTGTCGACATGCAAGAAATGAGTTCCTATCAAACGAGTTTCTTCCATTTTTGGCAAAACGCAAATCTAATCCGACGTTTGCCGTTTGCCGTAAACGTTTGCTTAATCTCCCTAACAATAATATGCTATTTATTCATCGGAAGTCACGAGCCACGGTTTACAACTGTGACCCACGACGCTCGCCATTTAGTAACACTCTTGCCCCTCTTTGTTTCTCTATGTATCCAGTGCTCGAAATTAAAAAATCCAGGTTGTCCTAATCTCGTACCCAGATCTCTTGTCTGGGTACTAGATCAAGGTTGTCCCTGTTTTAAAAGCCGGGTAATAAAACCCGTGAATTTGGTTGCCCTGATAAATGCTTGGTTGCCTATTAGGAAACCCGCCACGATTAATTGCGCGCCGTGTTGAGATGTGATCACGTGGCGATCGAGCTAACATATCCTATAGTTCTTAGTATGAGCGTGTGGTGTTTCCGAGTTCTGGGTTTATTGAGATCTCCATCGCTTACATATTTGCGATATTGTCTGTTGCGTTTACCTATCTGAGAATGCTTTTTAAAAAGGTACAGATATTCAAAACACTAGAATGCTATTATTAACTCAGTTCACAGTACTATCGGACATTATAGTGCACCACTAAATTTTCTCCGATTCTTATTGGTTTAATTCGATCACGTGATGCGATAGTGTTCGTCCGCGGAGAGACACTATCAGCCCATAGTGCCCGTTCGCGGAAACTACTCGCATGGATAGTACTTGTCCGTGAAAATACCTCTGTAAACAAGCGGCCTTATGGAAAATAAACAATCGAAATTGTATTAAGAGGGTTTTTGTTTGTTTTCTTTTTCAAATTTTACATTGGCTGACACGGCTTTCGTCTAATAAAGTTGAAAATAATTCAACATGATTTTTGAGCTGGCGCGCGGAAGAAAATTTAGTAGTGAACAATAAAGACAATAGAGTGTTTATGTGTCGGAACTATCGGTCTGATAGTTCCTCGACAGATACACTCAATTGTTTAAATAGTAGCGTGCTTGCAGGCGGTAGATATTGTTGTCGCCACGAAACAAGAATCAGACGCCATATTGGAATAGCGTAGGAGAGGTCTTCCAACAACAATTTGATCTCTGTATCAATTGAGTGAGCTTTGTTTCTAAATTAATATTTTACTAACTATGCTGTTATATACAACACTGAAACCAAATGGCAAATGCTGTACGGGCTTAAAAAACATTGAGGAAATCGAACGTCTTGTATGAATCTGTACGTGTTTACTGAAGTCGCATCTCAATTGTCTGGCTCTTTACATTTTTTTTAACTCAACTCTGCCCAGTCTTCAGGTAAAACATAATTGGAAGTGTGACAGTAAAGATTTATTTGAAAGAAAGCTTGTTCTCGTTGGTCAAGAATTATTTTGAAAGAAAACTTGCAGTCCTTGTTTTGCTTCTTTATTTAAGGAAAAGATTCTTTAGAAAAGGGTTTGATCCTGAATTTATTTGTTGCGTATAGTTGATTTGACACAAATTAGGTTTTTTGTTTTCAACCACGCAATGAAATAGATAGAGGATATTACATGGCCGGGCGGAGATAGGAAATTTCTCTTCGAGTGTTGAAGAATATTTCACGAGTGGGCGCAGCGAACGAGTGAAATATTTTTCAACACGAGCAACAATATACAACAATATACAACAACAACATATACAACAACATATACAACAACATATAGCAACATATACAACAATATTTTTCAAATATTTTTCACAACACATTTTTCCCCCCTAAGCACAAACTAGCATATAACTGATCAAAGGGCCACTGTTGGCACGACGTCTGGGTGACCCCCTCAAATGGTCAAAATGACGCCCCACTTGAAAAAATTACACTGCAGTTCAACACCACCCAACTCAGTGCCCTCTATCTTTGTGTAACAAGTACCACAGACAACCCAATTTACGCTCTTGGAGCGTCAAGTTTATATGAGGTTGAAGATGACCTAGAAATAAATATTTTTACAAGTTACCAGTTCCACGAGGTCTTTCGTTACGAGAATATAGCATTTTGAATTTCCTAATTCTTTGATTGCACTCACGTGATAAGACGACCACGTTGGTGCCAAAACAATAGCAAAATTGTAGCTTAAGTTTTGCATAATAATAAAGTAAAATTCACAAAAGACTTTTTCGCTATTATTCTTTGCACCAACATGGCCGCTGTGACGTCAGGTGCAATCAAAGAATCGTCCCCTTGCGTGACACCATGATACAGCTTTTGAATAGTTGGTTTCAAAAAATTTGTGCAGCCCTACTAATCTTAGCAGTTTGAGCATATTAAGTACATCAGAAGATGAGTTCATCATCATCATAGATCCTTATAGCCCCCATTGGGGCATAGGGCCGCAACAATGACCCCCTCCACCGAGTCTTGTCCTTCGCAATAGACCATTTTCGAATTCTCACGGTGGGACTGGATCTAGCATGAAATGGAGGCTATGCGGGCAAACCTTTTCAAATGCAAATTAATTTGCCCGCATTAGCCTCCATTTCATGCTAGATCCAGTCCAACCGTTAGAAAACGAAACTGGCCTATTGCCTGAGCCTCTCTTTATGTCAGACCCATCTCACTTAGTTGAATCTCAGCCGTCTTCCTCCAAGTGATTTCAAGTTGGCCTTCACCCTTTTCCTTCTGCCTGCAGGCGTCCACCTAAGAGCAACCTTGAGTATCCTCTCTGGCGGCATTCGTAGTACAAGATGTGTTCATAGACATGTATTTAATTTCATAAGCGAAAAGTAAATTCTTTCATTGGAAATTAAAGTGAAGTCCAGATGTTTTCGTCGATTACCGGCCGCCGCCATATTGGTGGACTGGCGTCTCCATTCAAAACTCTATAAGTTTCCTGAAACGAGTCGACAAATAACTCAGAAACGAGGTACCTGAGTATTGGAATGGTGACTTTTTCCGTTGGACAGTTTAAATTTTTTTTTCTTGTTTCGTGACACTGAAAACACACCATATTAATGTCCCACTACCAACTTTGACCAATTACAGTAACATTTTATTTCCAAATATGTCTTAAAAAATTGAATCCCTGTTAAGGTCGGACCATAGCATTCCGAAACATTATTATTTTTGGCTCTTCGCTGTGATGAAAAATATGTTAAGGGGATTTTGCCATATCATCTGCATCACGAGATGCAGTTTAATAACTCAAAGTAAAGTCCTCTTGTTGAACTTCGGTATTAACATATTGCTTGAGGTCAGAATTTCAATAACAAAATACTTTTAAATTGTAAATAACTACATTTACAAGTTTTGAATGACAAGTTCGTTTATTAATAATTTCCCTTCAAGACAACAGTACATTGCAATCTATTAGATTATCTTATCTCAGTTCACGATGAAACTCCTAGATAATTTTATGTATTATTTTTACCTTGAGCTAGCTCTAAGGAGCCCATGCTAATTC
>NC_090869.1:35208495-35218495 GCF_036669935.1 Montipora foliosa
GATTTGTTTTTATTCTCGTTCAATACATCGTTAATGTTGAACGTGGTAACGCCTTGAGGGTAACCATTTTGCAACAGGAGCTTTCTCAGATCTTTAATAGCGGCCTGTAATAAAGATGGCGAGGAGCAAATTCGGAAGCATCGATAGGTGAGAGTGCGGATGAGGTTGATTTTGTACTTGCGAGCTGTGAATGAATCCCACTTGGTGTAAAGGCTTGTGAATGTCTTCTTCCGGTAGACAGATGTAGAGAAAGTGTTGTCAGGGCAGCGTTTGAGAAGGATGTCTAAAAATGGAATCTTATTGTCTTCTTCGAATTCAAGAGTAAACTTAATGTTATCGTGTCGACTATTTAGAAAACTTAAAAACTCATTAGCATTGTCCTTGCTGTCAAACATGGTGAAGGTGTCATCTACATATCTGAACCAAAGTGAAGGACAGAATCTGCTGTTCATCAACCATTTTTCTTCAAAGTGACGGCATGAAAATGTTAGCCAAAACGGGGCCTAAAGGTGAACCCATGGCTACACCATCAATCTGATCGTAGTATTGGCCATCAAATATAAAATGACTCTTCTTAGTGGCAAACTGCAAAAGATCTTTCAAAACAGAACGAGGTAACTGCGGAGGATCAGGGAGAGAGTACAATCTGTCTAGACAAATCTGTATTGTTTCATCAAGCGGCACGTTTGTAAAAAGAGAAGTGACATCCAAAGAACACATTATTCCGTTGTTATGTTTGTATGTTTGGCCCAATATGCAAAACTAAATGAATCTTTAACCGTGTGTTGGTTGGTGGAAATTGGTTGAAGTATGCCAACGAGGTAGGAAGCAAGATTGTAATTGCAGGTGTTCAGAGAGGACACAATAGGGCGGAAAGGGCATCCAGCCTTGTGAACCTTTGGCAGACCATATAAAACACCAGGAGAAGATCCACTGGGTAGAATCTTGTGGAATGTTACGTCATCAATAATTCGGTCTTTTTTGATTTTGCGAAGATATGCAGAAAGGCTCTCTTCTCTAGATTTAGTTGGATTATGCTTTAATTGTTTGAATTTGGTACCGTCAGAAATCAACTTCTTCATTTTATTAAGATAATCAAGTCTGCTGACGATGACAACGCCGTTTCCTTTGTCTGGTCTCGTAATGATGATACTGTCATCCCTGCGTAAATCACTCAAGGCTGCCCATTCATCCTCGCTGAGAATGTTTTTTTGTTTAGAAAAGTCGTAGGAGTAAATGTAACCATAGGAAATATTCTTCAGTTGACTTCTAAGCCGATCTTGGTTTTCGCTGGTTATAGGAAGATTTAATTTAACAAGATCACGATAAAGTAACTCGAAAGAGCATTTGACCTCATATTTGTCAACGTCTTTAGGTGGCAAACAGAAACGTAAACCACGTGCTAAAACAATCTTCTCAGTCTCGGTCAAGACACGATGGGAATCAGTTGAAAATGATATCGTCGTTATTTAAATTTGACACTTTAGGGATTCCAAACTTACGTTTGAGATTACTGAACTTCTTTTCAAGTTTGCTTGAATTGTGTTTCTTGACTTTCACAGCCTTGGTTTCGATAACAGAAAAGACGTGGTTGTAGTCAAGTAGGCACAGAATAGTCTGAAGAATGGAACGTGCTGACTCACGTTCTGGAAGTGACTGGAAGTTGCGGCGCAGTGAAAACTTCTGGTTCAGCTCGTAGTTCAACAAATCTTCTTTGAATCGACGACATGCTCTCGTTTCATGAAACTCTTCTTTGCTAAGTTTGAAGTTGAGGAACGTAGGAAAGATGTGGAACAACTTGCATTTTTGCAAGAAACCAATATCCAATGATGTTTTGTTGAAGCGTGTAAGATCTTTTTTCATAATCCCTGACTATCTTCAAGGTCATTTTAGCGTCCGGAAAAACTGACTTTCACTGCAGAATTAAAGAGACTTTGTTCATTCAAGAGCTAAAGCCTTCCCTTAATGTCAATATTAGTAGTGAGAAGTTATTGCTGTTTTAGCTATTACTTTTCATTATGTCCAGACACGTACTGCTGCAGATCATTTTTCTCAGTCTAGGTTCCAGACCCCTATTGTTTACGATATATATATACAATAAAAAAAAATTGTCAAGTACTTGTGAAGAATTTAAATTTCGTGGCTGGTATGACGCGGCGTTTCGTCTCGGCCAAGAGACTCATCAGATACTTTTCGAATTCCAGCAAACTCGTTGAGCATCGCGCTCAAAGTCCCGTTCGTTCGCGAAGTCAACAATAACAATTTTTTATTGCATATAACTCGTGAACTTTGCGGTTGGGAATCCTTCTGTGATAGAAGGCTAGACTGCTGACATCTTGACTTTGCGAACGGGACTTTGAGCGCGATGCTCAACGAGTTTGCTGGAATTCGAAAAGTATCTGATGAGTCTCTTGGCCGAGACGAAACGCCGCGTCATACCAGCCACGAGATATATATATAGTTTTTAAAAATTGTAACGGTCACTTTTGAAAATGTGTGTTGACTGGCATACGAAACGTCAAGTTTTCAGCCCGATTTTGATTGGCTATAAGCACGCAGCCAATTCTTGCTTGCTCTGTTTCTCTTACGTCATACCTACAAACAATAGATTTTATATATGTAGAATTGACGTCATACCTACAGACAATAGTTTTATGCATGCAGAAGTGACGTCACCTGACACACTAACCAGCAGTTTGATCAGTTTTGTCATGTCGGAGCTCAGCTCAGGAATATGCATAATAAAACAATTATTGAATTCGGTTTTCGCATGTTAGCGATAATTATTATATCTCGCAGATAGTACGCGCGCTGTAATTGGCTAAATTAGCGGGCCGTATTCTACGGTACGGCCCGCTGTACAGCCCGCTAAATTTAAAATTTCGACAAAACATCATCTAGCGAGTTTTTCATGTCATTTCTGTTGCATAAACTTGTACTGAAAATTGTTTGAATCTTGCAAGCAATTATTTCAAACTTAACAGCCAAGAAGATTTAGTTTTTGGGATTTTGGCACGGCATTCTTTGTGGCAGTTGAACCTTCCGCTTCACTTTGACTAGTTTCCTTGCCCGCGCGCCGGTTAACCTCAGAGATATAATAAATATCTTACTAACCTCGTTTTCTCGGTCCGTACTTAAGTTACGGATCCTCGTTTTTTCCCGTTGATTTATGTATAGCATACATAGCAATGTATGGCGTTCTTTGCCACATTAAAGCTTAATTATCTCTTAAAAATGGATGGTTACCCCTAATTTTCTTTTTGGATACCAAGAGCTCTTGCTAAGTTCTGCTTTCTCCGCATAGTTTTGAACCGCGCAAAAATATCTCCGGTATTAATAAGCACTAGCTTTAGGAAATCAGAGTATCTCGAGATGCGCAGAACGTATTCGTACTTGTACGAGTGTGGATTTTAAAAAAATTCAACAAGCACGAATACAGTATATTTGACGATAGATGGAAGTTAAATGTGATAGTCAACAAAAGGGAAGATTCTATCAGCGCGTGGGGTAATTCAACTTTCCTGGGTATCCCTAAATTTTCGGCAGTATGTGTAAACGTAATGCATTGGGAACGTTATTTCAGAGAACATGGAAGAACACGCAAGTGTATTTAACAAGCTTTTACATTTTTTCTGGATTATAGAAAGTAGCTCAAACTAAGGATGAAAGAAATCGCAACAAAGTTGTATATGCTTAAGAAGAAAAAGAAAGTGTTTCAAGAAGATGACACTGGTTTTGCTGTCAATAGCAATTTTCCTTGGAATATTCAATTAGCCTTTCCCGAAGAAGTGTTTAATCTGACAAATTTCATTGGTTGTTCTAATTCCAGATGGAAAGTGAAACTCCAGCTCAACTTCCGGTTTCTCAGGAAACTGTAGCTCAAGCTCCACCCGTCGTAAGCTCCACTGGCACAATCATGTATCAAATCTCACCCGACCAAGTCCAACCATTGCTTGTCCAAGTACCCGCTGGTCAGCTCGAAACTACAACGGAAGGACAACCTATTCAGTTTTATTACGTCACCACAAGTCAACCCGTGAAGCAGGAAAAACCGGTAAACTTTGTTATGATACCACATTGGACAACCAAACAAATGCTGCAAGAGTTTAACTCTTTCTTGATTGAAATATTGTTTTGGTCTTAGTAAACAATAGGGATAATCATCACGAGTTTTAAAATAATCTTCTCTATAGCGCAGTGTTTAAACAACCGGTGTGGTAATCGGACCTTAGTTTCGACTCCAGGTTAGGAGCAATCGGGTTTTTTCCGAGCACCTTCGAGTCATAATCGTGCATTTCTTCAATCATTTGATGCATCGGCCTGTCAGATTCGTTTGGAGCAGTACTCAGTGCTACCATTGCTAACATAAGCTACGTAGCTGGTGTGCTTGAATGGCTTATCGTGAACATTTACTCGATAATTCAGTAGTTACGCATTTATTTTTTTTGAGAAAAACTGGGTTTCTCTCGATTCGCACTGCAATGATGCCGTTGACAGTAAAAAGTTTTAAATTTTGAGCGTTTGCGGTGGCGTTGCATGAATTATTGGCAACACGTACTGTTTTGTTAATTTAGTTACTGAAACAAGCAATCCCTCAACAAAAATCTACCTTAAAGTAAGCGAGTTCATTTAATAGAAATATAAGATGAAAAAGGAGATTACTATAGCTGTATATATATATTACAAGTTTCTCGGCAACATACCTTTCCATCATTTCATGTATTTATAGCTGTAGAGCTTAAGCATTAAAATCTTGGTGCTTTGTTGTTGCTGTTAAGGATGCTCCTGGCCAGCCTATGCAACCAGTGCCTATCCAGAGTGGTGCTCTTGCGCAGCCTGGACAAGTGGGACCTCCCGTTTTTATTCAAGCCATAGGGCAGCCTGTGCAGCCCGGAAAACCGGTTTTTATTCAAGGTACTTTTCAGGAACCTGTTGTATCTGGTCATCAGGTTTCGCGAAACGCAGCTGGGGAACCTGTGCAGCAACAGCAACTTTCTGGAGCAGTCCTATTCGATCTAAGCATCGACCATAACTTCCTCAAATCACCTCTGTGCTACATTAAGATTGCAGAGTTTGTAAGTACTTTTAATTAGATTATTTCTCTTCAAGGCGTTCAAAACTCCCATTTTTCCCTAATTTTTCTTCCTTCCGTTCCGTTTCATAATTTCTGAACAAGTTTTTATCGTAGAAAATTGACGACAAATTAGTGGTTTTTTTGGTGTTATTCTTGTAGCACAAAACTGGCTTTTCGTGCTTTCTTGTCAAACGAATGCTATAATATAGTGGAAATCGAGGCTCATCGTCGGGATTTCAGACTATGACAACTGTCATACTAATGGTAATCAGTCGGTGCTATGAACACAGTATCACGACGGTTTGACTAAAGCTTAACTAGAAGCAAATATTGAAAGTAGTATTGGTATTTTGCCCGGATATATCTGGAGTTAGCACTTAGAGGGTTAAGTCCTTACTCATCAGCTTCGTACAACATCCATAGAAATGAATATTTATTGTAAATCTTTTCTCCTTCCCTTTGTCATTTGCGAACATGAATTTGGGTTTTGTGATTTTCGGTTACTTCTTGATACGTGGTTGTGCAAAACAATGACGCTGTATCTCATGCGTTTTTTTCCCTAGGTCGCACTGCTCTGTGCGTGGGCTTGTCTCTTGAAGTATCTAGATATCTTGCAGTTTCCTAGTGTGGATGGCAAAGCAGAATTCTTCAAGGCTGTTACAATATTAAGTTGGGTCGTGGTTTTACTGTACCTGATTCTCTACATATTCAGCTTTCCGAAGTTTTGCAAATGCAAACGGCCTTCTCTTTTCACTATGACGGTAAATAATCAAAGATTTGTGGCTTGAGTGCGAAATTAAACTGGATTATAAAAGGAATAAAAACGGTCAGTTTCGACCTTCCCTGCTAGCAGAGGTCTGCGTTCGCTGGGCTGAAGAGTACAGGAATAGAGACCTCTGCCATGAGTCAAAACTCAATTGATCCAACCGCTGTCTACGACCACGGATGGCACTGTTCCAAACGCATGCCCTATGATATGTTTGTTGGCTGTGACTTGAGCCCTCTGAGTCTCGCGCATGCATTCCTTTAAAATAATTCCGTCGTCGTTAAGCGAGTCCGCGCAACATGTGAAGTATAACGTGAAGATTTAATCGCTAAGTAACACAGCCAGTTTCGACCCATGACAGAGGTATTTTTTCGCGTACTCGTCAGCCCACTGCTAGCAAGAAAGCTTTTGCCGTTTCGAGCTCACGAATACTGCTTAGCTCAGAGAATAAAAAAGGAAAGCTAATATTTATGTTTATGTTTGTTAATCGACAACGTTTACACATCAAATCGATAAAATAATGGCTACCCCAAGTATATGGGGATTTGTTTTATTTGTTAAAATAAAAATTGAAGTTTAATTCAACAGTCTACAGTAAGTGTAGTTTCAACAACTATCGTCAGTATTATTGGAAGTTCTGCGCGTTATCCACAATATCGCGTTGCCAAACGTGTATACAGTCATCTCTTGGGACCAGCACATTATTATCAACACTAGCGTTCTCGTATCGTTTTCAACTACCAAGTCTCTCAGACTTCTAGACAACTCTCCGTCTAATAGAGCTGTTTTCAAAATCATCCTCGTTTTCAAGAGTCTTAACTTTTGAAATCGCTTTCGAAAGTTTTCTTTTGAACAGTTGAACTGATGTTTGTTCTTTTATTTGTTTTTTCCAGTCTGTGTGTTTGTTCTTTATTTTGTTTTCCTTGTTGCTGGCTTGCACCGGAAATCTTGTTCCAAGAGCTTCACAATTTGGTGCAATTTATGGATTATTAACGAGTGAAAACAGACAAAGTGTCAATGCTCTGTACGCTGCTTTGGTATGAATTTCATTATTCATTTGATTTTGAATGTGAATATTAATTTGTCCATAGAAAAGGGTATGCGGTGTAAAGAAAGAAAACTCGGCCTGAAAGAATCATTTCTGGTGAAGAAGCTAACATTTGAATGACTTATTTTTCCCATGACTTTCTTGAGACAAGTGTGCTGAGTATAGCCTTAGCTACCTATTTCCAACAATAAAAAGAGGGTAAAGGTTTGCGTTACTTTTTAGGTTTGGGTAAATGCAACTGTTTATTTTTTCTTACTTGAGGAGCATTTGGGGGACACTTTGTGACGTTATAATTGTCTCACGGTATTACGAGACACGAGTGTTAAGCAAGGGGACACTTTATTGAAACCAGCGTGCACATAATTTCTTGCGCATTCATTTCTGGGAATATCTGCGCGCCACCAACTTGTCGCCGATAATTACTGACTGTGCATGCAATTTCCTTCATTTTGCATTTACAGGCTTTTGGCTTTTTGTCCTGTATTTTGTTTATCGTGGACTTAGTGTTGAATTACAGAAAATTCCAGGCCCAAAAAGAACAAGAATCTTCACCGGACCAAGCAACAGATGCTTCTACACGAAGAAGAGTATGGGACATCAATTACGAGTACCTGAGAACGTCTGTTTTCAGAATTAAATTTGCGGAAATGGTAATAAATCAGCACTGCAGTACAATATTGTATTTCCTTTACGGACCATTCATCCAGTCCTGGTTGACCGGGTCAACTCGGTCTAACTACTTGAATCTTTGTATGATTTTCAATGCGTTAATTGGAAAGAGAGGGTTGAGCTCACTTTCTGGGGTCGAGATCTCAGTTATGTGAAGCCGGGAATCACTTCATCTCATGACGGATTTTTTGCATTTGCTCACGCCCTGTAGGTGTTTTTAGTTCTAAAGGTCAGCTTTTTCGTTGAATAACTGGGCTGAGATTTCCATATTCTCTATTCTTGTTATGTAGAAGATAGTCTATGCTACTGTGCAACGCACCTTACCGTGGCCACCCAACAAACTTTCACATTTGACAATTAGGTAAGTACGTCAACTCAACAACCCATGCAACGGTGTTCAACTTACAACCGTGCGAACTTTGCAAGGAGGCGTGACTGCCAATCAAATTCGCACACCCTTATTGGCGTATAAGTTTTAAAGAACTTTGTTAGGTGGCCACGGTAAGACGCGTCGCACTGTAATCCAGGAAAATAAAGAAAGAAAGATGTCTTTTAAATACCGACTTAGGATACTCGCGAAGAAATTCGGAGTGCTTGCTGAACAGGAGTTGAGTGTAGATGACCTTCAACTAGGTCGGATTTTCTGCCTCTGAGCTATGGAAGTACGGAGTATGTGAAAATCACAGAACTGCTGAGAGAATGTTAAGCCTTGAAATGATAAAAACAGTCATGAACACTAGTTGATCAGCAGCAAAATAAAAGCCTGAAAAACATTCAGGCTGGAATGGATTTAATTTAACCCGTTGTCTCTGTTTTACCGGTGTAGAATTGAATTATCAAGATAAATGAGAGCTGATCACTCTAAGTTCTCGATAAACCCTTAGCTGTGGATGGATCTATGTGAAGTACGCTGTGAAAGCCATTGCAGTTCTGAGCGCTACTGAGAAATTGTCGTTCTCTACTGTTAGGATTGAAAGTGTCGATTTTCGCATGCAGGTGTAGTGTATTAGACGATGCTATATGTTAACCCAGCTAAATTAATGAAAAAGGTGAAGTTTTCGATGTTGACTGGAATTGGTAAGAAAATCCAAAGTAGTAATCGGAAAGTCGTAGGTTCGACTCCTGTAGAAGAGCACTCGGCTGATTTTGTCCTATGTAGTTTCCCTGGCCGAATCACTCACCATGGAAAGATGTTTCTTCGTGCACTACCGTGGTTATCACTTGTCATCTGCTTCTTAAAAATGTAGCGAGAATGCATCATTTAGCTGTATAGCGGCACAATTGTCACCTAAACCACGCGTGAATTTGACAAGAGTGTTGTTATGGCAAACACCTTATTCCAAAATGGCCGCCATTTTAGGCTTTTGTTTCCTTGCAAATTGGCACTTTTGGCGTCACTTTCAAACGTAAAATTTAAAAGAATATTTAGCAGTGTGGCCCAGTGGTTAGGGTGCTTGCCTTAAGATCCCGGGTTCAAGACCCGCTCTGACCACTGGTTGAATTTGATCCTGGTAGTCCCTGGTTCAACTTCCCAGCTGCACTTGTAAATAGCCAACTGGTTTGCCTCCAGCCAGTTGGGATTCTTAACAGTTGTTGTTGTTCTGTTCTGTCATTTCGTTGTGTTTCATTGGCCCTGAAAAGCCCCTGTGGGGAGCGGTCAATTAAGTTTATATGTATGTATGTACGTAACCTTGAACGAGGTCAGAAGGGGCAATTCGCAATCAAACAAAAGAATACTAAAATGGCGGCCATTTTGGAATATGGCGTATAGGTGGGTTCTCCAGCACAGTCACAAATGAGTGTATTTTAGAATACTCGTTCCCGCGAAAATTAGTTGTCATATCCCTAAAAAAAAAAAAGTCAAAAGCGGTTTCACGTGACATGGCTTCTCCTGATTGGTTACAGTGGCTGCCCTTTGTTTGTTTTTGCGTGCAAAGTGTATCTAAAAATAAATCTATTTGTGACTGCGCCGTTTCAAAAACCAAAGACCACAGCCTCTTACATTGACAACAAGTAACGAGTTTGTCCAATTGTGACTTAAGACCAAGGAAAGTCGTTGTAAAACTAAAAAGAAGACTGCTGTATAGTTGAGTTATTGTTTGCTTAACTATTCTGGTGTTGTGGTTAAACGTGTTGTAGGCGTTACTGTTCGGAGCGTGGGTGAGCAATGTGGAGTACCTTACTTTAAGGAGAGAAGGTAAAGTGCCGCTCTACATAGGAGATCCAAAAGCGGAGTTCTTCGTGGGGATAACTGTCTTTGCTTGGGTGATGGTTATACTCCACGATTTGACCCTTATATTCAGTTTTGACAAGATTTGCAGTCGCTCCTCACGATGGACGCTAACGGTAAGAAACCGACCAATTAATCTATATTTGTGAACGCGAAGGACTGGTTGGCAGAAATCGTGCTTCGATCTCGGAATCAGTGGAAATAAACCCTGTC
>NC_090869.1:35228495-35245995 GCF_036669935.1 Montipora foliosa
CGTCGTCATCATAATTTATGCATAATTCCTCGATATTTAATTATATTGGTGATATGGACTTTTTACAATAAACTCAACCCACTAGTTAATATTCTAAACCCACATAATTAACAGGACCTCAAAAGTAGCCTTGATGCCTTGGCTGATAGTGTTAATCGGCCGTGAGCAGTTGAAACTTCATTTACGAAAGAAGGTCTTTATCAAAGTTAAAACTGGCAAACTAATTAAAATCGCGACGAAAAAACCTAAGCTGGAGAAGGTTAATTGGCGGGCTTTATGGTTTCTAATTTACAAACTTGATGACATCACAAGTCACCATCTATTTTCCTTTAGTTGACTGTCGCATGGCTTTGCTCCATGGATGAATGCCTGTATAAAGAACCCCTCCTCCAAATTTTTTTCCTGGCAGAACAGTATCACTACTTGATCGTTCAAAAGGTGGATGGATACCTCTATTCACTGGATATTTATCAACAGCCAGTAAACAAGCGCTATCCACACTATGGCCAGGAATCAACAGTCAGCAATATCAACTCCAAGTCCCTACAGATCAGTAACATTTGCTCAGAAAGGGAGGTAATGCAGCTTAGGAAACTGGTGCATAAGTGTGGGTAAGCAGACACTAATCATATTCTGATCCTATTGTGATACTCATTTCCTTGCCAATAATGTCTGTTTGGTGGAACCACTTGTTTGTGTCGAGAACAACTGCAAATAGAGAATTTTTGAAAACAGTTTATTATTGCACATTATTATATGGCTGTCTCACAAGGACTGGGAACTACCAAGTTCACGAATTTGATTGGCTGAAATCAATATTGACCGCGGTGTAGATTTTCCCATCTAGACCGGCATCTAGACTGGTAATGTTTTGCGATGAAAAGATGCAAACTAAAATGCAAAAATATTGAGTATTGACCTCGGTCATGTGCAAGACCTCACTGCGTTCGGTCTGTACTCACGACCTCGGTCAAGATTCTCCCATACAGAACTCCTGCTCGGTTAATAAGAGCTAAGTAAGAGTCCTCTAATTGAGTAACAACAACAACAACAACAACCACAACAACAACAACAATAATAATAATAATAATAATAATAATAACAGCAACAACAACACAGTTGAAGCAAAAAGATTGGACATTATAATCTATACAATGAACAAGAAGGAGAAAGTGGTGGAAAAATATGAACTACTGAAAGAAAAGAGGTTGGAAAGTTGTCGCACATAAAGATAGTAGAGGTGATTCCAGTGATGATTGGAGCCTTGATAAAAGATAGCTTTGAAAAATATGTTAAGAATATTTGGGTGGAGGCCACCGATTAATGTAATGCAGAAAATGGCACTCCTTGGAACAGTAAGAATCTTAAGGCAAGACGCCATGTCCGCCTACATTGTAGGATGCAGGAGGGGACGTCAGGTTTGGGACCTTTGTTAACTTGTTGTTGACTGCTCCCAAACCAATTTTTTTGTAGACCAGACCATTGATACCTGTGTGTCTGAGAAATTGTATAAATCAACCACAATAATAATAATAATAATAATAATAATAATAATAATAATAATAATAATAAATTTATATGAAATTAAATGTTAATGGCACCCATTGGGAACTCAGAAAAATCCGAGCCCCAGATGGGATTTGAACCAACGACCCTCTGTGATCCACATTGTAGTTGGATGTTCCAACCACTGAGCTACTGGAGACTCTATGGTGAGCAAGGGTGAAATGTGCCAGGTGTTTAATTCAAGCTGCAGCATGCAGCTACAGAGTCAAATAACGACTGACAGCATAGCTCATAACTGTGTCGCACAGTCACCTTTACGCATATCTGAGATGCGGCCAACCAACCACCCAAGTGAGTGAATGTGAGAATACACATATGAAATGAAATGTTTTTTAAAATGGGACCCATTGGGAACTTGGAAAAAAATAAATTTAAAATATAATATTTTTTATTAATCAGGAGTAAAATTAATCATGTTCTTTGCAGCATTTTGCAAGAATGCGATGATTAGAGTCTCCACTGTACTAGCAGAATGCAGCCTTTAATTACCTGAATCTAGTTTACTGGCCTGGCTTTCATGAATCTTCTGAAGCCCTGATGGCCTTAAATATCGATGTTGTCTATTAATCGCTATATAATTTGAGGAAAAAAAATTGCATAAAATAAAGAAAATCCTTTCTTAAACAATATTGCTAGAAATAATATTATTATGGACATCACAGTAAAGAATTTATGAATCACACTTACTTATTTCCCCTGTATTTACAATCACTTCAAGTTTTGGATCACAGATATGCGAACATTCTGGAGGGGGCTCCAGTGTCCATTTTTTTGTTCCTTTGATTTGGGCCTGCCATGAAGGATTCCCTACAGCATCAATCTGTTGAACAAGCAGCAAGAGAATCAAGCTTACATTCTTATAATTACATGGTTAAGAATGTTTTAGACACAGCTATTATTTCTGGACAAAAGTGTGGTTCAAGTCGAACTTGACCCTTCTGCTATCTATATTACAAGTACCGCTTCATCATTTTTTCATAATGGGGAGCTGAGCAGGGCTGGCAGGTTGGTGACCACAATAGCCTTCCATCAATATGGCCTGGTCTCAATTCCTCACCTCTTCACCATGCATGGTTCAAACACATTTTCTTTTTAAGTTAATTCTCCACTCAGCTTCAAAAGATTTTCAATAGATACTCCTATTTCCCCTCTTTTATAAAAATAAAACATGCTGGTAGTTTGATCTTGATATGATTTGACAAGTTCTCTTTGGCCATTTTCTTGTCTTTCCAATTAGTAGCCACCTGGCTTATATAACTTGAAACTTAGATAAAGTGATTGTTTCATTTGGTTTTATCAAGGTTCTAACAGATCTGCCATTACCTTTGTTAACAACCCCCCTCTCCACTCGGTAAATTGAATGTACAGGGCAGTGAGTTGCACCTGAAAAATCATATTGTCTGTGGGGAGTGGATGAGAGAAGGCACAGTGATGTTCAAGAATCAGTGTACACCAGAAAATCATTGAAGTGTTCCAAACCCTTTAAGGAAGATTATACATGTAGCTTGCCTTTGGACATAAAGATTTATACCATGAAGGCCTAATAGGATCTGTACCGCCACAAGGGCATGGATGGGGTTAACTGATAGCTGAGATTCGGCCAACATTTTAACTGTTACCTGAGAAATGGCCAAAACTTTAGCTGACAGCTGAGAAATGGGCAAACATTTAGTTGATAGCTGAGATTCCACCCCCCCATCCTGACCCTCCATAAAATTGTCAATTCCAAACTCAACGGGTAATGTCACTGATCACCTAAGCTAAAATCACTTGCTAATGACTGTAATCAACGAGTGCTACCCAAAAAAGAAGGTTCTTTCCCGATAAATATGTAGACATTTTCAGCTACAGCAGTAGCATAATTATTACAATGTAGACACTGAGTAGCAAGGATACTTGTTAACTAAAGAAAATGTGATACTCTGTTCAGTAGGTCAAGACAAAAAAATGCTGAATTAGGGCCAAGTCGTACTAGAGGACAAAACTGTTTACTTATGTCAAAAATCTCTCATCACAATGAAAAACCAAGTGCGACCGGTTTGTCCACCGAAGGACAAAATTTGGTCGCAGACGGACAAACTTCAAAGATGCCGTCAACTACCTCTGGAGCAGGCCGAACTGAAACAAATCTTGAAAAACAATAGTGAGGGTGTCTTGATTCGGAAATGATTTGACAGGTGATGTGTAGCAGAGTCTCTATGCGATAGACTTCGTAGCCTGCGAGCAGGCCCACCGAAGAGAGAGAGCCTGCTCGCAGGCTATAGACTTCGCGGTAAAATTGAAAACGTCCTCATTTCGCAACAACATGAATCCAGGCGCGGGCGACCAATATTTTCCGTATGAAATGTGGCAAGAATTTTCCCAATATCCACCAAGGATGGATCTATCCGATGCCTAGGCCTTACATATTCAACAATGGAGGAACTCCCAGCCCATCTCCTTCTACCACGCGTTCTGACTCGTTGCAAGAATCCTTTCAGTTCAGCGAAGACGGCTCAATGCCCGATCATCCCAAACTTCTTTGCGCCGTACATCTTCGTCAGCTGAGAACATTTTGAGATCCCTCGTGTCGCGGTTTGTGGATGGAAACCGCGAGTAAAGGCAGTTTCACAGGAAATTGCGCGACGCTCACAGCATGGTGTGATGTTTTGTTCACATATTTTGTTCTCAAGTGCGACTGTAGCTTTCCGGACAATTTTTTTGTCACTGGCCGATTTCAAGTCAGATTTGTCCTGAACAAATCCGAAATTGCCCTCTAGTGCGACTTGGCCCTTATCTAGAAATTTCAGAGCTTTTACTATTCTTCAGACAAGGGTTACAATGATACCGAATTTGACTGTATGAGAGAATGGAAGTACAACAATTCTTAAAAGCTGACATAACAATTGAATTTAATATTTCATGAATGATGTTGTAACTAGCAAACATACTTGTAACTATTGGTATTTATACAAAGAGCAAATACGTACATGTAGATGTGCGCCATATCCAGGGCATCCCATAAACACCCAATCAGTTTTGCTTGATTCTGATGTCTCAGGCAGAAAGTAGGGCATGTTATAATGTTTACGAAGTTCATTGGCTGCAGATGAGTCACAGTTGCTCCTTTGGACCAAAATGAGATAAATTAAAAGTAAAATTTTGGTAATCTCCTCTTAAATTGCAGATTGATCTTGCACTAAAGAAATATATTATTTTATGACAATAAAGCAATATCATTATTATTAACCACTGTTGTTAAATTTTTCTATCTTTTATACTTTTTCACACTGTAGCCACCACTTTCACCCAATTATTAAGAAACTTCACAAAGGGCTTGAACGATATGAAAAACAAAATTGAGAAAAAATCTCTTGTAAATTACTTAACTGACAAAGTTTAGTTCAGCACTGAACCATATCACAATATTAAGGCCCCCACTGACAGCAATCTGTTAAGACAGCACTTTCTACCTGAAAAAGTGCAGGTCCCAGTTGTTCAAAGGATGGGATAGCACTATCCATTGGATAAGCAATTGATTTGATAGCACTTAACCCCTGGATAGTGATTTATCCAGTGGATAGCACTGTCCACCCTTTGAAAACAACTGGGGCTAGCTCTGCAATTGCATTCAATTATGCAAAAAGCTTTAATTTTGTTCTGCTTCCATTTTTTATGTACTTGTAAACTATATCACTAGTTTCAGACCAACATACAAAAAAAGTCAAAATATTTATCATGTTTCATATCTGAGAACAGATATTCTACAATAAGGGCCTCTTCAAATATCTATAGATAGCCCAAGCATATCCATGGATCCAAGGGCCTCCTCAAATAGCTCCATAGATCTATTACAGTTGTAACAAAAATAACATTTATCTTATCTGTACCTGGATATACATGCAAGCATCGGATTATCTCCTATATTTTTACCCATACACGTGAACAAAAATTTACAAAAAGGAAAATTAATTAGAAATTGGACAACTAAATTGAAATTTAAAGTCTATCGATTAAACTTTTCCCGATAAGGCATGATAAAGGCGACTCGGTAACAGATGTTTTCTACATCGGGTGACGCTAACACGTGAAAGAAAAAATAGTCGACATACTGTGGTACAAATTAAATAATTAATTGAAAATGTTCGCAGGCCACTGTAGACAATAAATTTAATAATAAGTTTGCCGTATGATAAAACGTTTTGTTTAAAACAACGGTTATAGTCGATACCCAGCGTGGTACAAATTTTACACAAACAACTGAAAATGAACATGTTAAATTATCGAGTTAAACAAACTATGTAACATACACGCAAAATAATTTTAAGCTTAAGTCTTTAAAACAAAAAAAAAGGAAGGTGATTCACGAGGTAGAAAATGCATCATAACACTGACAAATTAATAAAAGAATTTCTTACCAGCCAATATACCAGGGTTTCCCTTCCATATTTGCATCTTTTTCAGACATGTTGAAAACTTCTTCCAGCGCGGTGTAGCCCGACTGGTAGGGAAAGAACTGACAATTGCTGTCTTCAGAACTCATTACAGGGCTATCTGGGGAATAAATCGACTTAAAATACTTGAAGCTGAAATACTCTGGAGCTGTCCAATCTTTCGTACCGTCTGTAATCACAACAGGGCGAGCTGTGTAAGCATACTTCCGTAAAAACTCTTCCTTACTCAAAGCAGAAACTCTGTCGACCTTGTGAACTTCTTTACAAACGCTGCAATTTACGGGTGGCCGAAACATGTCCAAAATAATCTCTGGATACGGAAGGAGGCAGATATCTTTGTCCATGCTAAAATCAATGAGATATTGAGAAAACTTGAACAATGAATGATGAGTGAATTCATGTCGATGAAGTAGAAAAGCAACTCCGCCAAAAATTCCCAGCAGCCCGAATATAGCAGTCGTCAAAACAAAGAAGGTCACCCGTTTTTTCTGGAGACTCTTTACGGATGATATTTTTACAAGATGAGAATCTTTGATTCCTAATTCTTTGGCTTTCTCTCGAAGTGCTCTAAATGCATCGGTTAACTTTTCGAGATCAACTTCGAGATCTTTTTCTTCTGCCATGATCGATTGTTCTTCCTATTATGAGCACAGGGGAGGGGAGGTGTGGGGCATGTAGCATAAAGAAACCGCTGGTCATAAGAGTCTGGCTGGACATTTACTTGTCGAATTTACTTGTCACGAATTAATTATTCAATAAATATTTGTTGGTTTCACACTAGACCACTAAGTCTGACTTAGTAATTTCTCAAGTCGACTTAGTGAAAATGACAGGTGTGAACCACTAAGTCACAGAAGCGTTATTTCTGTCTTAGTGTCGGCAAACTCAAACGACCTAAGCAGTTTTTAAGTCTGTTTCAAACATGACTCAAAATCGTGGGTTTTATCAGATAGAATTTGGCAAAGCTCGTCAAACGTTTCACGTTATAATCGAAAGTTTGGTTTCCAAAGAACATTCAGCAGAGGTGATGCTAGCATTACTTCAAACCAGTTCTGTGGTCTTGGCCAGGCCCACGCTCGTCTTCTTATGTGCCGAAAATTACCTCGTCTTCGGTGAACGCTCAAAAGTAGGGCGGTCAGAAAAAGCAGGCTTTCACTCTCTTGGACAAAATCTTCCATCATTCTTTCACGAAGGAATATAAGATTTTGTAAGGTTATTTGGCTGATCAACCTTTGTAAATTTAATAAACAGACAACAGTCGCAATTACAGCGATTTTACGGCTTCTGTCTCATTTTGATCTCAACTTCTTCGCTAAAATGGATCGTGACTGCCTCACCACATTTATGATGTTAGTTACCTTATCTGTTATTTTTACCGTTAATGGCCGTTTTTATACTAGAGACGCATAATTCGTCTGGGACGAACTTGGGCAAACATTTTTTCTGCGTCTGTTAAATTCGTCTAGTATAAAGACGGCGACAAGACGCATTATGCGTCCAGACGAAGAATCTATTTTAGTGCGTCTTCGAAGACGCACTAAACTGGAAAGTTCGTTCAGACGCATTATGCGTCTAGAGCCCGTCTTTATACTAGACGAATTTAACAGACGCAGAAAAAATGTTTCCCAAGTTCGTCCAAGACGAATTATGCGTCTCATATAGTTCGTCCCGTCTTTACACCAGGCGGATAAAATAAGAGACGCATGATTCGTCTGGACGGATTATGCGTCTCTAGTATAAAAAGGGCCAATGATGACAGCTTTGCACGGAAAGAATTTGACTTCTAGATATGTCTGAACGCTTAAGAGAACTGAGGGTGACTTGGCTTGACTTAGGCTAAGACAGACTTAGTGCCTAGTGTGAACCCAATAATTATTTAACAGCTGCTGTTGATTAGAGGGTTGTTCGGCGGAATGTGGTGATAACCTACACGAAGTTACCCGCGTCAAAAATTCAGAGAGGTGACTCAGGCTTGCCCTCTTAGCAAATCTATTGAATAATTAGTTCAAGACAAGTAAATTAGTCAAGTACATGAGTAAATGTAAATGTCATTCAAAATCACTAAACCATTAAATCATTAAAATAATATTTAATGCAAGCAAGGCTACCCAGTTTCCTTTGGTAATATGTTCCAAATGATAGTTCGCATTGTCTAAATCATTGTTAAGAAAAGATTCACTTATTCAATTTCCCCTTTTTAAATAAAGACTTTTCAAGGCTTGGGCTCAAAGTCAAATTTATTGGCAATAAAAACGGCTAAAACTTGAATGAATCTTAGGGATTTAAGCAGCCGACTTCGAATCGCTTGACACTTGACAGCTTGGTAACATTCTAAATGACATTGTCTTGAAACTATCCTCACATAAAGAGAACTTTTAGCATGAAAAATTCCCAAGAAATTTTAAGAGTTCACTCAAAGCCCCCTGATAAAAATTCTGAAAAATTCTCCCGAAATTATTACACAGAAGATTTCTACATACATTAAAGTTTATTTCCAGTTGACGAGCGAAGTCTCCTTAAGTTAGCTGGACCAAGTATAGAACGTTACTGATGCCATTTAATCACGTTACGCCCCTCGAGTTTACTGAACCCATTGACTCCTGGGAGTGAGACTTAAAATAGCTTTTAATCTGTCTAAAGACAGACGAATTTACTCGTCAATGGGCCTTATTTGCGCGGCGGCCATATTGGCCATAGACAATATAGATTTCGTACCCCGAGCGTCGAGTTGAAATGTTTGGAAACGAGGTTTTCAAACCCTCGCGGCTCAACATAGCCGCCGTGTGATTAAGGCCCATGGAGTCACTGGATTCAGCCTCGCGCTGCTTTGGACAAGACTGAATTAGATAATAGTGTTGATCTATCACTTTGCGGTCTTACCCCAGCACAGTCACAAATAGATTTATTTTTAGATACACTTTGCGCGCGAAACAAACAAAGGGCCGCCAATTTTAACCAATCAGAAGAAGCCATGTCACGCGTGATTACTTCTGCCATGTTTTTTTTTTTCAGGGACATGACAACTGATTTTTGCGGGAACGGGCATTCTAAAAATAGACTCATTTGTGACTGTGCTAGGGAGCCCACCCATGCCATAACAACATTTTTATCTAATTTACTCTTGCTTTGGATAGCTGACATTAAAAAAAACTGTTCCAAAGAGTGGCAGAGGTTGCAAAATCCACATCTTCTCAGTGGACTGAAAATAAAGCAGTTCAAAGTCGGCCAAGATCCTCTTCATTAATTCCTTGTTACAATTTTAGCCTTGTTATAGCTTGTTAACCGAGATTACGTCACAGACGGTGAAAAGACTGACACTTGTACTTATTACTAGGAAGGGATCACACAAGAGTTTTACACCAGTTACTGTCGGCTGCATGTTATATCCAAAAGGAGGTTTTCAGCGAGAACAGAGAAACAGTGAACTAGCAAACACCTGCACTTTCAGGAGACATACTATTCTGACTTTCTTCATCAAAAGTATTACATGTGATGTAAATCATTAGAACCCGATAAGTTATGAAGTCAAGATTCGGTGATTTCATACTGTAACATGTAGGCAACATGCAAGGCCGGATGGATTAACATGCTAAGAAAATAATCCACCTAAAGTGATTTAAAATTCCACGCGTAAAGATGTCACCGTCGCACTGCAAAACATATCCAAGATGTACACGATAATATCATCTGATTTTGATACTCCTGGTAAGATTCGATTTAATCCCCGTTGCCTCGCCGCCATACCGGTATTGCTCGTTCAAAACGGGTAGAACCTGTTGGAATAACCAGTCATACGAGTTAGTTAATGAAGCGGTGGTGCTGTGATCGTCTTTACTTTATTCTTCAAATATCAATGCACTAAAACAAACGGAAACCAAAGGGTGCGACTGCCTTAAAGTCTTCCTGTTTCGTATTTGATCAATGTGGCAACATTTACGCCTGACATGAGCTTTCTTTCTGTTTCGACTACATTAATAATGGTAATAGGACAGAGTGGAATACAATTCAGGGAGTAATCGGACGAGTAACTTCAAAATAGCCGCGCGCGAGGCCTATTAACGCAGGAAAGTTTGACTGGAGCCAATGACATCGCATATAGGTTAGTTGGGCTATTTTGAATATGAACAAAAGAATAATTTAAAGACCGCCATTTTTGCATAGGGTCTATAAACTTGCAATAATAACGGGATCGGGATATGTTAAGGAATTAAATCTTTTACTGGAAATAGTGTATTGAAACACAGAACGTTTCGGCCATAAACCATGGCCTTCATCAGCTAATGCTGGAGGTCACGTGACCTGGACAGATCACGTGACAGTCGACTAGGAAAGCGCCTCAGGCCCGGTCCGATGTGTTGGACAAACTGAAACGGAGCCCCCCTTTGCGGTTGAGAGAAGGCTGCTCCACCCTTTCCCATATGGCCTCCTTTATGCCTCTTCTCGAACGAGTATCACCAGGTCCGTGTTGTTGAAAGATTGACGGGTTTCCTTACAGTGTAGTACACCGCAGAGGTCTGTGCCTGGTTGGATCCCTGGTGACGGTGCTGATCCAGGCGGGTACGCAGGGATTGTTTGGTTTCGCCAACATAGCTGGCCGCACATCCCTGAGACCCACACGGGATCCCGTAGACCAAATTTGACAACTTTCTCTAGGCATCTTGTCTTTGACCTTGACCAGTTTAGGTCTTACTATGCCAAACGGTTTAAAGGTAGTCGAGATGTTATGTGACTTTATGTGACGGCTTTATTTACGAGCATCCCGGCTAAAGCGCTTCAAGTAGATAAACACAAGCTACTCCACGATTCCACCTTGGAGAAGCGCATTAATCTAAGCGTTAAACAACTGGTCGATATTGTGGATCTATGTCTCAGCACCACGTACTTCTCTTATGGCACATTAAGATCTAAACTGGTCAAGGTCAAAGACAAGATGCCTAGAGAAAAGTTGTCAAATTTGGTCTACGGGATCCCGTGTGAATCTCAGGGATGTGCGGCCAGCTATGTTGGCGAAACCAAACAATCCCTGCGTACCCGCCTGGATCAGCACCGTCAACAGGGATCCAACGAGGCAGACTTCTGCGGTGTTCCTACACTGTAAGGAAACCCGTCACTCTTTCAACAACACGGACCTGGTGATACTCGATCGACAAGAGGACTGTGTCCGACGAGGCATAAAGGAGGCCATATGGGAAAGGGTGGAGCAGCCTTCTCTCAACCGCAAAGGGGGGCTCCGTTTCAGTTTGTCCAACACATGGGACCGGGTGCTGAGGCGCTTTCCTAGTCGCCTGTCACGTGATCTGTCCAGGTCACGCGACCTCCAGCATTAGCTGATGAATAGACTGCATAGCACGCGTTTCCAGCGGGCGAGGAGCGAACTCTTTGCGCGGAAACCCCACGGAAACGCTTGCTACGCAGGCTAGCTGATGAAAGCCATGGTTTTATGACCGAAACGTTCTATGTTTCAATGCACTATTTTCAGTAAAAGATTTAATTCCTTAACATTTTACAAAACTGGATGATTGAAATTATGTTTACTTAATAACGGGATAGCGAGGTACGTTCGCGTCCCGTTTTGTCACCGACGAGGCGTTTGAAGGTAGTTGTATGTTTTGGTGAGAATCGTTTTGTACCGCTTTCTAGTAATTGTTCCGTAATAAAGCATCACACTACGTGTATTTATGCAATATCACCGTTCTTGGATAAGTGGTGATGACCCTCGTGTTGACACTATTTAAGTCGCACTGCGGAGTCTCCTGATATCCAAGAACGGTGATATTGCATAAATACACGTAGTGTGATGCTTTATTACGGAACAATTACTAGAAAGCGGTACAAAACGATTCTCCCCAAAACATACAACTACCTTCAAACGCCTCGTCGGTGAGGAGGGTGCAAGCTCATTATTATTCCCCCACTGGCACATTAAAACAAAGGCAAGTCAAGCTTGACTGGTTCAGGTCTCTTTGTTTTTACGTCCCAGTGGGGAAATAATAATGAGCTTGCCCTCCAGCATGGCGGATTTTGTACCATGTGATCGTTAGTTGCAAAAGGCCTATTGAACAACACGAAGTTATATCATTGATTAATCGTGACTATTACAAAATAAGAGATGACCATGATAAAATTTTTATAGCTTAATCTGCTCAACTTTCCTTATTTTTTAAATAGCTCTGCAAAAAGATCGATGGTTCAAGTACAACTAGCACGTGCTTGATGACGCGTACAAGTGTCCAGTTACTGCAATCAGGGCTGTGACAGCAGCCGCCGCTAACCGCAGCAACTGGCACCACGTGGTGCGGACAGGGGTGAAGAGAGCAGAGATCAGGAGGGAACAGCAGTGGCACGACAGAAGGGAATGATTGAGCGAGAGCAGCTTCTGCACCCCCACTACAAACACCCTACAATTGCAGCAACTGTGACAACTGCCATTCCAGAATTGGACTTTACAGTCACAGCCGACTGACACTTCCGGTGCAGTCCATTGTCTTTTGAGACAGACGGAGACGACGATAACCAATCAGATTCGAGAATTTTGTGATAGTTACGATTAATTAAGAAATACATGTATCGAGGAAATTAGGCTTAAATAGACCATTTTACAGTTGCAACTAAGTTACCTGGCCTTAGAAAGGTAGCGAGGCTGCCGGTGATCCTGCTTTGATACAAACCTTTGTGCTTTTCTAATGTTAATGTATCTACTATTTAGAAATTAAAAAAAAAAACAATTAACATGAAAAAAAGTAGTGAGATCTGTATCAATACAACGACACCGGCAGCCTCGCAGCCATTCATAGGCTAGGTCACTGAGCAAACGACTGTATAAAATGGTCAATTGGCATTTTGCAAAACATCCGTGAAACATACTCGATTTACCCCAATTTCTGCCTGTTAGTAACGACCTCCATTAAAACGCAGCGAGAGCTGTTACAACATACCTGACTTTTACGCTTGATTTGGGCCTTGCGATACTTCTTTCGAAGTTTAACTCGAGGATTGCGATCCTCTTTTTTCTTCTTGATTGTGAGACCCTTATTTTGGGAGATCTGTGGCAAGTACAGTATATCAGTCAATCGATTTGAAAAATACTTTCAAGGGAGAGAGAGAGAGAGAAAAGTATCAAAGTTGAGCATTTTTCGTTTCTGATCGTAGTGACACCATTGAGCCAACTAGCCAGGGGATGGAGTAAGAAGACCTTGAACGAATCAGACCTTTTTCGATATATTAAAATTCATGAAGGGGTAGTTTCTAAAGAAACTGTGGTGCTGCGTCGGTGGGGAAGTAGTATACAAAAATTTGGTTTATCAACGGAGTTGATAATGTAAATTGACCACCGTACAGAGATTCTAAAAGCTGACGTTTCGAGCGTTAGCCCTTCGTCAGAGCGAAGGGCTAACGCTCGAAACGTCAGCTTTTAGAATCTCTGTACGGTGGTCAATTTACATTATCAACTCCGTTGATAAACCAAATTTTTGTATATTAAAATTCAGCTTGAAAGAAAGGTTTAGAGGACAAAGACAAAGGAAAGTGGATGTTATGCAAATATTTTTCACATTCATTCCAACGTGTCTCTATCGTTTTCTTCCTCACTGCCTCACTATCAAGCTGAATATTTGATATTTCGAAAATGTCCTATTCAAGGATTTTATCCTGAACTATAAATAGATCTTCTACTTCTGATTTCTTCGGTTTAAAAGTACAATTAAGAGCGAGCCAGTGCACGATACTATGAATAGGATTCAAATGAAAATATCTCATCCAAAAGGCGCTGGAGGCCAAAAAGGAAGAAAAGGAAATAAGGAAAAAAGTACATACGAAGAAAAAAGGGAGAAGCAAAACGAAAGGAAATCACAGAGGAAAGAGCAAAGAAACTGGCAATTGATATAAATGCAAAGACAACTCAAACCTGGTAGGTAATTCCTCTTTTCCCTTCCATGGTGTCTTTTTCATCCATGTCTGGCTGCTCTTCTGTGGATCTGTAACAAAAAACTGGAAGTATATTGAGATTCGTTCACAGTGCGAGCGAAATCCGAAGAAGACCCGATCCAATACTCATAGCGAATCGCTCAGTATTTTGTCTTTTTACGGAGCACGCAGTCAATCAGTTCCCCATCCGGAAGCTCCAATTTCTGGAACGGGTTGCTAGAAGCAAGGTTGGGGCTAAAAATCGAGTTAGATACTATGGTCATAAAAAGTGTTTGGTCACACGAAATCTGGGATACCGAGTAAGACAAAACAGCTCAGAAGAAAATTGGAACTATCCGGATTACTCAAATGGGAATGGTACCGTGACTTTTCGCAACTTGCAGAGCAAACTCCTTTCGCCACTGCCATAAGATCTTTCTTTCTACTAGCAACGATTGTTTTCGCCACTAGCACTGTTTCTCTTCGCTGCTGGCAAGCACCGATTCCTCCGTATGATGGAAACATCAGAGCATCAGAAGTGTATTCAGCACAAGCCTGACTAGTTATATAACAACTGCTAGCCCCAGCAATAATTATAATCATGGGTGGCTATAGGCCCTCAAAGAACCCACTCGTACACAATAAGAAGAGTTCAAGACCCGGCCGAGTCTTGAATTTAGACTTTTGGTTGAAATGAGCAAAGTGAACTGACCTTGAGGCAGCCTTGTTGACTTCCTTTTTCTTTTTCTTGGCAAGTTTAACAGCTTCGTAGTATTCTAGTGGATCCATCTGAACTGGGTCGCCTTCTGCCTTTCTTTTTCCATTCTTTTCTCTCTTTTTCCCATACACTCTTGCCTCCTTCTAAAATGAAGAATTCACATTCAAAATTATAGAAAAAAGGCCTTGCACCAGAGTGATCCGGTTTATCTCCTCCCCTCATTAAAAACAACTGAATCAAACACAACATTGTAACCATGACTGTTGGTGGGAAACCTTCACTCTTACCACAAAATAAGTTTAAACCGAAGGGCATAATGTTTCCAAACAAATTTGTTCGAAATTTGTTTTAAAGTGCTACCACGATGAAAAAATCAGCTCTCGTTTTTCTTCACATTTCGAAAGTATTTGCGTTGATTGCTCAATAGGCGGAATTTTTTGTAGTAATTTCAAGAGGAAGACTATTTAATTTAACTTCACTTTTTTAATTGAACGGTCTGCCATTACTTGGTGCACTTTCGACTGATAAGCTTTCAGTGACTTGGATCGAGGAGAAAGTGACGTCATTTACTCACTAGCTTAAAAATGCAGTGTGTGTGAATGCAGTTTAATGAGTATGCAGCACGAGAGGTTTTGGCTTTCAGATTGTCAAATTCGTGTTCTACATACTAATCAAGCCGCATTCACAGACCGTGTTTCTATCAGGAAAAGTGAATTTTAAAATCGCTTATTTTAACTTTCAAATATCGTGGGCGCCGCCATCTTGAATAACTGTGACGAACAACGGTTGCCTCATTGTTATGACACAAAGAGCTTCTGTCTACAAACAATAGGGCACCCATAACACGTCAGAGTTATTCAAGATGGCGATTATAAAACTTCTTTATTTCGGATTCAAACGCTTTTTTCGAAACAAAATTAAAATGATCACTATTTGCTACTATTTAAATTTATTTTTTCGTTGAAGTGGATGTTCCCTTTAAGTTCTACAAATTCAGTTGGAAAGACGAGCCAATCCGCTTTTTGGCGCTGTTACACTACGAACAGCTCTTCTTTCATTCAGTCTTCCGACTGTGAGGTTCGGCTACTTTCATGAGCATCATCTTGCTTCCACCTCGTGACATTTTACGGACTACTCAAAATCAATCGCTCCTTTGGAAAACGAAAATTTAAGGTTTCACTTTCACAAAATGAGGAAACACGATTTTCTCAGTTATCTTAATTGGAATTTGATTTTCGAAATTTCTTGATGAAAAAATAAAAAAAATAAACAACTAAAATTGGAAGCATATTTCTTTCCAACTGTACTGAAAGAAATGTTAAATGTTAAACCCCAATGACTGAATGCTGACTCGGGGACACTCGGAAAAAAAAATCCGAGTGCTTTGCAGTCGAACCTACGACGACCTTCCGATTTCTAGTTCGGATTCTAGACCACTGAGCCACAGGAGACTCGAGGGGACCAGGCCCTCAAACTAGGCTTATGTGACAATAGTTCTAGGCAGGCAAAAATAGGCCTTTTTCGCTATATTAAAATTCAGCTTGAAAGAGAGGTTTAGAGGATAAAGACAAGGGAAAGTGTATGATATGCAAATATTTTTCACATTCATTCCAACGTGTTTCTATTGTTTTTGCCCTCACTGCCTCACTATCAAGCTGAATATTTGATATTTTCGAAAATGGCCTATTGTCCCGCCTTACTACTAGGATATCCAAATTGTTGGAAGGTTCATAGGTTCGACTTCCGCAAAGGATCACTCGAATTTTTTTCGAATATCCCCGAGACAACATCAAAAACAAATCTCTTTTTTTTTTCCTTTTTCTAGTTCCTTACGTCCATGAAAATCATTTAAATGGAAGACGCATGAACCACAATACAGACCTTATCTCGCACTGCTTTTACGAGATTTTCAACTGTGAGATCTGATTCCTCGTCCATGTCACCTTCGTCATCGAGAAGAGATGATAATTTTGCAGGCTTTGTAAGTTTCTTAGATGTTCTCTAAGGAACAAAAATATATTGGATGAATCGCATGTAAAAATAAAATCTGTTTTCAAATGCCCAAGTAAAAGAAAAAACATGGCAAAGATGAGGTAGAATAAAGCTGAATGGTACCGCTTACAACAATAAAAGATTAACACTGAGAATTGATGCTGATGCCGTTGCAACGTCATTAGGGGCTACGTATACGTTTACAAAAAACGTCACCTCAAAATATAACTTCACACAAGTTTAAGTCTTTGGCGATTATTCAGTCTCCTTCACGTCGTACAATGTGAGCGAATGATCCTAAAACTAAATTTGTACGAGCGGTTTCAGAGTAAAAAATAGAAAATAAAAGGTTCGTATAATTTGTACGCTCGCGCTATCGTTAAAACTTCAAATATGGTGATTTCACGTTGTTGTGAGGGCAAGAACGGCAAAGAAACATATCGAAATGTGAAACGCACTTGCGGGGTATGTAGAGCTATGCTTTGTTTGTTTTTTTTTCTGATTAAACCTATTGTAACGGTTTTGTGGCGTTCTCCAGCCTAGACATCGTTGTCGTCCTTGCTTAAGCTCACCATTGTTCATCAACCACATCGTCATGCATGCAGCTTGTCAACTAACGGATGGCTCTACAGAATGATTCTGTAAATTCATTCAATATATAATATTTTGTCCATCTCTTAGATTAAGTTTGCGTTCGATTGACCGTATTCCGGAATAGGAATACATGGATTGAAGTTAGAAATCCTTCGTTTTTTTACGGAGATTCACATTAAAATTGTCAAACACCGGCTAAAATGCTATTTTAAACATGTCTTTATTATCCTTGTTGCTTCAACAGGGTTGCCACTCATTAGAACTAAAAAAATTCCCTGACTTTTCCCTGACTTTT
>NC_090869.1:35248495-35253495 GCF_036669935.1 Montipora foliosa
TGTTGGTTCCCCTCTCCTCAAAAAGCAACATTTTTGATTTGATTTGCGTTAATTGTTAATTTCAGTTTACAGTGTCCCCAATCAGTGTCCCAGCGTTAGAACGACTAGACACTTAAATAAAGTTCCTTTCCTTTTTTTCTTTTTTTTTGGGGAGGGGGGTTATGGTTTCTGTTGACGTTGCCGTTATCCTTGCTTAAACTCACTACCGTCTCGCAATTCACTGTCTCAGGAATCAACTGCTTTAATTTCCGAGAGCGAGATCATTGTTCGGCAGCCCCTTCAAGGGTGGACGCCGCGGTGAAAGCGTGCCTACTCTTGTCCGTATTTTGAAGACGGACGGAGGATTTGCTTTCTACCAGCGTGAATCATTAAGAGGAATGGAGAGCCAGGGGTGTTCGTCGGCTAAGGCCGCCTAGTATGATGATCAAACACCACCGTTTTCAACGAGCGAGTATCAACATAATTTTCTTCGCGATCCATCTCTCTCTAAAGCCTTAACGCCCATTTCCAAAAGGGAGTTGTGATGAATTGTTTAATAAACTGAATGCATTTGACGTGAACAGTTTTCTGCTTTAAAGCAATCATCCAGTAAAGCAGTTAAAGCTCAAAAAAAGCAAGTACCATTTGAATTATAAAGAGCAGTTATCGGTTAATCATAGCGGTAGTTCAAACACAACAAGAACACTGCCGATTTCCTTCACGACAAGAAACAAAATGTCGAGGCTCTTACTTGAGATAGAGCTGATGCTTCAGTTCAATATAGCTGGCTCCCTGCAGGCAAAAAAGAAAATCAAAGTACTTTAATAATGTTTGCTTCAGACAACTAAGTTAATTTACGAATTATAACGCGTCTGTCTATAGAAAGAGCGCTTCTTTCGTCACGCACAGCATGACACTGGACAATGATGTGCACTTGTCTCTGTTAGATCAAAATTCATTTGAATTGGGGGGGGGGGGGGGTGTTGAATGTACAGTTCAGTGAAGCATGACACAATGCCAAGAGTGATTTGTGCGCATTGCTTTTACAGGACAAAATCCCCAAAACGCATACGGTCGATTATTAATTAGTTTAGACAATGTTTAACAAAACCGCGTTCCAAGCCATTTTCAATTTTGCCAACAATTATCTCTCAAAAATCGACATAAAGCAAGTCAAATGATCAAAAATAATGTTGGTTTTTGTTAAGAAGGGAAGGCCAGCAGAGTAGAGAACCAACCAAGGTTAACCACACATGGCATCCACTCCTGTGGCCGGTTGCTCGAAGCCTGATTAGCGCTAAGCGTTGGTTAACAGGTATCAAAACCGATAGGTTTCCATGGTATTTAAAGCTGGTTAGCGCTAACCATGCTTCGAGCAACCCGGGCCCGGAGTAGATCCCGGGCCACAATGGTGCGCAAGTGCACGATCGCGAGGATCACCATTGGATAATAACCCTGGAAAGGTGAATGTCAGCAGTGTCCATGTAACGAAAAAGTCTTAATTCCGAGTGGTAAAAGCTAAATGGACCAAAAACGATTAATCCTCAGGGTGTGTCAGTTGTTCTTTAACTTAACGTGGCAAGCAACCATAGTACAAGTAATCATGGCAAATAATTACATGTATTCTACTATACTACCTCTTCGGAGATCTGCCCCGCTCTTGCCATTTTCACCAAAGGATGAAGCCTTTCAGTCACTTCTTTTAGCTGTTTCAAAAAAATTCTCCAGTTTAATTTGTATATATCAAAATTATATCTCTTTAGAAAAGGACCAGTGCGGAGTATTTTCGAGTTTCTTTAAAGATAATTACCGGCATAGCTTATTCTTTCTTTGCATATAATTATGGGAGGATCATTCCTTCATTTCAGCATGCATTTTTTTTTTCATGAGTTGTTTTTTTTAATTCACTGTAGTTTTAAACAGCACGGTAATCACTCTCACAAGATTTCAATCCAAGAGACAAATAAACAAAAACAACAACAAAAATGCCACGACAACTTGAGAGAGGAATCTCTACTTTGTCACAAAATCCAGTTGGAACTGCTGATAATACATGTAGCTTCTTACAGCGTGTCTTATGCATGCAGCCTTTCAACCTTTCTTGCACGTAACTGTGTAAAAAACCAGAACACAAAACTGAACTTTTGAGGTGATGTCTATGACTCACGGTCATCTCACTTGACTTACATGATTCTGTAAGCTCTACATACAGGAACATTTAATTTGGTACCACTTGCATACTAACATTACTTTGTGATTTAAAGCAGTGGCCATTCAATACCTTTAGCTTGAATTCATCCATGAGTTGAAAAAGCTCGGGAGACTCTTTGATCAGTATCTGTTGAACGACATTTTTTTAAGCTTTGAATAATGAAGAATGTCTTGTACGACAGAAATGTGTTAAGACTCGAAAATCTTTCCATCTATAATAATTATCTGTACATTTGTCAAAGAAGAGACAGCACCTCCTCTTTCTCAATTACAGTACTACATTCATTTGTATGCTGTAATAATTTTTATTTTGGGGATCCTTAGGACACTGAATAGCTGTTTGCATGAATGATTTGAAGCAAAAAAACCTCCTGCCCACACTTATCTCTAAAAGGAGACAGTATTTGAGTGCAAATACAATCTGAAAGTCTTGTTAAAACTGCTTTAAAAGGGTTCAACATCAAGCTGTACAATTATGTACAATGTAGCAAATGAGTGGGCGTTAACGTTGTTAACACTCCAACCCTTAAACTGGCACCCACTGATTATAATTAAAATAATAAATTGTCTGCCTCGAGTTGAAATGTTTGGGAATGAGCTTCAGTGGGCAAAAACAAACTTAAAGCTTTTAATTCATTTGGACTCAACATGGCTGCCATATGATTAAGGCCCATACAGACAAAGTCACAATAGCCCAATTTTGATAATTATCATCAAAATTCAGTCGTACATGTAAACAAAAGGTTTCATCTGGAGGCTCTGGGGAATAAATGTAAGGACTTCCATGAGTTTATTCCCCGAAGCCTTGAGATGATGACTTTTGTTAAGGACTGAATTTAAATAAAATTAAATTGAAATTGGTCTATTAACATTACAAAGTGTCCCCCAAATGCTGGGCATCAAGTATAAAGGATAAACAGACTTTGCATTTTACTCTACGCTAAAAATAATGCTAACCTTTACCCTTGCCTTATTGTTGGAAATACATGTAGACTGGGTAGCAAAGGCTTAGACAAAGGGAAACAAGTTTCGTGTTGAATGTCAAAATTGGGCCTCCATCCAATTATGTAGTACCAGGAATATTTATTTACTATTTTCTGAACATACATGTACAATGTACATGTAAGTGAAATTTCTGCACATTCTGTAATACAGTACCTGAATCTTTTCTTCACTGGACAACTTTGAAAGGTCCTGAACAATTGTCTCCTGGAACACAACCACACAATATCTTGTAAAAATAATGCTGACCTGGACACTAGAAGCTCTTAAGCAATCCCTGGTTTTGTTTCAAAGCTTACCAACTTTAATGCAAAGTGCACTTAATATGGCGCACTCCACAAAAATCTTTTAAAGGATTTCAAACTTGTAATTAATTTCAAAAACACTACTACCACTTCTGCTGTACCTTATTAAAGTCACCTTCACCTTCTTCCTTTTTAGATATCTGTGGAAGCTTGAGGTAATGAAAACAGCAATCATAATTATTAACAACCACCAAATTTAAAAGAAAGATTTTTGGGCACTGTATCTACTCTACTGTATGTTGCTGTCCCTCTCAAAAAGACATGCCTTATTTAGAAACCATCATTATTGTAACAGTACACTGTAGTGTTCATAATAATTATTGTTACTGGTTGCGGTTGGTTGGTTAGTTTCTTAAGAAACCAGAAGTTCAGAGGTTTTTCAAGCCCTGTTGCAGGACCAATATAAGAAAATTCTCTATTTGTTTCCAAGGTCCTAAATTCTTCAACATCCTAATTTTGAATTTCAAAATCCAACAAGTACATTGCCACCATTTCCCGTAAACTGAAAGCACTCCTCTTAAAACTATACTATTTCATTGTTTCCCCCATTTGCTTCTTTTAGCCCAATCTATATTTAATACAATTATCTAGTATACAGTATTTTTAATGTTTCCTACACTGTCTAGTAGCTCTGCCTATAATCTGACATGTAAACTTCTGTAAATACTTTGTATATTAATTAAATAATCAAGGGAGACCTCTCATAAGCCAAGTGGTTTCCTTTGGGCTTCCTTGCCATTAGCTTTTTAAATAAATACTACGCTCTGTACTGAGGCAAAACAATAACCTTGAACTTGAACTTGAACTTGTGTAACTGGTTGAAGCAAATCTGGAATTAAGCTGTCTTTAAGCTGGCAATTTTTTTTAAACTTGCCCAGCATTCAATTTCAGTTGAAGGCCCTTAATTTCACTGCACTTCAAACCTTAAGGACCCAATGACGTATTTTTTGGGGTGCCTTGCTAAGGATGTAATGGTTAAGTAATTTGAGAGAATTTGGCATTATTTTGGTCAGTTTCCAACTTTTGTAAGCCAATGACCCTAAATATGATGTCATCATACCAAGCCCATGGTCACATGACCAATAAAAGAAAACTCTAAATTTGTCTCCGTGCTACGGAATTATTTTGGGTATTTAATCGATGGTTTGATGATTTGTATTCGTTTTTGCATCAACCCAAGCATGGCCTTCTTTTTATTTTCAAAAAAAAAATGTTGTTTTTAAAGACATAAACGATACTGAAATATCCATAACTTTTTCAAAAAAGATGATTTTAAAAAATCAATGCTTAGCCATATTCTGTATTTGGGGGTGAAACGTGCCATGTAAAAAAAAATTAATTCAATTTAAAACCGCCGGAAATTTAGCTTTTTTCTCAAACTGGAAGTCAGTTCGTTTACGCATGCGCAGTTGATCTGAGAATGAGCGCGAGGAAGGGCAAGGAAAAACCTCCAATGGAAACAACAGTTTGTGCGGTGACTTTTGCTTGTGAGTGGGTTTTCTT
>NC_090869.1:35258495-35265995 GCF_036669935.1 Montipora foliosa
TGCTGCTCCTCGAAAATGTATCAGACCCAAAATCGTTGAGTCTCTTGACAATTCCCCTCTGCCTTTTTCTTCGCAACAACTCCAACATAAGAAGGAAGTTGAAAATGATGTAAAAACCTAATTCTGCTTTTAATTTTGCGCCATTACGATGTCACAAGATCAGGTTGTGTACAGTAATCACGCATATGGAAAACAGAATCGCAAACAACCGCAAAGTGACATTGTTTGCGATCAAGCCATCGCAAACTGTTTGGGATGTTACGTTACATATGGAAACAGATAATGTACTTGTTTCAAATTACAAAAAAAGAAAGATAATATGGAGCGACTTGTTTACTAGGAATGGTGAATCTCACATTGAAAGAGAGAAAACTTGCTTGTGAGCACAGTGATTGATTCCGAAAAACCATTCAAGCACAAAATGCAAGGATTGCTGTTGAAACTATTAAAAAGAAATCTTATATGAGCCAATTCTGTCCTTCTGAATTTCCTTTCTATCAATTTTAAGATATTATTTTCCCCCATTTCGCTGCTTTTGTGCTTCATGCGTAGAATGGCGCTTTCAGGTTGAAATTTCAATCACAAATAGCTTGATCAATTTATAATCAAAGGAACAGCCTTCCACAGACCTCCAAACTAGCAGTTCAGTTTTATGTAGGGTTTATTTCTTAATTTACTTTATTGCGCGTTTTCCATACTCCAGTGCATTTGTGAGTTGCGAAGATATGGCAACGGTTCCGTGAAAATTGGCCTGAAGGCCGCGAAAACTTTGCCTTTGTGAGAAAAATATGGAAAACTGTACACTCTAGCTTATTAATTTTGCACCGCTGTTGTTCAAGGATGGATATGAGAATATGGAAATATTTACTAAAAGCGCGGGTTGTGTTTGCAAAATGTGAATTTTTTTTCGTGATAGCTTTCATTCTCGTCACCAGAACCTCGGACCTGGGAAACTCTATGTAGTGAGAACATGTGTCGTAGGGTTCTTGTAGCCAAAAATTGGTTATTTGAACGTTACGGCACCTGCTAACTCCTCGTGCTAACATGAATGCACCAATTAGAGACGTTAAATTGTTCTTCACCAAAACCAATGAGAGGACAATTTGTTTCAGGGTTCCCCAGAGCTCTTCTCTCCCTCAGTCAAGAGAAGAGCTCTGGGGTCGAGATTGGATAGTTTTTGCATATGAATGAAACTGCGCATGACGAGACTGGCTAGTGAAATCAGACCTGATGCTAGCCACTAGGCCAGTTAGCTGAAAAGTTAGTCTCGAGCCCTGAGTAATGAAAGGAAAGCCTTAATTAAATTCCTTTTGTTACTGCTATGGTTACTAGCGTTCATAACTTCGATGATCTCAAAACTTAAATTGTTTCATTCCTGCATTTCAAATGATTGTACGATTGTCTTTGATCCATTGTTCTTTCACAATAAATGATTGTGCTTCACCCAAGTTGATCACTTAAAATTCTGAATTATAGGCAACAGTCACACACAATAGTACAGCATTTCACTTTGATTGTAAATTGTCATGATCATCTGGAATCCCGACTTTTACATGCATTTCAATTCTAATTTTCACACAAGTTAAAGATCCGAGCTGCCATACATGTACATGTTAACATACATTGTAGAAAAAATGGAAATTTTATATACCTGGTGATTATTTTCATCACTGGAAAGTTCTCCATCTTTAGGATCAGAAGCACTGTCTAAAAGGATCTGTAAAGTAGGCCCATACTTAAAATCATAGCAGAAGTGTTAGGTACTTATAAGAACTAAATAAATAAATGTCATTGTTCTAAATCATTTAAAATCATTTTTCCTGGGTTGTATGCAAAACAGACTCACATGTACATGTCTACAGCTTAATCCCATCCAGGTGATCTGATGACGTAATTTGGAGGACTGGGATGAAAAAATTTAATGCCGTATCCTACAACCGTGCCTTAGGTGTTGTTTTCAAACTCCCTACAGTATTTCCATCGCCAAAACTCAACAGACAAATGTGTCTACCACATTTCCTGTTACTGAATGAACATTCAAGTAGACCCAACGAGATCTAACCTGTTGAATTCGAAAATAAGGTCGCGCGGTTGTGGGATATGGCGTTAAAATTTTTCTCCCCAGTCCTCCGAGTTACGTGACCATATCACCTGGATGTAAATTCCCCTATTATTCCTCAGTGTAGGAAATGTGCAAAAGTACACGTACATGTACATCATGGAATTGACCAAACATTGTTGCACTAAGCTTTAAAGAAATTATTTTGGAGTTGTAGGTTAAAACATTTGCCCAATTTTCAGAACAAAAAAATCCTACATGTAAGCCACAGCACACAACATGATTTTGCTTTAATTATACAAACCAAACAATGTTTGGATTGGTTGACCAACAATCTTGCCTCTGTTTTCAATTCAGCTTAAAGCAGCTGCATTGTATAAATTCCCCAATATTTTTTGTGCCTTTCTGGGAATTACCACTAATAATGTACCTTTTCCCTTTCAGCATGAAATTTATCAACATCATCATAAAAGAAGTCATCTGAATTCTACGAAAGAATACAAAAACAGCTTAGTGTAATAAATGAAATATTTAATAATAATTATTATTGAACAATACAATATACCCAAAAAGGCAGGAAATGGTTATTTTGTCTTTCTCAGTTAAAGTGCTCAGGCATTGGCTCTAATGAATTAGTACATATGCCTGCCCAGTTTTTCATGACAGTCTACCCGTGTATCCTTCCTGAGAGTTAATGTAGAGGCAGTGTTTTTCTTATGAAGAGGTGCTTGTAATAAGGCAGGTCTTGTCACTCTGTCAGGAAGAAGACAAGCCCTGACAGACAAACTTTTCAAGAACATTTTGGGAGACAGACAGACAGTAAGCTCTGTCAGAAGTTTACTGCCCACTCAAAATATCAAATGTTAAGACTAGTATTCTATTATTCATGTTCAAAATTATGTCGGAAAAATCCCAGGCAATCAGGGATTTTGCAGTTTCCTGACTGTCCCAGATTTTGCTAAATATTGGAAAATCACCGAACGCTTGTCCCAGATTCTCCTGATAGTGACTTTCGCGAAAAAGGGGAAAGTGTGCCAAAAACCGATAACTTGCAATTTAGACGATAGGTAATGAGCTAAAGCCATCGCCAACTTTTCTGTTGGTACAAATTTGAGTTTTCATATGTCGGGAATGATCACTGACGATCGCAAAAATCTGGGATACCGGATTCGTCCCCGACCATCCCAGATTATCGGGGATATGTACGATTTAATGTAAGGTTTTCATTTAGTGCGCAAAGTCTGGGACGGTCAGGAAACTGCAAAGTCCCTGATCGTCTGGCGTTTTCCCGACATAATGAAAACTAGGCTTTACAACCTCAGGAAGTGATGCAAGTTCAACCCGGTTTTCAAGACTGAGAGATTTTGTAAAAGTTTTATTATTTTCAATGCACTTAAGGCTTATGATCTTTGACTCCAAATTAACACTATTCAATAAATTAAGCTTAGTACACATGTATACCTTATTGCATCCTGGATTAAATATTTTAAGATTTTATTGCATTTGTAGATCTACTTTTCTGCCTTTTATCATTGTAATGATTTAATGTGTGTGTCTTTATTCTATTTTTTTACCATGTAAATATGAGGTAATTCAACTCTTCATTGGTTATATCTATCTATCTATCCATCTATCCAATTGATGGTGTGAATATCTCGGGATCAAAAAAGACCAATTGCAATTATTAAAACTGAGTGGAATGGAACTTACAGGGTCAGGTTCTTCATACACAGGCTCTTTCTCTTCGTCTTTGAGTTTTCTTGGCTTGCGCCTTCTTTATTGAAGATCAATCAAAATAAATTTATCAGAATGTGGGCCCTGCTTATATAAATTGAACAAAAAAAAAAAAGCAATACAGAAACAAGGGTTGGGTGTCTATCCATAACCATACACAGAAAATAGTTCAGTAAAATCTAACGACCAGACCCACCGAGTCCTGACGAAACCTCCCTGTTACAGGAAAGGTTGTCATTTTTTCCCAGCTAGACTCTTACTGTCTGAATAATTACCCATTTTGTGGCCAAAGCAGAACAAGATGCATGTCGTACTGCATGTACATTAACTTTACCAATTATTTAAGAAAATTACTGTTAGGATGAATAAATGGAAACTCTGGAAGGTAGTAATGTTTAAATAAGTAGATAACTCATCAACTACAGGACTATACGGACCGTGCATGGTGGCAGTCTGCTGCAAATTGCCAGTACTTGCTCCAAGCAAGACATTTTACGGACCTACAGTGAAAACTCTATTCTTAATTGCTCCCAGTGCTTCCATTTCACACAACTTAAAATACAAGGACTTGGAAGCTTATCTGTTCCTGGCCAGGTTAAAGCATAATTATTAATTTCCAAGACAACGGTACTCGGTTAGCTGTGCCTTTTTCTAAGCGGCCAGTCATAGTTAGTAGCTATGGGCCAGTGTAATGTAGCGTGCATTATCTTCCCAACAACAGAATATTGTTGTCACCTTTCATTTACATGTTCCTGACAATGGCCTGGCTCTCTTCGATCTCCATTTTTTCCCATTCCAGGAAGGTTGAAGGGGGAAAGATCTCATGTATATACCCACCACGTGAAAGAGACCCATAAATTACTCTTAGGGAACCACGTGTGCGGTTTAGGACCCTGTTATCAGCAAGAGAAGAGTTTTTATTGCGACTGTACTTCCCCTTAAACCTACCTTTTTGATCGAGCCATGACAGCAACGTATTTTACACAGTCTAATGCCCGTAAATCACAACATTTTTTTACGCAAACATGCTCTAGTCTGCTTTGCAGATCGAAGCCGCCATTTTAGAAATCCGAATCCATAAGCATACGTTTCTTTGGATAACCACTGAAATGTACGCGGGCGTTTGTTTGGAAAAATGGTGGAACTGCCGGTGGAACTTTGTGTTGAGACGGCTGTTGAGACATCGTTTTCACTTTGGGGCACAGATGGTATTTGATAGAGAATTGTATGTCATCACTTGGATCTTCCTTATTTTTCCTCTGGTAAGGCTGCCCAAAGGCTTATTGGAGTAACTTCTGAATACTCTGTCACCTTTTTTAGCAATTTGGCGGTGTCACAGCGTTTTGTGTTCTCCCTTGTTATTTGTTCCCCCGAACACTGAGCACTGGTGCTGTGCGTTCCCCCTTCCCTCCCCATAGAACATTTAAATGCTACGTGTTCCCTTCAATATTGCCGACTTTAGAATACATCAAAAGAAAAAGAAATATGAAAGTAAAGGAACGTATTCACGCCATAATGCACCTATCAATGTAAATCCCGCGGGGGAGGGGGGGGGGGGGGGGGGGGATGAAATTCCACCACTAGGTCAGAGTATTTTACGGGTCACTGATACGAGCTGTTTCAACTTGCAGAACATATAAATCATGAACGTACCCAGTTTCAAATGCTCTTTTATTTGTTTTTTCTGGTATTATAGTGTTGTTTGTTTAAATTCTTTGCCCACACTTTTGAGTGATGTTAGTTTTCCACCCTGGGGAATTTGATTAAAATTTTTAAGAATTGTCAAATCCCCGCCCCTTGATAGCCATAAGGCCAGCAGTCTTACTCCAATTAGCAGCTCCAAAAATGGTCAACAAGTGAGAAGAATGAAGATCTTTTAGCAAACAACAGAAATGATGTCAAAATGCAGGAAGTGCCACTTGAGAAAAACTAAATTGGGACATATTCTGTGGGGGATGATCCCAGACCCCCCAACAGACTCCCGCCTTAAGCGCTTAAAAGATACTCTCTATTTTCCTTCAAAAGGGGCTGGAATGTCTGCCATATCTAAGCCCAGTTGAGTAGTAACTATTCAATTTGCACACATGAAGCTTTTTTTTTTTATAATAAATATTAGAATTAATATAATGTTATCTCTGTGTTTTTTTCTTAGTTGGTGCTTTTTACATGTGAGACAGACACTCATTGTTCACGTCCTCTTTCAAGGATTGTGAGAAATCAGCTTCAAGCGGTATGCCATTATTGGTAACTACAAATGAAAACTAGGGCATTAATTTGCCTCATTTAGCCAGAGCTACATGTACCATGTGTGGGAGGCGCGGTGGCCTCATGGTTAGGGTGCTCGACTCCGGATTGAGTGGTCCGGGTTCGGGTCCTGGTCGGACTGGGAAGACACTTTACTCTCACGGTACCTCTCTCCACCCAGGTGTATAAATGGGTACCGGCGAAAATGCTGGGGTAACCCTGCGATGGACTAGCATCCTATCCAGGGGGGAGTAGAAATACTCCTAGTCGCTTCATGCTACGGAAACCGGAGATAAGTGCCGGCCTGATGGGCCTTCCTAGGCTCGTAACAGAGACTTTACCTTTACCTTTTACATGTACCACGTAGTTCTCAGGCGCTTGCTCTTTTGATCTTTACAGCATGCCTACATGTAGATGCTGTTGGGTCAAGGACAGTATAATTATCATGCATAATCTATTATCCAATTTTCCAGCACGTTTTTAGTGTTTTGGAGTCAAGGAATCAAGAATCCCATAGTAAATGTCCATTGCACCCATCCAATGATTTATACAGTGTACAAGAAGGACACAAAATCCAAGAACATGGTGCTAAATGGGTCTGTAACTTCTGTGGCAAGGCATTCTACAATGAAAATTACTTGGATAGACACTTTGACAACAAACACAGTGATAGGCTAGTTAAGGTAAGAGTGTCTTCAAGGTGGGTGTCACATCTGCTTCAAACACAGAAACTTTTTTAAACAGGAAAATTACTTCTGGGAGTGAGACTTGACAGATTTTACTCAGCCTAAAGGCCGACAATTTTAGTCGTCAACTGGGAACATCCTAGGGTGTTTGAGGTGTCAGTGGGTAATGATGCACTCCTGAGTTCTGTTATACAAGGTATAATTTTCTTATCCACAAACAGGCACTTCATGTTAAAGAGGGAAATTTGTTAGTTATTACATTACCTGCTAATTTAAACATGAAGAAACACTATAAAAGGGGTTGCTTCAATCTCTGTTTTTCTTCAAATTCATTCAAGCACAACTGATAATTCAAGATGGTGACCAACAAACAGAAACCCACAGACGGGACCCTAAAAAGATACTTTGCAAGGTCACCATACGTATACCATACAATCTCACGAGTCTCTTATAAAACTTGTTTTTGCCCAGGGTTCAACTGTTTGCTTGGCTGACTTCTGCGACATCTTCAGATGTGAAGTGTTTGAAAACAAAAGGTCAGATCACTTTTGGGAAAAAAAACTGTGCAACGAAGACAGAATGCATGTACAAAGGAAACGGTGTGAGGTATGTCTACATGTGGGTACAACCATACTGCTGTAAGCTGAAAGATCTCAAATCGTGGAGTATGACAACACTTATGAAGAAATATCAATGATAAATATTATGCCCGTAGTTCAATAGAACAATAAACCTTTCTTCAAGCCCCTTCCTATCACCTTCCTCCCTATCCAATGC
>NC_090869.1:35270995-35298495 GCF_036669935.1 Montipora foliosa
TGGCATGTACGAAAATTGAGGGGGAGTCTCTGTCACTGATACCTGGGGCAGGCTGCTTGGAGGGGGAGGGGTCAGTGGGTAAGTTGAGCCTTATGCCATCTGCAATAGTTTGATTTGATTTATGGCCAGTATTTGGTTCTGCTTTTTGCTGGCCAGGTTCAGCAACCTGGCCATTTGTGGCCAGGGCATGGGGAAGTTTTCTAGCAGTAGCCTCCGGCTGTCCAGTTGCAAATGGAAGAGGGGAGGCCAAGGTAATTAGTTAAACTTAGCAGTTCCCTGGCTGTGTTTTGCTCAATCAAGGCAGATTATATCTACATTTCTATTTTTTGTAGTGTCCACTTCCGTTTTTTTCATAGCAAAATAATGTTTTCCATAAAGGCTTTCTATCCCATTTTATCTTCGGAATTTAACTAACTTAAGAGGCAAAATCCTGTTTATCACCTTCCTGTTGCTAGTTACATTGTAATGAATAGGAAGTTTCAGTAAAAAATTAGTTGTCTTGTCCCTGTGCTGAACAGCATGCTTACTACTTGCAAAGGCAAGTAATTTCTCCTCATGTTTTTCCTGAGCAAAGAGTTACTGTTGTTTTGATGCACTGATGCAGATAATATCCATACCACTCTGAGGGTTTTAGGCTCCAACCTCCCCCCACTACCTTGTTCTCCACCCCTCAGAAAACACCTCTACTTGGCAATTCATGTTTCATCTTGGAATAAGTGGGGGAAGGGCTGTTCTAAAAAACAAACTCTTTTTTATAAAAAAAATGCCTGATAAAATAACCCTCTCAACCCCTCAACCCCCCACCGCCCACCCCCCTCACTTTGGAATTTTAACCTTTCTTGTGTGGACAGACTATTCTCATGCTCTAATTAAACTAATACTTTTTGGTCAGTGAAAAAAGGCACAGCTCAAAATCATGTTATTGCCGTAAAATTGGGCTTAGAACAATAGAATAATATATACAATAGTACGCTAACAATAAATGTGAAATCTAAGTAAATAGTTTTGCCCTGACAGAGTCTGACTGCACATTAAGTGATGGTTTTAATTCTGCGCATTTCTTTAAGACACTAAAACTCGCCGCTGGGGGTGCTGTTGTTTGGCCATGATCTGCTAGGCGATGCCTCCCGATAGCTGAGTATCTATGTTCCTCAATTCGTTGATGCAAGTGACGAGCTGTATAGCCAACATAGCTCGCATCACACGAGCCACATTGAAATTTGTAGACGACTAGTTGTTGGCTGACTAAAGATGGTTTGGGCTCACGGAATTTAAGGACATCCTCGAGCTTGCGGCTGACAAAAACTGGCTGTAGATTTATATCCAGTTTCTTATTTAGCTGAGTAAGTTGGCGCTTCACAATATCGGCTGGTTTTTGGTCAATAAATGGCAAGACGATTCTAATGGTGTTTTTATTATTATTGCTGGTAGATTGCGCATCGAAATTTGATTGCTTAATTCATGAGATGTTCTACATCAAAGAATTAAAACCATCACTTAATGTGCAGTCAGACTCTGTCAGGGCAAAACTATTTACTTAGATTTCACATTTATTGTTAGCGTACTATAAATTCTATTGTTCTTGTACTATAAGTTATGCTTCATCCGATTAAAATTCATTGCCTGACGATGACATTGGACGATGTCGAAACGTTGTCAAAATAAATCTAGTTGCGTTTGTCTTTTTAATCGATTGTAGGATACACTGTCAATTTCATCAGATTTCTGACCTCCGAAGAAATGCACGGAGCAGAGCCGCGTGTTGTCAGTCGGCGAGAAGTTCTTTCTACGGATTCTCTTCAACCAAACCTTTCTTCGGTTAATATCCTTTGGAATACGATAAAACTGCAATTCTCCTTTCTTTTTTCTAGTATCAGAACAACCAGGGGCGCAACAGAAATCATTTTTCCCCATGTTCATACGCAGCGCTGTAACACGAAACCAAATGAAAAACTTCTCTTTACCCCCCAAGGCGCGAAGCATTGTGGGATGCGTGAAAAAAGAGAATAGTTTCTTTTTCCAATAATGTTGCACTATAACAACTCGGCATTTAAGGACGTGCCCGCGAAAATTAATCTTGTTGTTTCAATCAAATGGAAACCATTCCCTCTCTCCTTTTCGCGAAACGTAACGATGCTGACGATGAAGTGGTAATCACATGCCAAAAATGCACAGTCAATTAATCGTTTTCGCGGCGAAAAGTAACGATGGGGCGGTAATCGCATGCCAAGAATGCAGAGTCAATTAATCTCTTTCGCGAGAAGTAACAATGAGAAAGTAATAACATGCCAAGAATGCCAGTCAGCCATGGTCGTATATGGTCAGACAATCACGGCAAAATTTTCACACCAGAACTAGTGCAAAGTTTCACAGCAAAAGCCATGGTCGTGTGTCGTCAGACAATCACCACAAAATTTTCACACCAGAACAGGTGCAAAGTTTGACAGCAAAAGCATGGTCGTATATGGTCAGACAATCACCGCAAATGTTTCACACCAGAACTGGTGCAAAGTTTCAGAGCAAAAGCCATGGTCGTATGTGGTCAGACAATCACCGCAAAAGTTTCACACCAGAACAGGTGCAAAGTTTGACAGCAAAAGCATGGTCGTATATGGTCAGACAATCACCGCAAATGTTTCACACCAGAACTGGTGCAAAGTTTCAGAGCAAAAGCCATGGTCGTATGTGGTCAGACAATCACCGCAAAAGTTTCACACCAGAACTGGTGCAAAGTTTCACAGAAAAAGCCCTGGTCGTGTGTCGTCAGACAATCACCGCAAAAGTTTCACACCAGAACTGGTGCAAAGTTTGACAGCAAAAGCCATCGTCGTATGTGGTCAGACAATCACCGCAAAAGTTTCACACCAGAACTGGTGCAAAGTTTGACAGCAAAAGCCATGGTCGTATGTGGTCAGACAATCACCGCAAAAGTTTCACACCAGAACTGGTGCAAAGTTTCACAGCAAAAGCCATGGTGGTATATGGTCAGACAATCACCGCAAATGTTTCACACCAGAACTGGTGCAAAGTTTCAGAGCAAAAGCCATGGTCGTATGTGGTCAGACAATCACCGCAAAAGTTTCACACCAGAACTGGTGCAAAGTTTCACAGAAAAAGCCCTGGTCGTGTGTCGTCAGACAATCACCGCAAAAGTTTCACACCAGAACTGATGCAAAGTTTGACAGCAAAAGCCATGGTCGTATGTGGTCAGACAATCACCGCAAAAGTTTCACACCAGAACTGGTGCAAAGTTTCACAGCAAAAGCCATGGTCGTGTGTCGTCAGACAATCACCGCAAAAGTTTCACACCAGAACTGGTGCAAAGTTTCAGAGCAAAAGCCATGGTCGTATGTGGTCAGACAATCACCGCAAAAGTTTCACACCAGAACTGGTGCAAAGTTTCACAGCAAAAGCCATGGTCGTATATGGTCAGACAATCACCGCAAATGTTTCACACCAGAACTGGTGCAAAGTTTCAGAGCAAAAGCCATGGTCGTATGTGGTCAGACAATCACCGCAAAAGTTTCACACCAGAACTGGTGCAAAGTTTCACAGAAAAAGCCCTGGTCGTGTGTCGTCGGACAATCACCGCAAAAGTTTCACACCAGAACTGGTGCAAAGTTTGACAGCAAAAGCCATCGTCGTATGTGGTCAGACAATCACCGCAAAAGTTTCACACCAGAACTGGTGCAAAGTTTCACAGCAACGTACGTACGTACGTACGTCTTGAGACAATCCTTGTCGTGGTCAGCCGTGGTCGTCTATCATTCTGAGCAAATGCTTGCAACAAATCTCTTTTCAGAAAAAAATACGTTAAGAGCCTGTCCACTAGCGGACAAATTTAGAATTTTCTTACAATTGACAAAACGAAAACCGAAATTTGTTTCCTGTAAATTTTTTTTTGTACGCTTACATCCCAACTAAAGAGAGACTGTATAGAAAATTTGTAGTTTGCAGTTGGTCAAAATGAGCGATCTTTCTCTCAACCTTACTCTGAGAAAAAGAAATATTCCTCTACAACAGATTATTGACAAAAAAAAAAACACTTCAATAGTTTGTCCAGTTTTTGCCTTTTGTCGACAGTGTTTTAGGGTTAGCATCCGCATTTGAGCGTTGGTGATGACAGAGTCTGTCAAAATAAAGAAGTCTTACGCTATTGCTAATAGGGCCAAAAAAGTAAAATAGCGATCTTAATTTCCTAACGTAACCAAAACCTTGAAAGCATTGCTTGCGTTGCCCCAAATGACCCGGAGATGTTGCCTCAGTGCATTTTCTTTTTTAATTGTACGGTTAAGTCAGAAATCAGTGAAAGATCATATCCAGAGCGCTCGGAACAATAAACAATCAGTGTGGCAGATCCGCAAAGTCATAAACGGAAACGTTTAAAAAACGTGACATTGCATGAAAAGAGCCCTCGTTGTCCTTTTGCAGAGGCAGATACAAAAGTCGGACCGGATCAACTGACTCGGACCGCCAGCCTCCACGACGGATCAACTCGAACCGACCCGGATCAGAAAACAAGAAAGAAAACCGAAAACTAAATTCCAAAATTCCCGAGATCAGAGGGACAAACTTGTAATAACGTTCACTCCAACTGATCATAAACAAACTTAAGATGAAATTAGGGTAAACGAACAATCGCTGTTTATCCCTCAGTTCAGCTACATGGCTACGTGGCGATCTCAAATACAATTCACGGCACAGTCCACCTCAGTGAGCGTTGAAATGCCGCATTTCAAGGCGAAAAGTTGCTCTAGCCTTATGTAACAGTGAAAATGGACTCTCGATTTCGATGGAAAATTCGGTTTAGTACGAAACATAAAATGCTCTTACCGTTTGCGATCTTCAAAGATCAAAAAGATATCTGGCCAGTAGCTCAACGCCTTCAAAATGACCACAATTGAACGACGTTTCCTGCCGCCCGATCTATAGGATCTAAAAGGGAGAGTGCATTATAACAAACCTTAGTTTTGGATTTCTTCCCCTAAAACAACGTAACAATTTTTTAGCTTCTTGGCCTCTATGAAACAAAACCTTAGGCTAAATGAGACATGTTCATTATATTAAAATAGAGACCATTGTCAAATAGTTCCAACATACAGACTGGACATATGAAATAAGATTTGAATATGTTCTGCTAATGTTGTGCATTATTCAACGGAAAGACTATGCGTCTTCTATCGGCAGAGAATTGTTTGGAAAACAGACAAAAAACGCAACATTTTGCTTACCTTAACTTTTAGCTGACTTCACAGATGCGGATCGATCAGTGGCCAGTAGGCGCTAACTAGACAAAAAACCCAACAATCGAACCAAACAAGCGGGAGGTTTCTTCCAAGCTACAATAAGATTAATGTAAACCGAAAGCGAAACCGGGCAAACAAGACGTTTAGGCAAACAATATGAGACCGTCAGCGGTGCTGTGCGCTCAAATCAGTGTGTTGAAACTATTTCGCAGGAATTCACAGCATGGTATGCCTTGCTTTATTGCATAACTTAACATTGGCACACCCCAGTCAATAATTAGCACCATGGATAGCACAAAATACTGCATTTGCAAAATACTCAATTAGGGCGATTTCAAAGGTATTTGCGCGAGATCGCGTCACGCCTTTCTCGCGTGGCTTGATTTTTACACTCAATTGCGATATTTCTTGTTTACAAACATTGACGTCACATTTCTTTTGATATTCAAATTTGCCAACCAAGGAACAAAAGAAGTCATTGTTTCAACAGCCAATTGGATTTTGGTTGGCATATTAATAACAATAGGTGACGTCACGAGAAACATCGCTATTAATTGCATGTTTCGCTCGCTCTACTATCCCTGGAAAATGAGGAACTATTCATCAGTGCGAAGATAGATATACTTTTTTATAGTACGGTTACCACGAGAAAAATAAACTCTACAAACTAGAGATTTTTTATCTAGCCAGAACCCGCGTTGCAACGTAATTTCCCAGCAAACGTGGTGTTCATAAAGACTTTCCAGCAAGTTAAGTAGCGAATGTTCAATTTCCCAGGCAGCGCAATTAATTCTGCCCTGTAGAGCGGGTATTTTGCAGATCGGTTCCGTTGGGTACTCCTGAAAATTGCGTTCATAACTGCGAGGATCATAGCTTCACTTGATAGTAGCACTTTAAATTTTTTTTTTCTTTTATTTCAGACCTTGATCCGCAGCTGCCTACCACAAGCCAATTTATCAGTTGAACAAGAACTTGAAATTTATGGTTGGTAAATGCTTAATAATAACAACCCAGTCCATGCCCAAAAGTCAGTTAATTAATAATCCATGAGCGGAGCAACCTATGAGGTCAACGATAAAACGTTACGTGAATGAGCTTTTAAAGTTGATAAAACACTCAAGACCTCGTCATAATTCTCTATATTAAGCATACAAATAAGGCATCGCTGGGGCTAAATTGCAGAGTACCCTGCAACTTATTTGCATTTCATTGAATAAGAATAAGCTCCATTGTATTCCGACTCGTTCTTCAAAGAATGCCGCCTAGAAGAAACAATAGTGGTGAGGTGTTGCGGGGTATTCTGCAATTGCTCCATAGCTTGTTTTCTTTCCTCCCACAATTTGAAAATTTGTTCGGTCTCCAGAGGGGCACGCTTTTTGTGGAATGCTTTTGAAGCCGTTTAATAAACTTCGCGTCTAAAACCACTCTGCTTCGCCTAATGGTTTAAAACACGGTAAAAAAAACTCCTGCTTGTTTATTAAACAGTTACTACTGTACATCACCCCACTGAGGATTACGGAAGATTTTAATTGGACCACAAATTCCGGAAATCTCATTTAAAAGTTAAGGAACATACAATTTTCGCAAAGCAATTTGCAAGTTTTAAGCTAAGCTATTTTTCGAGGAACGATTGTTATTTCAATTAATCCTTGCTAATTAGGTATTGTTATGTTAGCTTTGTTCTTTTGTTGTGTGGACATTAATAATTTCGGACCTGGGGTCCGTTTCTCGAAAGTCCCGAAAAGCCATTTGTGAAACTGCCAACCGCTTGTTTTGGAAAGCCGATCTTTTAACATCTTTTTAAGGTAACAAAAAGAAAAAGGACTGTAAAGTTTGACGACTTAAATCCTCTCCGTTCTTGAGATAAAAAAGGAATTGTGACACCCGAAAATGGCCCGTAAAGTTTCGGGACTTTCAAGAAACGGGCCCCAGGTATATGAAAGACCTACCCAATTTTCTGCTTGGAAGTGAAATTCATGAACGACTTAATCGATTCTTCATTTTGAGACCCTATTTAAGAGCTTAAGCGTGGGTTCACGGTTTCGATACCTTGTGATCATACTCTCGTTGCTGGGCAAGAAGAAAGAGGAAAGACTGGATGATGTATACTACGGAAATCACCGAACCGTGGAACGGGCCCGATTTTTTGTATTTCAACCATTCCCAATTTCTTTGGTTAATTCCACAAATTCCTTAGACGCGCCACAAAGATTAGTGAAGTAAGGCGGGACGTGTATATTAACCAGGAAAAGCCACAGATGGTGATTTGAGGCAAAAAATAATCCAAGACATCGTGTGACGTGGAGGCGACTTTTATCACATCTTTTTTTTTTTTGCTTGATTACTTTTTTGTATTTGGTTTGTTTTTCAAGGCTTTTTTCGAGTATTCTTTTATTCCTGTATTGACAGGAATAGCGATGGAATCCCCAAACGGTGCAGTTGGGCTAAGCGAGTTGTAACTCCCAAAGCCCACAAGCGCTCTAGACAAGAATGCCACCAATGTTAACGCCACTGTACATGTTGAGGTCCTCTTCTCATGCAAAGTAAAAGAAAAGGCGACAAGTGGGCCGCAAACAGAATAACTGTACAATGGACCATCAATAGTTATTGAATTAAAAAAAAATCCTAAATTAGTTTGGTAATTGGGGAGAGCACTCGCCTCCCACCATTGTGGCCCGGGTTCGATTCCAGGCTCGACGTCATATGCGGGTTGAGTTTGTTGGTTCTCTTCTCTGCTCCGAGAGGTTTTTCTCCCGGTACTCCAGTTTTCCCCTCTCCACAAAAACTAATACTTGATTTGATTTCAGTTAATTTCGTTAGTGCCCCCAGTTAGCGCTCTTGTGCTAAATCCATTGACACTAAATTTGTTATTAATTCATGCACGCGCTGCAGGCCTACAATTTTAAGCTCACTCACTCACTCACTCACTCAGACAGCCCCGATGACAATATCACAAAAATCGGACCCGTCGGTTCAGTGATTTTCGTATTACTAGTATGCAATATTTCGTTCGGTTGTTTGGTGTTCTTGGAAAGGCGCTCATACCTTCAACAGCCAGCCAAAACCGCAGTTTGGACTGATTAGCACCCCACGTTTCCTGTACTTTTTGAAGGTTCGTGCTCTTTTATGCTCTTAGCCTAGGAGCACTAGAAAGTCCATTCCCGTTCCCAGATCCCATCTTTTTCTCTTAATCGGCGGGGCCCTTGCACGAGAATGGAGAAATATGATTCTAAGACTTCCGGACTTTATATATGAATCTTCAATAGTACTGAACATAGCGGCGCTCAGAAGCATTACATTCGAAGACTGGGAATCTCTATGTGAAGCATTAAGTGGCCTCAGCTTGGAGAAGGTGTGCTTTCGTGTCGAAAAGAAAGAAGCAATAAGTAATATTGCCGCGACTGCGCGTATTTTTGGCTGTGGCCAGAGCTCATGTTGTTGGTGCTGACCAAAAGGATAGTGGGCTTTGGTGAGAAGAATGGTTGTCGCGTGAAAGACTTCGACTTCTTAGTGACGAAGGGTTTATTCTCAAAGCGCCACCAACGGACGGATGGTAGTCAAACTTTTAACAGCCCTTTTGGTAAAACCAAGCTTTTTCTTCCCTGGTCCTTGCAATTCTTGGATCCCTCATGAGTAACACGAGCGTAAGCCCCTCTTGCGATTGCGCTTCGTATAATTACAAACTGGAACTTTTTTGTCAGACTCTGCATCAGCAATGACACATCACGCCAAGTGAAGTACAACGTTTCCTGCAACTTGAATGCCAATGCGAGACAACGTCCGCGAAACATTCAACAGTGACACACCTTGGAACGGCCAAAATCGTTGTATACGAGTTGCAGTAACGACAAAGTGCATTTTTTTCAACAAATTAACCACGCTGTTGGTATAATTACATTACGCGATGAATTGTGCTATTTACAGGAAACGTTGCGAGACTCAAAGTTGTAAGAAATATTGTACATTGTAAAAGCACCATCATGTATTTTTCGTTGATCTTCAGATGCGATCGGTGCAAACACATGTTCACTCTTGAACTGCAAAGATTACTGGAAGCCTCCAAATGAAATGGTAAGAACGTGCTATTCCCCTTGTTGCTCTTTCGAGTTTACCGCTTTCCACTTTTTCCTCTTAAAAGCTCCGTTTACACGAGCAAGTTTTTTTTGGCCAGGAATAATTGCTCGTTTAAATAGGTTAAAATTGACTATTTCCTTGACGAGGAAAAGCTACAAGAAGTTGCAAAATTAATTGAGACACTTCACCTTCTTGGCGGCGTTATTAATTTACCTATGATCGCACACACTGGGCCCCTTCTATTTCTATTATATATAAATGATCTGCCTAATTGTCTCCAGCATTCCTAACCAAGGATGTTCGCCGACGATACTAGTATTACTTTTGCTGGTAGCGATGTTGATGAAATAACGAGATGCTTCTGTGAAGCATACACTGGGTTGCCTGTGGTACGTGCTACAGAAAATCAGAAGGCACTGAATTGTGTGGTATTGAAATACAGCATTCCAGTCTCTGAAGAACAACAAATAAAGGAGAAGCGAGAAACATTGGCTTCTGGGCTGACATGTTGATAATTTTCAAGTTCCCAGGTCATTCCATTCCCAGGTCATTCCATTCCAGTTCCCAGGTCATTCCATTCCGCGAATGGAATGACCTGCCTGCCAATGTTGTTGAGGTAGGAAATTTGAGACGTTTTAAAATAGCTCTTAAATCATACATCAGTATTTCTTAGGTTCCACTTATAAACATATATTTTTGATTTTTATTTTGGAAGTTTATTTACATAGGGTTAACCTCTTAAACTTCTTTTTAGGGTATTACTTGTATTTATTTGTTTATGATACCTTAAATAAAGTATGTGTGTATGTATGTATGTATGTATGTATGTATGTAACTTCTGTTTACCACAAGTGTGCCCTCTGAGCATCTGACAGCTTAATACTAAAGTTCACTGAAGTTAAGCCCTGCCGGGCGGGGTTAGTGTTTGGATGGGAGACCAAGACAACATTTCCCTCAAAAAACAGAAGCATCGGACCGAAAATACTATTAACTCTAACAAATGCGAACTCAGCAAGGTACAGATCTTGTTAGCTTGCTTTGTGCAAAACAAATATTGATGAAAAAGCAAATAACTATTGATACACAGTTTCCAGAAAGAGCAGAAGGAAGTTTCCCGGACGGTCGATCGAGAATAAAATATTTACGACATGAAAACAACATTAATTTTGAACCGTGAATATAGAATATAAAAAGTTACGATCAGCGACAAACATTTTGGGAGATTTTTGCTACGTTCAAGTAAATTGCAAAATCGAAAGTGACATGGCCGGAATTCAGCGGGTGCCGTGATTAAGTTACCGCGGCATGTTTACTCGCCAAACAGTGAAGCATCTGTGTCAAATGATGGCAAGATACCGGGTTTTTGTAAGTTTCTTTTTCTGTCAAGTGTTATAAAATTTGACAATGAAATGAGCGAAGTCAAAACAAAGATCACAATCGCCCAACTCTTGTTTATGCAAAGTCAAAATTTACTCTCCAACACGCGTACGACGTTATTATCAACAGGTAATTCCATCATTCTGGAAATAGCAGCTACTTTATTATTCATCTGCGTCACAAGTTTTCACTGATTTTGGGGCTCATTTTGTTGAAACTCAAGCACGCTTTCAACAGGCCTGTGAACCCTTCCTGCTTACAGAGCAATACTAAAAGACTTCTCCCATATCACATTTCAACCTTAAGCTCGAAAATTCAATACACAACATGATATTATAATTCACAAAGGCAGAAAATACCACAGAATCCTTTTCCAGCGAAAGTTTTATTGAAACAAACAACATATTTGCTCTTAGAGGCGAAAACCTCTTCCTATTTCATTGCGTTCGTGAAGACAAGAAACTCAATTGTGTCAAATTACCATGTACTTCAGGTAAATAATGCTCACTTTGATTTCGTCTCGACGGGCGATAGATTGTTGTCGAAGTCCAGTACTCGTCGCTTTTGAGATTCATGCCTAGTTTATCCAACTGACTTTCCATTATTGAGCTCCATAAGGGTATATTTTGTTTAAGGATCCACTAAAACGCCATTCGCGTTGCATGACTTTCGACGCCATTGCAGGCTAAGTTAATGATTCTACTGTGTCCACCAGAGAAATCTACGTAGTTCCACTACCCTCTCGATCCTAAGAAAAAACGCGCAGAAGGCTCTACGCAAAAAGACACCACTTACCAGGGGAGTGACAGGCAAGACTTTTACCGACACGGAAAAAAACAAAAAAACGACGAAATCAACGCAGACCTCGACTGGTTTGCCATAGGCAACCCAGTAAATAGTTGTATTAATCTTGATCTGGAGAGACTTCGAGTGTGGCTTGCAGCCAACAAACTGTAACTTTAAATAAGACAAAGACTGAATTCCTACTGATTGTTACCAAGCAAAGGTTGGATTGCATCCCATTTTTGGAGTGTTAGAGGTGTATTATGGGATTTGAGAAAGTAGAGAATGCTGAAAACTTGAACAGGGGAGAGGGAGTGGGGAAGTTGGAAAGGTTGGAATTCTAGGTCCGGCGGGTATTGAAAGCTAGAAAAGGTGTTTTTCAACGGGAGTGCCTCACCAATTTTGCAGCCTGTTGTAGCATGCTAGCGTTTTCCTTGTCAAGGAAAAAAGTGTCAAGGATGAAATTTGGCAAGGAATATTAATTTTAATGAGATTAGTTCCCTGAGTCAAGCTCATGCTCATTGCTGTCAAAATATACAAAATGGCGGCTAAATCGAAAGCAACCTTCGACGAGCAAGGGACTGCAACGTGTATTCGCTGAATAACAAGCGTTGCGAGTACAGGCTAAACTTGTCAAGGAAACGTGTTCTTCGTCCCTACTATCAAGGAAAACTGGTTGATTATTTACACGAGCAATGATAATTGTAGAGGGAGACTTGTCAAGGAAAACTTGCTCGTGTAAACGGGGCTTTAGCGTCACGCCACAGTGTTCTGTTTCAGCTGACCTAGTCACTAGTCAAGAAAGAAAGCGACATTCCCTTGTTTCTAATGCGACCCCTGGCCTTCTTACCGTTAAGTAATTTTTCCTTTTTTTAATTTTCTCCTTCAAATTAAAATTCCCCAAGAGTCAAAACTGTCCGACCTGACCGGCGGGTCTAATTTGCAGGTCGCGGGTTGCGGGTCATTGTTTCACCAATACAAAAAGGATCCTAAACATTCATAAAAGCTAACCTTAGGCCAAAAAGCTTTTGTTTAGTGCTAATTAGGCTTAAGGTTAGCTTTTAAGAATGTTTAGGATACTTCCTGTATTGGTGAAACAATGACCTGCAACCCGCGACCTGCGACCTGCAAATTAGACCCGCCGCCGACTGACGAATGAAGATTCTATTTCGTTCTTTGCTTTGCAAGATACTCGATTTTATTCACATCGGAAATCATAGAGCTGTTGTCTTCTGAGTTTCGAAAGTGGTTTCATTGCGGTGTTGGTTCCTGTCAACGTCCACTTCTTTTGTGATTGACCAAAAACATTTTTTTCCTTTTTATTTGTTTGTTTTACTTCACTCAGGCGAATTAGTTTTTATGCAATTTGTTTTTTTCCAGATTCCAGCGTGGAAAATCATCCTTTATTCTGTGGTGACACCATTTTTCTTAATGGGACTCATCGTGTATTACTATGCCATAAGTGATTACTACTTGTAAGTGCAGTCATATAGTAAAGAAGCAACACTTTTTATTTTTATTTTTATTTTTATTAACAGCATTCGTTGAGATGCAGATTGGTGCCATCTTTCAACTTTTTTAGTTGGCCTAATGACAACTCACAAAAAATGTAATTTGTGATAGTTGTAAATTAGTATAAATTGCTATTTTGCCGGCATGTATCAGCGGCCTGGTGAGCCATCTTAGGTTCGCAGTGGCTTGTGGGATTTAGGTTTGTACTTTGCGGGCGTTTTTTTGGAAAAATCCAAAAACGGATTTGCGATCTAAGATCAACGGATATTTTAGCGTTAAAAACGCAACATCCGAAAAAGGATTATTTCCATGACAACGCAAAAAAACAAACCCAGAGTTGCGTGCAATTTGAAAAACAAAAAAGATAGCTGCTAACTGGTTTGTTTTGGAGAAATTCTTCAAGGAAAACTCAACCAGAAAAAAAATACCTTAGCGATCGATAAAAAGAAATGACGAAAATTACGCGTGCTAAGGTACAAATCGATTACCGGGGGTATTTTTCCAGTTTACTTTTTTAGCTGTAGGAAAGGTGCTAACAACATTATTGCTGTCACAAACTTTTAGTGTAACTTCTGGTGTGAAATTTGCAGGAAACCTAACTATTTTCGACCTATTCGTGTCTTCGATCGTACGGTAAATATGGCGCGAGAAAAACATTTGGGTGAAACTGTCATGTACCGTATAGCTCTTGTGGATCATTTTTGCATGGAAAACCGCTTGTCAAAAATCATTTTTTTAAATCCTTTCCCAAAAAAACGCAGAAGTGGTGAATCTCAAAAATCCGGATTTAGATTTGATCCGAAATATCCTCCTCGAGTGTGGCCGGATACTTTGGATTCATGATCCGGTTTTTGGATTCAAGAATCCGTTTTCGGATTTTCCCAAAAAAACGCACCCCAATTCATTTTAAGGTAAGGCTTCGCCGCATGCACAAGTCCTGTCTCGTTTAATGTTCTATCGCGCTGCAACAGTTGTTTCATGCCTTCGTTAGGCTGTATATTATAGCGAACAAATTTCTAGTCTCTAAAGAGACTGTGGTGCTGCGTCGGTGGGAGAGTGAAACAGGAAAACTTTGTTTTATCAAACGTGTTGATAAAGGTTGAATTACCACCGTGAACGATTTGGAAAGCTGACAGAGCGAATAGATGAATTTTGGGTGTTGCTGTTTGTTATGCGGGTGTGGAAGAGCTTTGCCATTGGTGTAAATATGGTAACATGAATTTGTAAAATAAATTAATGATATTAGAGGCGTTCATTGATACCGTGAGGATAGAGTTTACCTAGTTGAAAGATGAAATTTTGTTCCAGATTCTTACGGCTCTCTGTGTTCCCGTGGTGTAAGGATAGGCTGCAAATTGTCATTTTGTGGTGGGAGTGATTAGGAAGATTAAAATGGCACGCATCTGGTTTTGAAATATCTCTCGTTTTTTTTTCTACATCTCTTAGGTGTTTGCGAAAGCGGTCCGCCAATAGACCAATTCGGCTAACTCAGTATTGTACCCAATTCAAATCTTTTGGGAATAAAACGTTTTGTTCCAAGTATTACCATATCATTTAAAATAATGTGAATGCTACATTATCATGCAAATGCAATACACAAAGCATGTTAACCCCTAGAGATTTGAATTGGGTACAACAAGGAGTTAGCCGAATTGGTCTATCTCATCCTTGTTTCGCCTATGTAGGTCTTCTTACATAGTGTGCAGGTTATGCAAAAGATGACATTTGCGGAGATGCATGTAAAATGCATGGTCAGTGATTTTAACGGATCGATTCGGTCCTGAGATCTTAACCATGTTAGCAATATAAGAACAAGTTTTTCATCCACATCCGCATAAATAAAAGGACAAGTTTTGCATCCACACCCGCATAAAAACCAGCAACACCCACAATTCCTCTTTTCGCTCTGACGAAGGGCTAACGATTGAAACGTCATCTTTTCAAATCGTTCACGGTGGCAATTCGACCTTTATCGACACGTTTGATAAAACTAAATTTTCCTGTATTTGATAGCGCGCGTTTAAGTCGTAAATAGTGTTTTTCATGAGAACACAGAATAGCCTAGAACCCGAAGGGTCGCACCACTGCCTTGGTTGGGGGTACACGTACCTCGGTTTATTCTACCTGCTGGATTATACAGATTTTCGTGTCCGGCTCTGGTGCTTTGCTCTTCTTGATGTATAAATGCTTTTGTACCTATTCCAATGCTAAATAAATGGCACGGTGGCTTGGCTGGCCAACGCCATATCATATAGCTCGAGTTTTCGGTTGAGCAGTGGAGGCAAAATGACCCTGCTCTACAGGATCGTAATAATTGCCATCCTCATCCCGGGTAGAGCGATTTTCAATTGAGAGTCGTAAAACCAAAACCAAAGTAATTACTTTGGCCAATCAAAAAGGAAGGAGACAACCCGGTAAACCAATCAAACCTCGAAGTAATTACACGTAGCCGACACAAAGCGCGGGAAAATGTGCACGTGCGAACCACGATTGGTTTTGGTTTCACTTTTGATTGGCTGAAAAAGTGGCTCGAGAACTTTGAACCAATCACTGAGCGAAGTAGATGCAAAACCAAAGTAATTCGCTAATTACTTTCGACACTCAATTGAAAACCGCTCTATTCTTCAGGTAAAACGGAGAGTAATTGCAGAATACCCGGCCACTCGAAGAAACGCATCTTCTAACCGGCTAAGCTAAGTGGCTATTTGACCGCGTTACTGGGCGAGTTCACAGTTAACGTTCAAACGCGTAAACTGTAGCAAGGTAGAAGGCTTTAACAGAATGAATGAATAATTCAACAATATTCATTTTATTTCAGTGGTGACTTCCCTGTGGAAAGTGAAGCTTCAGATGACGAAGTACGTAGGTTTTCATCGTCGAGGAACTCCGGACAAAATGATCTGAGAAGGAGATACACAGGCCGCCCACTGATGTATTAGTTCGGAAGAGAGGATGGATGATCTTCTTTATTCGTGACCTGTGACCGATGGTCGTTTTTTTCTTCCGAAATATATTGCAGGAAATTACAAGCAAGGCAGCGGTGCAATGACAACTTCAGGTGCGAAGGGACGTTTTTATCCCGTTCTGCACTAAAGAGGCCTGAACTAGATACTACAATCAGAAAACAGTGGAAAGTGGGTTAGAGAAAAAGACTTTAAAAAGCCAACAAACCCACAATCCTCGTTATAATTGTTGAGCCAGTTCAGGGGAAATGTTGAACGGAGACATGCGCAGCTGGAAGATAAACAAGTAGGGGATCGAGGGCTTAGAAACGTGCCTTGTAGCGTATCCCATGCAGGTAGAATCGTGTCCTATGTTAAATCTTGTTTTTCCTTAGTTGAAACTGGTTAAGCCCAAGTTAAAACATAAACTCTCAATTTAAAACGGGTTCAAACTAGGACCTCCTTACAACCTACAAAATATCTTTGGAATAAGTAGGGCAACGAGCCTCGCTACTGAATATTCCGAAAAAAATGTTAATGTAAGCACGGTAGAGAATTTAAGGAAACAAAAAGGAAGTAAGTTTAAGCATGCTACAGGATGATGACAAAAATAAATGTCAACAGAGCATCACCTTAAACAATGATTGTTATATAGCTGAATTTTTACCCCAGCAGCGCGCTCTCTCATTGGTTACTTTGAGGTCACTTGACATCTAACACTAAAACTGTTTCCCGCCAAAAGTCTCTGAGCGGGCAACAGGGCAAAATCTATGATGTCAGAGGGTAACAGTGCACCATTACCCACGAATGTTGACCGACGTTGCTGTTGCTGTTGCCGCTGCACGTTTTTCTTTTTGTGCTATATAACAAATCACTTAATGACTGGTCCCCCGGGAAACAGTACATTTTGTTTCCCTCGAATCTCAATGTTTCTCTCGGCTGCGCCTCGGGGGAACATTGAGATTCTCGGGAAACAAAATGAACTGTTTCCCTCGGGACCAGTAATTAAGTGTTTATTGTTGAGTTACCTGTTTTGTGTTAGGCCATCCCCCTTTTTTTTTTTTCGTTTACTGTTGGATGCGTTTCCTGATGTTGGGTCGGTCGGTTGGATTGAAAAAAAAAAGTCATAAGCATTCTCGGAATCGGAGGCCTGCTACCCCAGCATCATAGCTGTGGAGCCAGGAAAACAACAAGACGTGAACCCAAAATCAATATGGTGGAAAAGTTGGTGAATGTTGTTGCAAAATTAAGACATCGTCGTGGGAAAAAGGATCAACCACCGAAACGCCTATGGGACATAAAATGGCTTAAAAACGACGTTACCAATTTTTTTTTTTTTTTTTTGGGAAAATGCCAAAAATTTGGGTCGGTCGGACGACGCTAAACGGAGAAAAAAAGAGGGGATGGCCTTAGAATGAAATCAGGCACTGAAGGTATCACATCATTTGACAGTTCAAATTTTCATTAGCAAAATCTTACTTCACCCTTCAATGACAATAGTTTAATCTTTGCCGTAACTATAAATACACTTTCAGCAAGTTTCTCATAAAATAAATCTTCAAACGTTTCTCTCGTGGAATTTTCGTTTTGAGAACGAAGCAAAAATTAATGTCTTGGGTCCCTCAAAGCCAACAACCCTGTGTTCCTATCCCGGGAAAGCTCTCCATTCCGCCAGCGGGTTATCTCTAGTCTCCCCAGACGACATAAAAAATTTTTTCAAGGTCCCAGAAAACGCCGGACTGGGGAGCGATGAACGCCATCTGAGAACAATATCGCTCGTCAGCGGAGAGAAATCGGACCTTGGAAAACCCACCTCGGTTCCATCAGATCCTGGGAAAAAATCTCTAGCTACCAAGGATATTTCTCGTCAATTAACACCAGTTTAGATGAGAATAAAATGGTCCTTTAGACGATGCTGTATCTTGCGTTCTGTCCCAAACCAATAAAGTCGCCGACGATCTTGTAGTAGGTATAAGGAATTAGCGAGGCTATTATCGAGATCATACAGCTCCTAATGCATGCGTTTCCCGCTTGAAGGACCACTTTAAATTCCGAGTTATAATGGGACTGCTCGCCCGCAAGCATGTCGTAACACATCAGTGCATATCAGCTCAGTTTTACCGCACCGGAAAACAACGCACTATCACAAAAGGAACTCAAATTGCGGAAGCTGTTTTTAAGTTTACCATCTCAAAACTGAAGTCACTCTGAGAGAGGCATTCGAAGTTCAACTTTTCTCGTCATGTTAGTATGTCCCAAAAAAGCGAATGTCATTTAACGAAAGTTCCGCAGTGAAACAAGCCAAAGAACTGTAGCCTTTCCGGAAGTGATGCGCTCATCACTGACTCAGAATTTTGCAGCGGACTTCAATTACGACAGCCCCGCAATTCCTTATTAGCATGCAAACGTTTTTACTGTCCTTTCAAGAGTTAAACTTTGGTACCTTGCTGTAACGATAAACAACTTATCTTCGTTTCTAGGCTGTTATCTCCGTTTAGGTCGTCTCTTAGCGGATTTACAGCGGCCAGTAGTGGTACGGCCCAGGTCCAATGGGTTGACCCCTCTGACAGCTATGCTCTCATCTGGGGTTAACCGCGTAAGAGAAATTTTGCGCTGCGAGAAGTAACTTTTTCCCGATTTGATGCCTTTATTTGCGGCATTTTCAGTGGCAGAAGTGTCATTTTTTTTCTTCGATGCTTTAACGTCACTTTTACACGGAGGGTCAAACGTTCTAGCTAATTCGACAATGTCGTAACACTCCGATGCTTTCAGTGCATACTGATTTCGAAGAGACTGGATAGACCTGGCCATACTCCGTGGGATTGTGTACGACACTCTTTGAGTTACCGTTGGTCTGTGGCTGCACGCTTCGCATTTCGGCCCCGACGTTTTTTTGGTTTCTCCAAGCGCTTGAATGTTGACGGCGTGCGGTGTATTGGTACGCTTCGTAGAATTAACTTCGCCTCTTGAAGACTTCGAGCTCGGGGTGCGAGATCGGACCTTATTTAGGAATCTCGCTTCAGGATAAAGCGAACCTGGGATGAATGAAATTCCCATCTGATATCCGCTATTACGAAATGTCACCACGCTATCAGAACCATCATCAGAAACAGGACTAACGTGGTTTGATGACCTTGTTTTCCCAGCCGACGAATAGCGTTTTAGTCTATTGACAACTGATTTTGCTCGGTAAAGCTGAGGCGCATTCACTTTCGCGGATTGCGTCCTAGAATTAGACGCCCCATTTGAGACTTGCCGGGGAAGTTTTTGTGAATATCCTCTAACAGACCCAACACCCGCCACTCCCTCCTTGACTTTCTCATCTTTGTACATCTCCCAAAGCACTGTCTCTTCTTTCAAATCTTCCAACTCTTTCAACCTGTACATAAAAGGGTCAATTTTCTTCGAACCTCTAAAGCAAGCACCCTCAACAGTTTCGTCGACCCACGTCTGCGGATAAGGGTCATGAAACCTGAAGTCATGATCCTCAGGAGAGAGCTCATCGGGGACAAAAAGCTTAATGAACTGCGGATCGCTGCTTTGCCATTCCTGTTTTTCTTGCAAGTCAATCTCAGCCAAGTCACTTTCCAATTTCTTTGGATCGATGGTTTTACCCGTGGCACGTTTAGTGCTACTGCTGCTGCGAGAAGAGGGTCGAGTAGACGGAGAAGGAGAGGAAACACGAGAAGGAGGAACGGACGAGGAAGGGTGCTGGAAAGGTACAGGGCTGCTGACTCTCCTGTAGAAGGAAAAGATCAAGTCAAGGTCTCTGAAAAGCTACAATAGCTTGCGAGCGCAGAGGCTACTGAAAAGCGTGTCGTCTTAACTGTGCCTGAATGGCTTTCTGTCTTAACCAATGAAGTATGAATTAGATTTTGACGTTGGTGTTGAACAGAATAAGGTGTCATACTTCTCACAATTAGACTATCTTAGCCAAAGGTACGAGGTGGTCACAAAAAAGAGTCGTGTACAGAAGTGTCCTTATGTCATTTGCCTAGGAGTGTGGTTACTGACCTTTCTTGTCTACTGCAAGGTCTTCCTAGGTAACTTGAGCAACTCGGTCCTAAGTCATTACACGGTTCATGAGCCGCTTCAGTAGCTGGTATCTCTCTTTTGCTCATCGCTACAGCCAACTGGCTGCGACGCAGGGCTGGACTGGCTATTCCATTGTCCATGTGATGCTGTAGAGGGAAGAGTACCCAAAACAGAAAAATATGAGTTTCCAGCCTTGACGCGAAATCTCCTATTGAAATTAAATGCGATAAAAATAGATTATCCAGACTTGTATGGGGACAAACAAAAGGTATGGATGAGGGAACCTCATTTGCCAATACAAAGGACTCCAGCAGGTAAGGGCAAAAAAACTGAGAAAACAGAAAAGTGAAAGACGCATTACGTTTCTCCGCATACAATTAACACGCTCTTATGAGCAGATGCCGGAAACTAAAATGTCACTTCCAAGTTGCTGTGATAGGAAAAATGCGGAGAATTTATCGTCTTCGAAAATCACCGGCTCTTAAAAAAAGAGGCTTGAAGGTGTCCGGGTAACATAAAGCCTTTTATCGGACCGGTTCAATCGTTTTCTGGTAACATTCAACTGACACAACGTCAAATCCAGCAAGGAAAGCAATCGAATGGAGACTTTAAAATGAAGCATTAAAAATGTAACCCTAATGAAACAAACGAGCGTCTCAGTAGATCTCGTCTACCTGGTTAGTTGAATCAACAAAAATCAAATATTGTCCATTGCGAAATTTGTCAAGTATTTTATGAAAAAATAAAACTAGAAAATAGCACTCACTGAACTGATTTCGAGCCCAAGAGGTTTGCAAGTCTAGTTGATGGAGTTGATCCAAAGTGTAATGTTTAAAATACAAGTTGTAGATTGAGAGAAAACTGTCATAACATAAACTGAAGATTCATTAAAAACAAACTTTTCCTTTGCAAATTGCATTTGTGGATTCCCGTATTCTATTATGCTTTCCATTAGAAGATTGTTTAACTTCAATAAACAGGCAACTGTACATGTATCTAGCAATGTACTGTACTGTACTGTACATCAACACCGACCTGAATTTCACAACTTTAGGGCCTGAAAAGTCGCTGAAGGTAAATCTAAAATCGAGTTTCAAAACGAACCCGTGGCAGCAAATAAGATCCGCCTGATCTTGAAGAGGCGCTGTTGATAGATCTGAAACTCTATGCAGTCAAACTCGGCTATAGAACGACCATTTTAGGGAGTTCCCAAACAATAGCTAGCTGTCCATTCTCCCATTTTTCACCTGCTTAAATCTAATTTCCTTCGGCAAACAATGATTATAGCATTCTATACGGATGATGCGTGGTTTCTAGGCAACAGAGAAGTTAGCTACACATCAAAGGCTTAAGTTGTCAGCCATTGCGCAAAGAATTTCACGCACAAAATAAAAGAAATACGAGAACATTACTATCGTTTGGTCCTCGAGCCAGACTGAATCGTAACCTGGCAGTGCATTTTTCTCGGACTTGCGTTTTTGTTCAAGTACAACCGCAAAAGTATTTTTTGCTCAGCCTGTTCTGTTCAACCTGAAATTTCAAACTTTTTAATTAATCATTACCGAAAGTCGCTTACAGAAAAAAATCCACACGGGACACTCCTTTTTTTTTTTAAAGGAGCTATTGTACTTTCGTCTTTAAAGCGTCGACTTTCGATCCACTCGTCGGGGCTTAAAGGCTTGGCTGTACCGTCGCGTTCCTCCAAGACAAGAACCCACGATCCACACAGTGTGCTTCCCCAGTTTTCTAAACGCTTACAATCCATTACATCTCTTAAATAAAGAGATCATTTTATCAATGGTGACTTGGGGATACCCCGAAAGAAATCAAAGTGTTCTTAACCGAACGGTAAAACCTACCAACCCTCCATTACCAGTGAAGGAGTTTGCCTTTTGGTCGAGGGTCGAGGGTCGAGGGTAACTAGTCGAGGGTCGAGGGTAAATGGTTGAGGGTCGAAAATTTATTCAAAATTATTTTCAAATTATTTCTTAACTTCGTCAACTCAAAAGTTCACAGGCTCGTGTTTACTCGAGTTTCCGGTGCCTGTTTTTGCTGCATTTGGGTCATGTTTTTGTTTGTCAAAAACTTTTACATTCCCACGGACTCGACTAGTTACCCTCGACCCTCGACCAAAAGGCAAACTCTTGCCTAACTGGTGAATTCCGCAGTAAATTTCACTTGAAAAACCGACATTGCGCTCATCGCTTCGTGATTCATGCGATATGGGTTTTTCGCGTGAAATTTACCGTGGAATTCTCTACAGAAGAAAGCGAAGAAACTGGTTTAATTAAAGGGGCTAGGTCACGCTATTTTAGGTAATTTTGTTTAATTTTGTTAATCATGAGCTCTAAACGTCAAATTGGCAGAGCAAGAGTCTTTCATTTGCAAAATCACGGCCACATAACAACTGAGAATGATTTTCCAGCTGTGTAAATGATATTTTCATAAAGACTGATATAAATTTGAAAAATTTTAATACCTAAATTCAATTCATTTCAATCCGCTCCAGTTTTGTCCACCCATGTCCCTTCTTGGCTTGCCTTCCCTGTGTTTTTTTAGAGTTCTTCTATAGTTTTGAACAGTTATTTTGATACTTTAGTTGATTCTATGACCATTCGATCAGTGCTGAAATTGCCTAAAATTGCGTGAACTAGCTCCTTTAAGCACTACCCAGAAACACCAAAACGCGGGCAATTCCAAAACCCTTTATTTTCACTAACCGTACAGCCAGTAAGAATAAATAACCCGGGAACTCCGCTTTTAGGCTTGGCTAAATCTATATATTACTTAATCATCAACATTACTTTTCATGCAAAACTGCAGAATAAAGAGGGTCCCCAATAGGGTTTTCGGGATCCGGGATTTGGCCTTTTTAGAGCCCGGGATTCGGGATTATAAAGAAATATGGTAACGGCTTGGTAGCGGGATTTGGGATTGCATTTATGGAAGGGACGCGGGATTTAGCGTTATTACTGGGAGTTTCAGTGTGAAAGTGGTGCTGGCGTGGAAACTGCGAGCAGTGACTGATATTTTTCTTAAAACAGCTGCAAATTTTTGAAGCAAGAGTGTTTCCGGAAATATGCGGGAAAGTATAAAAGACCGAAGAAAGGTGTGCATATCTTTAGCCTGTGTGGCAGGCGTTACTATTTTGGAAGCAAAGGGATATAATTTCAAAACAATGGCATGTCAGTCAATTCATTCTTCGAATTTAAACTTCTGCTCTTCTGAAATTTCTGACCCCTTTTCAGCAAAAATGCTGAGCGTAGTTGAGCAAATGACAATTTAAATTTATTGTCGTGCTTGAGAATAGAACGCGAGTAATTTTTCTTTGACATAGCAGAGTGCGCGATTGCGTGACACGACTCGTTCTTTATCACTAATTTGCATAAAATAATAATTTCGCCTGTCGTGCGTGGCTCTTCGGAAAGAAGGACGACTGCTCGTGGTCTAGCTCGAGAACTGACTTTCTCTTCGCTCAACGGTTGAAGACGTTGAAGAACAATTTGACTCGGTGGTCAAATTTAAGAGGTTCAAAGACTGAACATGTAAGGTTGAATGATGATCAAATGACGACTCACTGAAAAAGTACTCGACTCGATGGCTGTGAAGCTGTAAGATTCCCTTCCAAGTGCACTTGACGTCATCACGGGTATCAATAGCCCGGATTATAGACATGATAACACCCCAATCGACTGCGCATGCTTCCGATCTTACATCCCACAATTTCTTTTTCTCGCTAATATCAAGAATAGGCTGCTGCCTCGCTAAGGCTCGCCAGCAATGAAGCGGGATCCGGGAAATCGTCAGTTTGAAGCCCCAAGAGTCGGGATTTCTGAATGGCGAAATTTTTAAAATAAACTTAACTTTCACCGTCGGCAACGACAAAAGCCACCGGAAATTTCCACCACGCTGACACCTGCCTCTGGTGACCCCTATGGAGTGATCTTTGTCGTGAACTTTGACCGTGATAAGATCCAGAAACTTGCAGCCAAAGAGGGCATTAAAAGAACAACCCATTGGGCGGCGTACTATTTTACAAATCCCAAGTCATGGTATCCTGTACCCAAACGCATCGTATTTCTCTCCTCCATGCCTACCATGCAGCCTTTGACACCTGTGACGATGACACCGCAATTTATACAGAGCATGAGGAATTGGCGCAGCAGTCCGTCAGCGCTCTGTCACAAACTACAATGGCAACAGCCGAAACGCTGCCATCCTATCTCAACCACAGAGAAGTGCAACCAGGGTATTCGGTCTCCCTTGAGCTGAACCCTCCACAAAGCAAATTAGAGGGACGAAGCGGGAGATGAAGACGACGAAGAAGGCGTTCTTAAGTGCGATTCGTCCAGCAGCGATGAAAATTCAGAAGGACAGTCACTTGGTAATGAAAACGACGAAGCTGACAATGATGTTGGTGACATTCCACTGCGAGGCCAACTTCCTTCTCGAATGTTCAGAGTCAAGTGATTTGTGTAATGTCAGTAGATACTATAAGAACTCCGGTCGTAAAAGCCATTGCTCAACTTATTCGTGATGTTAAAGGTCGACTGTTAGTTGAGCCCAGATGTAATTGGCTGGGAAGACTAAACAGTGATTAGTGCGTTTCGATCCGTGTATAGGTCTAAGGTCTGTACGTGTATCGTAGAATACGTTGGGCAGTACTGTGAGAGTAAATCAGTGTGTTGTTTTTCTGTTGATGTCGTCGATGAGTTGTTTGTAGGGTGCGGGAAGTTGTAGGCATCGGTTTATTGGTGTCTGTCAGGGCTCGAGACTAACTTTTCAACTTGCTAGCCCAGTGGCTAGTGACAGGTTTGATTCACTAGCCAAAACAGATTTTTCACTAGCCAGACGCAGACATTTGTTACTGTATCGTGAACAAAAAATTCTTCCAGACTTGTGAACTCAACTTCTTACTTCTTTTATTCATCTTGTCAATCAGTTTCAGTACCTTTTAATCAAACCAGCCACTATACTATTGAGTATGCTTTACATTTGGAATTTTCATAATAAAACAGACGTCACTAATCGCGCTTATTAAAATCAAACACTATAGATTCCATTCTTCGTCGTCAATGAAGTTCATAATACCGAGAAAGACACTGGTACAAATTTAACATGGCTATTAAACTCTGAAACTGGACGTGAGAACGTGTTTTCAAACCCACTAATCCATGCAAACTTCGCACTTTGAATATACAACAGTCTATAAACACTGCAGTTTAAATACAAAACGGATGCTGCTTTCACTGATTTGAATTTCAAGGGGTTGGAACTTAAATAACTCACTAGAGAATAGACAACTTATTTTAACTACATCACTTATTTATCAAGTTGCACTGTATAAGTTAAACATTGTAGTTTGGTCACCTTGCTCTCTCCCCTGAGTCAAGCCACCTGGCAACGGCCAAAGCTGAGTGATAATGCTCTGGAGAAACACCATTAATAGAAATGCGCATGAGTGCTTCCACAGAAGAGACACCAAGTGTTGACCGGAAGTCACACATGATCCCGTTGAGACATGAATTGCCTCCTCTCTCGCAGCAGGCAGTTTGGACGGGTGACCAACAGGAAATTGGGGAAACGTTCCCGCACCGGAAACTTGCCCTTCCAGAACTCAGTGGTACTGTACTGCAGCTCTGTCCTCTCCCTCTGCAAATGCATCTTGATCTCCATCCACTCATCAAGACAGGACTGTAAGTTGAAGTGGTGTTGGTCGAGTAGAGCCTCAAAATGATGAGATAAAACCTGAATAGCATCTTCACCATAGACGAGAAGCTACTGTCTGTTGTTTAAAGGCCATGATTTGTGATCTGTCAAAGTTGATGCTTCATGCAAGATTGGATCATCACCAAGACCTCGGAATCTCTCGGTGATAAATGCTGTGGCTTTGTTAATGATTTCATCTTTGCTGCTGGCAAAGGATGCTGTATCACGCTATCACGTAAGTCTAAAGCTCGCCTCAAATGGGGTACCCATCTGGTGCCATCTGCCTTCACAGCTTTGTACGCCCTAACTTGCATACTTTCTGCCAACTCTTTCAACTCACGAACGGCCTTAGGGGAATAATGATAGACTAAGTGCTTCCATATCCCTTGGAGCATAGTCTTAGCCTCTTCTAGCTCTGGAATAGCCTTAACAGTATCTGCAAAGGCCAGCTCTAATCGGTGAGCTGTACAGTGCACCTTGATCAGGTGAGGGATATCGCGTTTCAGCAAGGCAAAAACTCCCCCTACTTGTCCAACCATTACAGCTGCTCCATCAGTGCCAAGAGCGACCACTTTTTCCTTCCAGCTGTCACACACATCCCTAATAGCACTGTTAACAGCTTCAGTTATACCCGGGGCTTTGGCATTAGGGCAAGGCCTAAGCCTTACAAATGTATTAACTGGTTCTCCATCTTTCAAGTAACGCACATAGACATCCTCAACTTCCCGAACACCCACATCTGTTGCACTGTCTGCCATTACACCCAGAAATTTTGCTCTTTGCAGTTGCTCTCCAATCTCGTTCTTAAACTGATCAGATATGGCAACTATAAAATCTTTGCAAGCTTTATCATTTCTGTAAGTCTGTCCTAGCTCAACTGCATGCTTTTCTTCTAATGGACAAAGATGAGGATACGTTGTAAATGGCATTTCCATTTTTGCAACAAAGTATACTATATCGAAACGTTTTTCAAGCTTTAAAGCTACCTCTTTGTTCAGTTGTCTCAATGCCCATGGGATGACTGCTTCTCTTGGGTTGGCTGCAATTCGGAAGGTATCTGCAGCTCTCTGGTGTCCAACGGATCCTGCGTGGCTTCTCAGAGAATCTAACCTGAAATTTACACAGCCGCCTGAAACAAACGCCGAGGACGAATCTGATAAATTGGGCCTATCCTCACACACTGAGCAGAACATTGCCTCATCTCTATGGTATACCCATGGAAAGTCAGTCTTACATGAGGGCAAAAACTTTCGTTTCGACTGAGGAACTTTGCCTTCTTCGATGGGCCTCTTGTGAACTTTTTTGGTGTTGTACTTTTCAGAGCTCTTTTACTTTCCATCCGCAAGATATACTCTAATATCCGTCATCGCATCAAGTCAAGTAAATGCTGGCCTGTGTAGCTTGCAGTATGCTTTGAATGAACAACTGATAAGTACAAAGTTTTCGTGCCCTTGGTTCTCACAGAACCGCCGTCAAAACGTCGGAATTGGCGCCGCCGAAAAACATTCTTTTCTTTCAAAATACCGATTCACGATTTTCACGAACAAATAATTCGTTCCTCCTTAACTCTATACGTTGCAAACATAGGCATCGATCCTATCATTATGGGCGTCGCTCAACAACGAAAACCGAAGTTTTCGCTTCCGTGAGAAATTCTCACAGAACTTTGCAACTTGCCACCGAAAAGCATTCCATTCTTTCAAAATGTCGATTCACGATTTCTCAAGAACACAATAATTCGTTCCATCTTAACTTTATTATACGTTGCAAACATAGGCATCGATATTATATCGGCATCATTCAAATTTTTGAACAACTGCGA
>NC_090869.1:35303495-35343495 GCF_036669935.1 Montipora foliosa
CTTTTCAACGCTATCCTATCATGTCAAAAAAATAAAAAATTGAAATTGGTTATAAATAATAAAGTCTCAATTATAGCTAAAATAATACTATAATACTAACTTGTCGTATTATTATAGCCTTTGTGCCTTTAGTATTTTGAATTGATTTCTTTTTTTTTTAACTTGATCATGATGTTAGAAATAGTGCTGATTAGGAAATGTCTTGGTTTTTTAAAAATAATAATACCTTTTTATACCTTTCAGTATGTTTATGAATATTTTATTGCAGTTTCTTACTTCAAAATGTTTTTCAAATCACTTCTACAATCATTATTATACCTTTTCACTGCTTTTTGGTGCTATTTTACATCTATACCAATATTGAAACTAACATTTGGTTAATGTCTCATATATAGTGTTTACAGTCATTTCAGGGTAAATGTTCACTACATGGACTTATTAGTTCATTGTTCCATTTGTACAAGGTCCTTTAAGGTTTGGCAAAACAAATTAAGACTCAGGTTAAAGCAGGTTTCCATGAAATCAATAGATTCCTCTCTTAATTCTTGCCATCCTTTTTGCCACAAAAAGTTTGTAACTAAGTGACTTGTAAGTTGTCAAATAAATAGGAGTTTGACAGTCAAAATGTGTTATATAAATTAAATACCTTAAGTGGGTAAGCAATTTAATTTTCAGTGGGGATAAGATACAGACCCCCTGTCAGCAATAGCCCCAGTTATACACCTCCTAATATAGGTCTCAAAAATTCACCAGAAATTGCAATTTAACATTATATTAACATGGGATGAACCGTCCGCTTAACTGACATTAAAAGACAAAAAAGTTCTCTTTTTCTTCCACAACACAAAAACAAAACATTCAAATGTAGTACCCTAGTACAGTGAGTCTATGGGACAAAGGATGACCCGCATGGGGACACTTCATCCCGACCCATATTTTATTTCACAATATTGACTAGATAATTACTTGATAAGATGCATGGTGTGACATTCATGTGAGACAAGTATGCTCTGTATTAGAAAGCCTAGGCTCAAATGCATATCCCTCGCAGAGGTCATGGTTGTCACATTAACTTTAATTTACAGTGGTTTATAAATTGGCTTTTGCTCAGTTCCATTTATTTATTCATTTTATCAAGACATATACTCAATAGAATATTGTGCTTCTGATTAGTCAATGATGAATGCATAAATAGCTTATAGAGTGCAATACAAAAGTTGTCATGGAAAAATGATGGAGTAATTTTGTTGAGTACAATTTTATAATATATAAAAAATCTTAGTGATTTGTGGTTCCTGTGATGTTTTGAAAGTCTCACATTGCATGAGCATATTTTGAGAACTATCAAAACATCACTTAAAAGCCTGGTTTCGATATGATCATCTGGATCGTCCCGGTCACCCCAGTTGTTTCAAATAATGTTCACAGGTGATAGGGACGATTATATGGAAACACTACCCAGACGATGACTAGTAATTGTCCGGATATAACCCGGACGATGATCCACATGATCATATGGAAACCAGGCTTTTATTTGCTCATAAATCATTTGCACTTGCATTCATACAACTTCCTATACTTATCGTTACTCAGTGTTCTTATTACACAACTCCAATTGGGACTGCTTTGTTTGAGAATCATTTGTCAATTCAAATGTGATGGATTTCAAAAGTAACGACGTGTACTATAAAACTGAGGACAAATTCCTGTTTCTCTGAGGCTTGTCAGTGAAACATATAAACTATACTTTTTCAAGAGAAAACTGGCACTTGATATTTGACAGGTAATTTCAGCTAAAAATTTTATGACATTTTTGCATCTCATTTACAGAAGAGAAAACCAGACGAGTTCTTTTTAAAATCAAACTACTAGTAGATTAACAATACAATATTATTATTAAAATCGATTTTACTTATTACCAGCACTATAATTTCGTAGATCTATGCGCTTTCGGTGTTGCCTACACAGAACAGGAATGACATTGTTTGAAAATTAGTGTTTACAGATCAAGGCAAGGCAAACAGTGGCAGATTTGCTGTACTAATTAAAGGTGCAGTTTAAAACGGATTACAAGTTAAGTCAAATTGATTCGATTCCATCGCATCTAATTAACGCAAAATACTTACCGTTAATTTCATCGTCACTTTGTTCCAAAAACCCAAACGGCAATGGAGATCGAAGAGTAGTTTTGGAACGACCATTATTCTGTAAATAAAAATTCGTGTCGAATACGCTTGATTTCGGTGCAAATCAAGGATTGTTAGTTTCAACAAATTAACCTTCGACAGAGCAACAAAATGGTTATCGATCCAAATACTTTATATCACTCGAATTTGACACAATTTTCTGAATGTGAATAAATCAACCCTTACTCTGCAAGCCGATTTCTGACGATGTTGGTGAGGAATATGCTTGACTCTTCCCTGAATCCAGTCTTTGTTAAGGCTTCTGCCACTGTAAACAAAAGAAGATGTTACTTTTTCATGAACACAAGGTCGTGTAAAATCACTTCCAGGTCACAACACAGACCACAAACACAGAAATATAACTTCAAATATAACCAAGTGAACTCCAATCTTCAACGCGAACGTGTAAACGAAAAAATTAAGAAGTGAACCTGTGGAAATAATTTCTGCGTGTAACTGACGTGGAAGGATTCGGAATTTGCCAATTTTGTGTGTACACAGCGCACACAGAAGAATTGGCCGTAACGTGTGGAACTGCAACAGCCATTTTCCAGTTTCCATACTTACAGACTGAATTGTTGATCGCTCATTTGTTGAAATTCATTGGTTGCTACTCAACTGGAATAATGCAAGGAAGCTTTGATTTGAATTTTCATTGTGCTATCGTCCCATGGAAACTGGGTACTAAACGAACCGGCACAGGCACCCCAAGCTCAGTGTAAGCAATAAGGATTTGTATGGGAATCCCGATAAAAAGCTTAAGAAGATAGGTATATAAGAAAAAATTCTCAATTAAACAGCCTAACCTTATTGCCAACGTGGGTAACTTCATCGTAGACACTCTTATTCTTCGGCCATTTCAACTTGAGTAAAAATAACAAACAACCTGCGGTTATAAACATATAACGACACAACGCATGTAGTAAAACTTTTTATGAACTTGAGATTATTTTCCAGATCCGACGCGATTTGAGCCATGTCTCAATTTCGTGGTTGTCAACGGTTATAATAAAATCCCAAGGCTGGAAACTTAATTCTCAGGTGCCACCAATTTGAGTCAAATATTCCTGGATAAAATGTTCCCACGGTCACAATTCCACATCACAATCAATTGACAAAGATTGAACTTTCATCTCAACCCACCATCAACGCAACAGCAGTCCTGCGAGCGATCTCAGGCGGTAATATTGCAGGAAAACAGCTTTCTAAACGTACACTTCCACACCACAGTGGCCACGGCTTCGACGGTTGATAACGAACTGAGCCTTGTCTGGACCAAGGGGAATAAAGAAATTTGCGGTTGACAAAACTACGGTCTGCCATCCCGGTAAGGCTCAGGACTAACCTCACACTCTCGGTCAGCGGCCTATCTAGGTACGTCATGTTACTATATCTCCTTTTCTTTTAACAGTTAATAATCTCTTAAAGGAATAAGAGCTAACAGTTTTCAATGTATCTTTGAGGTTTTCTAAGAGCTACCCGGGGTCTCAAACGGTTCAGCCACGCTCCTTCCTGTGAGGGTTCATTCACTGGAGGATGGTCTTCAGGAACATGCAGATCTCTGGATGCTTCGTGGTTTGCCCTGGATGCTGCAGAAAGGTCTGATACCAAAGCGCTTGTTGGAGTTGGCTGAAAGGTCTCATGAAACGAAAGCTGTTGTAGGACCGGAGGGCTGTCCTCGAGGACCCTTCGTGTCATTCTCCGATTTCTTCTCACCTAACCATTTGGAGTCTGTGTAACAACAGATCTGGGTGCTTCGTGTTGCCTGACTACGGTCACCTTTACTTTCAGGTCTGGGATCCAGACGCGGTCGCCAGGTCCACAACTCTGTGTCTCTGGTCATAGTTGAGTTTCATTTTAGCACGGTACTCCTTTTCCTTTCTCCTGATGTGATCCAAGTCAGGGGTCCTGGGCTTCAGCTCCTCCGGTTGGCAGGGAACTCTGGTGCGTAGTCTACGGCCCATGCTAAGTTGCGCTGGCGAATAACCATGGTGCAATGGAGTATCTCTGTAGGTCAGGAGGGCCAAATACTCGTCGTCACTCTTCTTTAAGATTATCGTCATAGTTTAGACCGCCCTGTCCACTTCCCCATTGGATTTGGGGTACCGTGGAGAAGAAGTGATGTGCTCGAATTGCCAGTCATCAGCAAAGGCTGTAAATTCCTGCGAATGGAACTGTGGACCATTGTCCGTAAACAGAATGTCGGGGATTCCGTGTCTGCTGAAGATCCTCTTTAACTGCAAGATAGCCTGAGCGGCATTCACATTCCTCGGCACTTGGGAGATCTCCACATCTCTTGAAAAATAATCTACAGCGATGAGATATATCTTGTCTTTGTGCTGGAAGAAATCCACGCCAACTCTAGCCCAGGGTCTATCAGGAAATTTAGTTCCTTTCATTGGCTCGATACGTTCTGTGCGGTATTTCTCACATGTGGCACAGGTTCGCACAACCTTCGTGATATCTTGGTTGATCCCTGGCCACCAGACTGAGGAGGCAGCATTAGCGCGTATCCTGGTTACCCCTTGATGTCCATCGTTTAGACGTGTCAAGACATCTGGCCTTAACTTTGGAGGTATGACAAGTCGTCGTCCTCTCAAGAGTAACCCATTGTGGAGAGAGATACTACCCCTTTCGGCCCAGTATTTCGTCATAGGCCCGTAGACTTTCCACTTATCAGGCCACCCATTCTGCACAAACTGCATCACCAGTTTGAGCGTGTCATCTTTCTTAAGCGCGCAACGCGTATCTCATCCAGGCGCTGATCCGACGCAGGTAGAGTCACTAGGACTGCATTTACGTAGCATTCTATTTCATCATGTAGGTCATTCCATGGTTTCGTCTCGTGGGTTTTATCCTCTCACGGAGATCTGGAAAGTGCATCAGCTGTATACAAGAGCTTGCCAGGAATGTGTTTGATGGTAAAGTCAAACCGCATGAGTCTCATTCTGAAGCGTTGAATTCGCACTGGAAGCTCGTCGATCAGCATGGTGGAAAACAAAGGGATTAAGGGCTTGTGATCTGTCTGTACATTGAATTTCATTCCGATCAGAAAATCAGCCCAGTGTTCAAGTGCCCATGTGACTGCTAACGCCTCCTTCTCTATCTGGGCGTAACGGCACTCAGTCTCTGTCATAGATATGCTGGCATACAACACTGTTCTCAAATCGCCAGATGGTTGTTTTTGCATAAGAACCGCACCTAGTCCAAAACTGCTTGCATGTGCTGAGACAGTTGTCTCCTTTTCCGGATCGTAAAGTGCGATAACTTACTCGGATGCCATGTCAGCCTTTAGCCTCTTGAACGCTTCGTGTTGGATTGGGCCTCAGACCCATGCATTTTCCCTTTTAAGTAAGTCCCGTAAGGGCTTAGTCTTCTCCGCCAAATTTGGGCAAAATTTCATGTGAGCGTCTCACGTCTCCAATGTCTTGGGGTTCTGGTATGTCCACGATGGCTTGGACCTTTGATAGATCTTTTCTTACACCTTGACTGTCAAGAATCTGGCCCAAATATTGCAACTTACTCTGGGAGAATAGACATTTCTGAAGGTTAAGGGTGAGTCTCCTCTCCACTAGCCTGTCAAGGACTTGCTCTAGTCGCCGATCATGTTCGGCTTGATCTTTACCCACGACTAACATATCATCCATTCGGCACTTGACCCCTTCTATTCCGAAAAGTTCTTTATCCATCCTCTTCTGAAAATGTTCCGGGGCCGATAATATGCCAAAAGGCAAACGCTTGAACATATATCGGCCAAAGGGTGTTATGAAGGTAGTCAGCTTGGCACTTTCAGGGTTGAGAACAATCTGGTGAAAGCCAAGCTTGGAGAATACGGAACCTTCTGTAAGGCTTCCCAGAGTTTCTTCAACGGTCGGCATTTGATAGACTTCTCTGCGAACTGCTTGGTTAAGCTTTGTGAGGTCAACGCATATCCGCACTCTGCCGTCTGCTTTTGGTACCACCACAATCAGCGAACACCATTCCGTCGGCTCATCTACGGGTTCGATAACATCAAGTTGCAACATGCGTTCAATCTCCTCCTTCACTTTTTTCATAAGTGGCAATGGCACTCGCCTGGGGGTAGTCAGACAAAAGGGTGTGGTCCCTTCCTTGAGATGAATTGTATGCTCACCTTCCAGTTTTCCAAGGCCCTGAAAAAGCATTGGGTATTTATTTACAATGTCGTCCTTTACGCTAAAGGGCACAAGATTGTTACCTGCAGTCAGGGGCGAATGATGGACTGCTTTGATACTGTATAGCTCTGTATGTGCCTGGGATTTGAAGGATAAGACCAAAGCCACGAATAGCAGGTATTCCCAGAAGTAGCTTGGATGCTCCTTTAACTATGTATACTCGTTCTGAAATGGCTTTATCTTCTGAAACAAGGTTCATGATTGCAAATCCAACGGTCGTCAGGGGACATCACCTGCTCCCACAAGTTCTCTGTCTGGTTTTGACAGTGTTCCATATGACTCCTTGTACGCAGATTCTGGCATCACAGATACTTGTGCTCCTGTGTCAACACACCAGGTCAAGTCGTGGTCATTTATCTTTAGCTTAATGTGCCACCCTAAGTCGGATGTTGGGGGAGCAATTGGTTCTGCAGGGGACGTTTGACAAACTTTGTTTGACGTGGGTGTGGTTCTAACCCTGCCAACAAATGTGGGAAAGTAGTCGCCCTCATTGTCAAGAACTTGGTTGACCCTGTGAACAGGACCGCTTTTGCAAATTATAGGAAAATGTCCCAGTTTGTTGCACTTAAAGTTTCAGTTTATAACTGTCCTCCTTACAAGAAAAGGTGAGTTTGTCTCTCACAGCTTGCTCGTAAAAATCGACGGGAAACTTACATTCGGCGGCCCTTTCTCTTACGGTGACAACCCACGAATCGAAGGTTTGTGCCGGCTCTCGTCGAAGATGAAGCCAGAATTTCTCTCGTAACATCAGTTGTGGCTCCCGTTTCTGAAAGTACGCCTCAAACTTTGCTAACACAGTTGCGTAGTTGTCAGGATTTGCGGCCGGCAATTTCGCTTCTCCTCTCACAGGATCATCGCTCAGTTAAGTAGATGAAGTTTGAGTAAATCTCCAAACAAGAATCGCCAATGCGGTTTAAGAGCAACCCCACTTTCATTTCATCGGGTTTCCTGGAAGCTGCAGTCGCCTTAAGGTAAATTTCAAATTTTTGTTTCCATTTTCCCCACGAATGTGCAGGATTTCCTGTCAAAATTTCCGGAGGTTCTGGTGGTTTGACATGTGGAACGCTTTCCGCCATCTTGTTTGAGCCCACCTTGTTAGTTCGTGCACGACTCGACTGCTTATTCCGCTTTGTCCTGCTGATCTGATCGTTGTCCCTTTACACTAGTAGAAAGATCCCACTTCTGACACCATGCTAAACCCGGTAACGCATACAGCTAATAGCAGAATTATCCGTGAACACAACAAGTCTCTTTTAATTGCTTTTTCTCGATCAGTCCGGCGTTCCTAGCCTCACACTCTCGGTCAGCGGTCTATCTAGGTAGGTCATGTTACTATACAGAAGGAGACAGTAATAGGGCAGGATACAAATAAATGGGTGACTGTTTGCTCCACATTTAGACAATAAGGACAGAAAGGATCCTCAACTTTTTTCATTTTGTGAAGAACAGCTTTTGTGTAAAGTTTTATTTCTTTTGTGGCAACAAAAGGTATGGAATAAATTTTCTTACTATCTTCCTTACTGAATTTCATTTCCATCAGCTTTTTCTCTGCCGTTGGCGGATTAGAATCTCGGTTTTCGACAAGTAGTAACCTGTGTATTCTTTTGCAAGTCATCTTATCAATGGCAACAAAAATTAGTCGTATTAGTTTGATTTTCTTCTTTTAAGTAATTCTTCCATTTTTCCGGTATTGTAGAAGTGAGGCCAATCTACTGCAGAAAGTTACATTTGATCTTAAATTTCTGTGAGAACTCATGAAAAGATAGAAGCCGGGTTTTGTTTAAACCTACAAGGCTCGAGAGTTTAGTGACACCAACTTGGTGCCAACTTTAAAGTACACGGACGCGTCATTGATTTTTATAAAACTATTTTTCCAAATAATCTGATCAAGTACGTCTTTCTTTGTTTTAGGAATCACGTTATTAATTTCTTGCCAATGTAGAATTATTTCATTATAAAAAGCCGGTAGTTTTACATTTAAAGTCAAATATTCAACGTTGTAATTGCAATAAAACAGTAGTGTTCCGCCTACATTAGAGAGCAGACGTAAAGGAATGATCTTCCATGGCTGATTACCTTCTGAGCAGAAACGTTTTACCCGACATATTTTTAATGCTCTATCAAACAAAGAAAAGTCTATCATATTTAGGCCTCCGTTTTCCTTGTCTTTTATCAAGGTGGTTTTTTTAATCTTCGGGGTTTTGTAATTCCATATGAAATCAAAGATTAGTTTGCTTACTTCAGCTGCGAAAGAGGCTGGTGTACTCAACACACTACAGACAAAAGTGAGCTTCGAAATTGCCATAGATTTCACTATCTGAATTCGGCAACTTGACAGGCAAAGGTGCAAGATGCGGAAGAGAATCCACAAATACGACCAGCAATTTCTGTCTCAGACACGCTCCCCCAACCCCCAAGCGAATAAGAATTTAAACATACTTTGGGGTGCTCTAACCGTCCCGCGCCTGGCCGTCCAAAATAAAATCCGGCTCTGGCCGGACTTTAACTACAGTGCGTATTTTTCGCGAGAAAGAAATGCAGATAACCAGCACAAGGTCTCAAACACATTTCTAGTGACGACAATTATTGCTATTATTAGACGCTCCAATTAGAATCGTGTTGCCCTTTTTAAAATAGGCAATTTCTGAGTTTATGTCTGCTTCCTCTTTAAAGCGACTCTAAGTGCGAAGTTTTTAATGATAACTAGTTCTGAAGGAAAACTGAAACTTCACACTTAGGCTTGCTTTGAACAGGAGGCAGACATGAACTCGGAAAGGGCCTATCAAAGAATAGAAATCCGCGCAAACGCAATACGCAGACAGCTTGGTGACCTCAGTCCGTCCCCAGGGGGAGCCATTTCGTTCGGTCAGCACCGAGAATAACGACCTCTGGCAACCCAATCTCGTACCCAGAGTCCTCGGGCTTTTTGGTCAGCGGGTGAGCGCCCGGAAAGACTCTGGGATAATGGACTCTATTTTCCCAGGAAACCTGGGTTCCGGTCTTACTGCGTATGCTTGAGCTTTAACGGAAACAGAAAAGAGAAAACAGTAAACAGTAGAAATGGCGGGTTGAAAGCGTTCGAGAAACAAAAAAATTAGCCTTATACACCATAAAAGAAACTGGAGAAATGATCATTGGCTTGCTGTAAGAGAGAGGGAAGATGAAACTTCTGACGCTTTCAGTAAGTGTATTTTTAGTGTTTCAGCGTGCATTCCATCGTGCAAGCAACACGATCGACAAATTTTTGTGGAAAAGAGACCAACGTCCTCTTCCACTACAATTTTATGTTTCCGTAATTCTGAATGGCTTCGACAAGACCTTCTTCCACGGATTTCTTCTCAAAGAGACTGATGTAATGTTTTCCCACGGTACTTTTGCATCAGCAGCAGTAATCACTTTTTATCAGCGTGGGAAAATTCCCGTGCGGTATTAGACATAATTCAAACCCCGTCGTTTTATTATTTTCTTTGTGATTTATATATTTCGGAGGTAGAAAAAACAAACAGCACTGAAACTAGTTTTAGATTTTGAATTTGCCTCCAAATTCTGGGGTTTCCGAATTACTTACCTGACTTCCTGTCGGACTGCCATTGTTATGCAAGCAGCCAATCAAAAAAATAGTTCAAGTCCATTAACTCAGGGTCTTTCCGGGCGCTCACTCGCTGGCCAAAAAGCCCGAGGAATCTGGGTACGCGATTGCTGGCAACCCCGAACCAAGGAAGAGTGGACGGAAGACGGCAAATCACGGACTTCCGGCTTGTCAGCGAAATCTCAGAAATTTGAATTAATTAGTAGCTGTTAGGTCAACGGTTACCAAAATAGACCCCCAGATTTCGGAACCAGCCAGAGGTTGCTATTCTTGGTGCCGACCGAGAGAATCGCGGCCTCCAGCAATGCACGGTGTATTATATTTTAGGTGTGACCTGGGGCCCGTTTCTCGAAGGTCCCGAAACTTTATGGGCCACTTTCGGGTGTCATAATTCCCTTTGAATCTCAAGAACGGAGAGGATTTAAGTCGTCAAACTTCACAGCAATGTTTCTTTTTGTTACCTTGAAAACGTGTCAAAAGATCGGCTTTCCAAAACAAGCGGTTGCCAGTTTCACAAATGGCTTTTCGGGCCCGAAAAGTTATCAGGAGTTTCGAGAAACGGGCCTCTGGACCGACTGTCTGTGACCTGTACGATGCAGGCCCTATGTCGGGTTATCCGTGCCGACACCTACACCAACGGATTGAAGAACACAAAGGATCGGCAGTCGGAAACCATCTCAGAGATCAGAATGATATGGAAGCGGAGTACATCCCGGAAAGTTCTAAAAGTGTTAGCACAAATTTGATTGCCCTTTTATTATGTTTTCTGTATTTTTATTAACACTAAACAAACAGTACGATTCCATCCGCGCAAAATTATATGTTTAGATCACCTTGCCTGTAATAATGACAATATTGACGTTGATTTAAGTGTCAACTGTCTTAAGCGCAGGGGCACAGTACAGAAATCAATTGAAATCATGTTAACTAATATCAAATGGTTTGAGGAGGGGGAAAACAGGTACCCGACGAAAAACTTTAAGAAACAGTTTAAAACCAACAATTTTAACCCAGTTCCTCGGCGACGGGTGTAAGAGGGGCTACAAAACCAGGATCATCGAACCAATGATAATAATAATGGTTTATCAGCATATCCAAAATATATTGGCCCTTCATCTGATAAAAATATGCTTCAGCTAAAATCTATATTTATTTAGACAAATAAAGAAATAATGTAACTTATAGTCCTACATATAATGTGATAAAGTAAATTGGAAAAGGTCAAGCTAACCACCCAAAACATGCACTATGAAAGAAGGCAGCGTTTCCTTAAGAGTTCAAACGTCCGCTTTGGATTGAAAAAGACCTGAAGTTGTGATTTAATCGCAGGCGGGAGGGCATTGAACAAAGGAGCAGCGCTGTCCTGGAAAGTGTGTGATGTACGTGATATAAATAAGATGGTTAGATTAAGGCACGAGCCCATTAGCCGGAGCCTCCATCTCCTATATTAACCCTCTGAATCGACACCTTCTTTTTATATCTTTTTATTTTCAGAAGGACCCCGCCGGTGGCTTTAAAGGGTGTTTTCACAATAGCCAACCATAAGAGACCTATGGTCAGCCATTTATTGCGTCACATATGTATGTGACGTATGAGAACCACTTCACGTATGTTCTCAGTCACCTACGTCAAAATAGAGTAGTTCTAAAAATAGAAAGACATGGGACAGGGTTAACTCAAGCGTACAGTACAGATGGAAGCTCCGGTTAATGGTATCCTGCTTAAGGGTGCTGCTTGGACGTAGAGTGCGAGTATGGGTAACTCTATCCAACGGGAGCGAAAGAGGCCGGCTGCCGGAATGCAGTCCCTTGTGGGTATTCTTTAATAAATGCAATGCCAGTCACGGGGCTCGCGCATGGGTAGCCACACCAGCTTGACCACAGAATCGACACTGTAACACCGGTCTGATGCTCTACCCATTGAGCTTCTCGAAAGACTCCTGGGGAGCTACAATAGGTCGTTTATCTACAATATGCAACGACACAGGACACCGCATTTTTCACACTCGAAAACGGGAAAAATAAAAAAAATATCCGCAATATTTTAGACCTGTAAAAATTCTTTCACTCATTTGTTCATATTGAAGGACAGTGTGCTCGTATAAAGGGTATAAAGGAAGTTTTCTGAAACAGACAATCGGCGACAAAATTAGTTGAGACAGTTGCCAACAGAGCACACTGGCAACGACACATTCTTTGTTTGCAAAGAAAACTTGTCAAAAAGTACGTTTCCGGGATACCCCTCCCTCTCCCACGCTAATCAATGTTGTACCGCTGTTGACAAGGCTCGTAGGAAACAGAAAATAACACAACATTCTACTGGGGTTGCGGTGGAGGGGGCCATTTTCGCACCGAGCTTGAAATCGACTCTAAGGGATAAGAGTGTCACAACAATTTTGACGCCGATTGTAGGTCCTGAATGGACAATATTTCCCGCTAGTGTGCGAGCTCTACAAAGTCATGCCCCTCAAAGTCTCAAATGAAACTACGAGTGTTGTTTGAAAAACACCTTTTGTTGCATTTGAACCTCAACCCGGTCTGGAAGTTGAACCCGGGCCACATGTTTGTACATTTATGGGAAGAGAGTGCTGTAACTTCTGCGGCCATCCGTACACCCTAAAGTTTATCCGCACAACAGCGATTCTTACCTTCAGCGTGTAATGCATCCTATATACTCGCCGGTGAGAAACTTTGAAACGTCGACCGTGCCCTGTCATTTAAGACGAACGGTCAAAATACTGTCCTTAATTCAAACGTTCAAGTGGATGACGCGAGACTGGGTCACTTGTTTTAAAAATCCTGGACTTAATATTGGTTTGAGCCAGAGAGTTTGAGCAAATTTATCTTAGATTTGCACATTTTTAAGACGGCTTTAAGGGGTGGACAAGAAGCCTAAATCGACCTTCTCCAGACTACTGTTGAAGGAAATCTTTTTGGGGAAGAAAGACTCCCCAACACTTCTGCTGTTTCACCTCTTTATTTGGTGTTCTCGGGTCGATCTTACAGCTCTCGCTCAACTAGTCCTGCTTAACTTCTCATTTGTTAGGTATACCACTCTTCTTATATGTTCTTAGTCTGAATGAACAATCAAGTGCCAATCACACGTCAAAATGACGCCAGCGAGACGCACTACGCCTGCGCGTCAGCACATTAACATACTTTTTCCACTACTGAAGAAAATCGTTTGTCTCGACGGGATCTTACGGGTTTGTCAACATCAGATTAGCACGAACGGAGTATGGCAAGTTACAAAAATTACAAGGAACGAGTTACAATATCTAGAATTAAGTCATACAGCAAATTTACAGAGAAAAGAAGGAAAGGACGAGCGTAAGCGCCGCCTTTTCCATACATTTATCTGGCACGCACGTTCCAGGCAGAACAGGACAATAATTACAATTACAGGTGTTATTTTAAATTACTTAGGAATATTAGAATATAGGTTAAAACACTTATTGAAAACCCAAAAGAGACCACTCTTGTCATGAATGCGATCTGGAACCGCGAGAACAAAAAGTGAACTGAAAATAAGTTGCTTCCAAAAATATAGTAAAAGAGCTCGTCTGGGTAAAAACACCACTGAGAGAAACACAAAAAAACCGTAGTGATACCAAAAACCAATTAAAACATTCCCAATAAAAAACGTAGTTGGCCCAGCGTACCAAACACCTTTCTCGACACCTGTTTCAAACCAAATTCATGACCTTAGGAAAAGACACACTCCGATCGCAACTATACCAAAAAGCAAACAGCCTTAGGAGCTAGTTTCTCATAAGAATCGACCACTAATGTTGCTTGGAAACTACCAGGAAAAGTGAAACCAATAACCTTTTTTAATATCCCTTAATTTAGCACGAAAACACTAACCCATTAATAATAACTTAACTTTTGTTTTGTATTTTATTTTTTCTTTCTACTTCGCATTGCTTTTTATGTTGTAAATTAATACGTTTTGGAAAGTACTGTAGTCATTGCACTGTTAGTATTGTAATTATAGTAACTTTTGTTAATAAATGTTGTGTATTGAAAAAAAAAAAAAAAAAAAAAACTTAACATTAAAAGTACCCCAACATATTCAATGAATAGCTACAGTTTTTATAGTTTAACAGTACACAGCAACATGCCTTTCGGTTGTTGTGTTTATCGGTATAACAGTGATTGTTATCTTCAGCCTGCAATGATGCATCTAAGGTTAACTGTTACTGTAATAATCTCCTCAGATATAAGCAGCTGGTAGCTGGTTAGCAAGGGCTTCACTTTGATGTGCTTCCCGCATGTCTGCTGGCCAGTGATCAGTAACGGCCGGGTTATCTGTAGAAGTCGATTTCATCTCTGTCATTGCAATAAACTCTCGGACTTCACCAAGATCAACAGAAAAGCGCCGGCGATTGTGACTTGTTGTGCATCCAATGGTATCTATCTCCACTAGTTGCGTGCTGGAAAATTCACCTTGAACAGCCTCCCTGACGCCTCTCAGCTCACCCAAACAAATAGAGTGTCGCTTGATTCCTTCACGGGAATCTTCAACTGTTGTTTGGTGTGCTGGTTCCCGGCTCAAACTGTTGGGAGAAACAGATGGAACCGGTATTCCACGCTGAAGAGTATCATATAAGATACCGTCATTAACGTCCGAGGTCCATCCGATGAAACTTCTTCCGCTAGAAAAAGATATCACCAAAATTGCATTATTACATAAATCATGGAAGATCTGTTTAATCGAGGCTACAAGGTGGAATTAAATGGGAATTATGAAGCCTCCATTTAGGAGGAAGTCAGTTCAGCAACGTTGAGTAAGTATTTCTTAAGATGTGCCAAACGGCGTTAATCCGTCGTTTATTCAAGAAGGTCGTTAAAAAGGGGATTAAAAGATCTTTAAAGTTGTACTATGATCAAAAAATCAAATCTTTTTTTCCTTGGATTTCAGAAGTATGTTAACTAAACACTAAGTGACCCATGTTTTAAGACTTAATATAAAAACACACTTGCTTATTTAAACTGGAATTTTCCTATTTAAGTCTATTTAATGGTCCGCCACTACTAACTTTAAAATCTTGAGAGAGCTGGTCGAGGAGAAAATGACGTCAAAGACTTAATAGTTTATTCAAAAATATAATTTGTTATTAGCTGGTAGCCTGTGAATCATCCTCGGATGATCCGATGTACGTCCTGTTCCTGAATGTTAAACGCCGGGGAACCCCGCGGCTAACCAATCACCTCACCGATTGCTCTGTTTCCAGCAGGGTTGTCGTGATGGTGCAGTGGTTAGCACACCCGACTAGTAACCAGGGGGACGCGGGTTCGATTCCCACTCACGGCAATATGTTTTTCATTCAATGGTTCTGCTAGTAGTTCGCTGTCGCTATTTGTACACTCAAATTACTTAATATTTCTAGCAAAGCGTTGTATATCCTTCGGATCCTACTAGTTTGGGACTACATCGTTGGATTTCCAGCCTTGTTAATTAAAAAAAAAAAAAATATATATATATCTATATATATATATTATATATATTAAGCTGACTTTACACGCTGAAATTTTAAACTAGTGAGTAAATGACGTCACTTTTCCCTAGATCCAACCCTCTGAGGTCCAATCGGTCAGTTTGGAACGTGAATAATGGCAGACCATGAGATCCAAAACTTACACTCAAAGTAAATAGCCTTTGGATAAAAACCAAAGCTTAAAATTTCCAGTCAAGTGTTGAGCAATCACACTTTCAAAATCTGAGGAACAAAAGGGCGATTTTTTGATCCTAGTATCACTTTAAAGAGGCAAATAAAGTATAATTTAACTTTCCCTTCTCCTAAACGTGTATTAATTGTAAAACTTTTCCTGCCACATTCCTTCCCTCCACATTCCGTCCCTCGCGGCTTCGCCGCTTCGCAGCCGCTCGCTCTCGCAGCCAAAACTCAACGGAGCAACAATCGATTTACTTGCGCTTGTTTAATAATTTCGCGATAAAATATCTCGCCAGCTACTTGCACTCCGGTTAAATTTAAATTATTTTATTTTTTTTACGTTCGTTTGTAAGATTAATTTATTTATAGTATTTTTCATTTATGAATGTAAAATTATCATTTTATAACTTTTTTCACCTTTTCAATGCAAAAAGCGTTAAAGAGTGAATTAATCCTATATAATACGAAAAAGTAGGGTGCAATGATAAGAAAGATAGAGCTCTCCCTCTTTTCTCGTTTACACTTTCATGCTAACTTCTGTTTGACTCGCACTCGGCTTTCCATAGCACTTATCGGAGAAACTGGGAAACTGCAATCATTCTAATAGAAAGTAGATAATAATGATGGATGGTAGATGGTAGAGAGTTGACAATCACATTTGTAAAGGCGACACTGCCCATCCCAATTTACCTAATCCTACTAAACGTGGACTGTGCTTAAGAAACCTCTCTGCTGCTTAGGGCTGTATCATATCTTTGTTAGTTTGTCATTACATACCGTTTCAGCCTTTGATAGCGCGTGTTCTCGTAATATCTTTCAAACTCCAGGAAAATGTTCCTCAGATACGGAGGAAGTTTCAGAGAGCCATTCGGAGCGATGTTGATGTAGGGTACCCGCTGACAGGTGACTGGAACATCGTCGTCCACTTCATTTTCCATTATCTCGTAGTTATGAGAAGCGATTATTCTCTCAAGCCAATCCGGTGATGAAGCAGCATAGGGTGTAACAAGGGGGTGTGGATCTAAAAAGTAAATACACATACAAAATTATTTTATGCAGTTACGCGATGAACTGCTGTCATTTCGAACCATAGGCTGCGGCAGTTCGTCTTTGACAACTTTCTCCACCAAGGAGAGGCAAATGTGAAACATGTAATATTCACCGCACATGTATTTTCTATGCTTCACTTCAGTTTGGTTTAGCAAATAAAGAAGCCTAGCCTGTGACCTGTTCTGTTGCAAAGCACGCAGGAAGCGGCTAGAGGACTCAAGAAGTGTACGGGAAAAACGAAACATAGTCGAGCGTTTTCCCTACTTCTTGAGTGCGCTATCTGTCTTTTAAGTGCTTTATAACAGAACAGATCACAGGCGAGGTTTCTTTATTTATAATAAAATAAAGAATTTTCTTAATTTCCTCACGCATTCGGCTAAAATGTTTGGAAAAAAATTATTTTTGGGATCCTACGAGTGGCGTCAGCCGTGCAACTGTACTATAATAAATCAAAGCGTGCATTACATCGAAACTTTATTATAATATGATTTCTTAATTTGGTGCGGCATATCCGTTTGCTTTAATTCTGGCTTTTTAATCACGTGATCGACAGTAAGTGGGGGTTTGCGACAAAGGCATCATGTCGATCAAGCCGGGATCAATCCGAATCTCTTGGAGGGACTAAAGACTAAAGATGTAGATGGATCCATACGATCCTCATCATCCGCCAGAAGCAGAACTCCTACGTTCTTGCCACAACAGCCATTCCATAGCGGCCGTGGAGTGATTGGTGATGAGTCGCCATCCCTTGACAGGTTTGGAGGCGATGGTCTCTTCCTCCATGCGGTTGAGGCGATAGTCATGCAGACAAGCTCCTGCAATCGTCATTTTGTCAAAGGGACAAAAGCCAGTCTGTTCGCGGAACTCACGACGAAAGGTCAAACAACCCTCTTGGAGGAGCTTGACGTCAGAGATACAGTAGTCCACGAGATCCCTCTGGATATCAAACTGTGCCTCGTTCGCCACTTGAGTCGTGTACCATTGCTCAAACTCCGCTTTTCCTTTAGTGGACATGGTTTCAGGGGTGTACATCTCTCTCGGTCGCATGGGACCCACATAGTCGGCATTCGCAGGGGTGTTGAAAAGATGTGGAAAATACCCCTTCTTGAAATGGTCGGGATCCAACCCAAAAGTTTTGGTAAACGAAGCCAGAGCCATGGCGATGAACGACATAGACTCGATGAAGCGAATGTACCCACCCCTGTAAGTGAGCTCCAGCAGTTTGCTACCCGTACGTGTTGGCTTAAACTTTTGTTTGTGCTCGATCAAACGCTTCACCACAAAGTAAGAGTCGTAACCCTTGAAATTGTGCGGTGACGTAGCGTGTGTCCTGCTCCGTCAATTGTTCCAACCATTGCAGAAACTGTTCCATGCAATTCTCGCCGCGAAAGATTTGAGGCAAGGCATCCTCTTCCGTCATACCCACCACCAAATTAGGCACATGCACGCCCGTATCTTGCATGGCCTCCGTATCCCAAAAGACGAGTAGCGGTGGGTGGTAGGTATTGCCCTCCTCCTCCTCCTCTTCCCCACCCTCCGTAGCAGTAATGGGGTCGTTGCGTGCCTCACGACGGAGTCGGGTCCGTTAGTTGATTTGTACGATGCGCGCACGGTCTTCGAGCTCTTCGGGGTCTGTGGGGATTTGCACGAAGCATTGATGCTGGTTCAAATCCGTCGTTTCGTGGCACGATGGGCATTCACTGTACCCGCACCGGTGTTCGTCTTGTTCATTCATCGAACGAAGCAGTTTCCTGCAGTTTGCACATTTGTGCCACGAGTCGCATACCGATGAGTGATTGGGACCACACGCTTTTCCACTGAGGGTCTTAGTCTGGTGGAGTTGAAAGCACGCATCCCCATAAAATTGGCGACGACAATGACGACAGGGGATTTGGGCAGGACGTTTACGCAAGTACGCCTCGATGTAATCGTCGCACTCATTCTGTTGGCAACCAGGGCAGTGAAGGCCTTTCCCTTTAGAACATTGGTGACGACCTTGTTGATTATACGGTTTGAGGCACCGTCCACAAAAGTAGCTTTGCCCAAAGAATCCTGGCAACGAGGTCAATGTGTCGTAATGTTTGTCCTCGTGGAGAAGGGCTAACAAGGTAGCACCCTGCCCAAACGCAAAACAAGCATATTGTCGATTCGCGTCCGCCACCACGATTCGGTAATCACGAAGACTGGGTGCTTCAGCTAAAGTGGCTAGTTCCTGGAGACCCATAGAACCCGGCTGGAGTCCGGTTTCTTCCAAGAGAGCCATAGTGGCGTCGTTGCGACGCCGTTGAGCACGGATGGGTTGGGTCCACTTTCGTCTTTCGTTGTGGTTGGAACCCGCCAGGTGCAGGCCACGAGCGGTGACGATAGCACGCGCACAACAGAGTCCTGCATCGTCCCTGGGCATGTTCACAATACACTTTTTGTTGAGACGAAAATGCGCCGAGGATTCGTAGCCAGGTCGTTTGTTTTTGGAGACGCCATTTCCTTGAGGTTCTGCCTGGACATGGACGAATTCCAGTTCAAAAGGTTCGTCGGGGTCGTATTCTTCCCCGGAATTGGGTTTTTGAGGCAGATCATCCAAAAAAGCCGTCACCGTGTCCGGTTCCTGACGCCACCGACGGACGCGTAATCCTCGAGAAAAGGAGTTGTCGAAGCATGGCGAATGAAAACGGAGAAACACACGATCACGATCGTGGATGGTAGCATCGTCCAACTCTATGGCACCCCGTAATCCTTGAGCGAGCGCATGGTTGATGTTTTGACGCCGTGAATCCAAACGTCCTTGTTGTTCCAACCGTGTCCTAAAGATGCGTTCACGCACTCCCATGACAGCGGATGGACGCTCCATGATGGGGTCCAAAACAAAACGAAAATGGCCTCCTCCACCTACTTGTGCAGGAGATTCCTCCAAGAAAAAAGGTGTGTTTTGACAAGCAAAGGCCTCGCGATCGTCGTGTAACCTTTGCCGATGCTCGGTGACATGGAGATGTTCATCATCCATGGGAACTGCCAGCCACCGTTCCACTTCGTCGAGAGCCTGAACTAACAGTTCATCGTCATCACTTTCCATCAAATCCACCACATGTCGAAGTTGTTCATCTCTCAGCAAAGCACGTTGCTCCTCTAAAGACAATCCGCTTGGTCCTGGCTGCTGCTGGTCCATCGTAACTCAAATGAACGGAAAACCGCGTGCTCCGTTCTTTGTAAAGGTCGGGCTTTGCGGGGGGTAGAAAATCACGGACCTTGGGTGACTTTTCCAGCACGTGAACAAAAAGCAGTTCATTCGCTCGGTATGTATGGCCTGACTTGTAAGGTCACACCAAGGTTTGAGAGGGATGGGGGGGGGGGGGGGGGTACCCCCAACATTTTTATGGGCTGACTCGTAAGGTCACACGACCTCATGACAGGGGATGGGGGGTATCCCCAACATTTTTATTGCCTAATGCCTCCTTAAGGCCAGAGAGAGTGGTTAGGAGTTTACTGTGTGGCTGAGATGATGGAAGGGACGGCCCGATCCGCTAAGAGGAAAGCTCGGAAGAACGGAGGTCGTCGCCCGACCGAAACAGATAAATTACAACGCCCACCCGGTTGGCTGAATTTTCACACCAAACTCCGATGGCGTCTCGATGGGCAAGACTTCTAAGCACCGTCAGAAAAAGCACACGACCCGAAGGCAGGCCTTGCCTCCCAAGACCCGGCGACGAAGGCGCCAGAAAGGGGGCAAATTGGATCTGCAAAAGCTGTTGGAGAAGACGGGCATCGAATTTCATTGGCCAGGGTACCAGTACATGGGACCGGGGACGCATTTGAAAAATAGACTCAAGCGAGGCGATCCGGGCATCAATTGGCAGGACAAGATTGCCAAACAACATGACATCGATTATTCCCAGGCCAAGAATTTACAAGACAAATGGAAAGCCGATGCAAAAATGGTGAGGGCTATCAACCATCTCCCCAGCAAGAAAACCTGGACCGAAGCCATCGTGAAGAGAATCATGCAAGCCAAACAAAAACTCAAATTGTAAAAGACGTTCATGGCTGACTGACGTTGTTGTGGTTACAAACATTAAAACAAAGCCAAGTTCTGGACTTCCATGTTTCTGGTCTTTATTGATCCAAATCTTCTTCTGCCACGTAGTAAACTCCTAACCACTCTCTCTGGCCTCTAGGAGGCATTAGGCCAAAAAATGTTGGGGATACCTCCCCATCCCCTGTCATGAGGTCGTGTGACCTTACAAGTCAGGCCATAAAAATGTTGGAGGGTACCCCCCCATTCCTCTCAAACCTTGGTGTGACCTTACAAGTCAGGCCATAAAAATGTTGGGGGGTACCCCTCCAGCCCTCTCAAACCTTGGTGTGACCTTACGAGTCAGGCCATAAAAATGTTGGGGATACCCCCCATCCCTCTCAAACCTTGGTGTGACCTTGCAAGTCAGGCCAACAACCCCCATCCCTCTCAAACCGTCGTGTGACCTTACGAGTCAGCCCATAAAAATGTTGGGGGGTACCCCCTCATCCCTCTCAAACCTTGGTGTGACCTTACAAGTCAGGCCATACATACCGAGCGAATGAGCTGCTTTTTGTTCACGTGCTAGAAAGGTCACTCAAGGTCCGTGATTTTCTACCCCCCGCAAAGCCCGACCTTTAAAAAGAACGGAGCACGCAGTTTTCCGTTCATTTGAGTTACGATGGACCAGCAGCAGCCAGGACCAAGCGGATTGTCTTTACAGGAGCAACGTGCTTTGCTGAGAGATGAACAACTTCGACATGTGGTGGATTTGATGGAAAGTGATGACGATGAACTGTTAGTTCAGGCTCTCGACGAAGTGGAACGGTGGCTGGCAGTTCCCATGGATGATAAACATCTCCATGTCACCGAGCATCGGCAAAGGTTACATGACGATCGCGAGGCCTTTGCTTGTCAAAACACACGTTCTTTCTTGGAGGAAGCTCCTGCAAAAGTAGGTGGAGGAAGCCATTTTCGTTTTGTTTTGGACCCCATCATGGAGCGTCCATCCGCTGTCATGGGAGTGCGTAAATGCATCTTTGCGACACGGTTGGAACAACAAGGACGTTTGGATTCACGGCGTCAAAACATCAACCATGCGCTCGCTCAAGGATTACGGGGTGCCATAAAATCCTTGTTGGACGATGCTACCATCCACGATCGTGATCGTGTGTTTCTACGTTTTCATTCGCCACGCTACGACAATTCCTTTTCTCGAGGATTACGCGTCCGTCGGTGGCGTCAAGAACCGGACACGGTGATGGCTTTTTTGGATGATCTGGCTCAAAAACTCAATTCCGGGAAAGAGTACGACCCCGACGAACCTTTTGAACTGGAATTCGTCCATGTCCAGGCAGGACCTCAAGGAATGGCGTCTCCAAAAACAAACGACCTGGCTACGAATCCTCGGCGCATTTTCGTCTCAACAAAAAGTGTATTGTGAACATGCCCAGGGACGATGCAGGACTCTGTTGTGCGCGTGCTATCGTCACCGCTCGTGGCCTGCACCTGGCGGGTTCCAACCACAACGAAAGACGAAAGTGGACCCAACCCATCCGTGCTCAACGGCGTCGCAACGACGCCACTATGGCTCTCTTGGAAGAAACCGGACTCCAGCCGGGTTCTATGGGTCTCCAGGAACTAGCCACTTTAGCTGAAGCACCCAGTCTTCGTGATTACCGAATCGTGGTGGCGGATGCGAATCGACAATATGCTTGTTTTGCGTTTGGGCAGGGTGCTACCTTGTTAGCCCTTCTCCACGAGGACGAACATTACGACACATTGACCTCATTGCGAGGATTCTTTGGGCAAAGCTACTTTTGTGGACGGTGCCTCAAACCGTATAATCAACAAGGTCGTCACCAATGTTCTGAAGGGAAAGGCGTTCACTGCCCTAGTTGCCAACAGAATGAGTGCGACGATTACATCGAGGCGTACTTGCGTAAACGTCCTGCCCACATCCCCTGTCGTCATTGTCGTCGCTAATTTTATGGGGATGCGTGCTTTCAACTCCACCAGACCAAGACCCTCAGTGGAAAAGCGTGTGGTCCCAATCACTCATCGGTATGCGACTCGTGGCACAAATGTGCAAACTGCAGGAAACTGCTTCGTTCGATGAATGAACAAGACGAACATCGGTGCGGGTACAGTGAATGCCCATCGTGCCACGAGACGACGGATTTGAACCAGCATCAATGCTTCGTGCAAATCCCCACGGACCCCGAAGAGCTCGAAGACCGTGCGCGCATCGTACAAATCAACAAGCGGACCCGACTCCGTCGTGAGGCACGCAACGACCCCAATACTGCTACGGAGGGTGAGGAGGAGGAGGAGGAGGGCAATACCTACCACCCACCGCTACTCGTCTTTTGGGATACGGAGGGCATGTAAGATACGGGTGTGCATGTGCCTAATTTGGTGGTGGGTATGACGGAAGAGGATGCCTTGCCTCAAATCTTTCGTTGCGAGAATTGCATGGAACAATTTCTGCAATGGTTGGAACAATTGACGGAGGACACACGCTACGTCACCGCTCTTGCGCACAATTTCAAGGGTTACGACTCTTACTTTGTGGTGAAGCGTTTGATCGAGCGCAAACAAAAGTTTAAGCCAACACGTACGGGTGGCAAACTGCTGGAGTTCACTTACAGGGGTGGGTACATTCGCTTCATCGAGTCTATGTCGTTCTTCGCCATGGCTCTGGCTTCGTTTACCAAAACATTTGGGTTGGATCCCGACCATTTCAAGAACGGGTATTTTCCACATCTTTTCAACACCCCTGCGATTGCCGACTATGTGGGTCCCATGCGACCGAGAGAGATGTACACCCCTGAAACCATGTCCACTAAAGGAAAAGCGGAGTTTGAGCAATGGTACATGGCTCAAGTGGCGAACGAGGCACAGTTTGATATCCAGAGGGAGCTCGTGGACTACTGTATCTCTGACGTCAAGCTCCTCCGAGAGGATTGTTTGACCTTTCGCCGTGAGTTCCGCGAACAGACTGGCTTTTGTCCCTTTGACAAAATGACGATTGCAGGAGCTTGTCTGCAATGACTATCGCCTCAACCGCATGGAGGAAGAGACCATCGCCTCCAAACCTGTCAAGGGATGGCGACTCATCACCAACCACTCCACGGCCGCTATGGAATGGCTGTTGTGGCAAGAACATTGGCTGCAGGAGGAAGACCCGCTTCCAAACCAACGTATCCAGCATGCTCGCAACTCAGGCGAATACCGGATCCCTGGTCGACGTTGGAGGGTGGACGGCTTCGATCCAGTCACCAACACGGTCTTCGAGTTCTTGGGTTGTTTTTGGTACGGGTGCGAACAGTGTTTCCCCAATCGTCACGAACTGTACCGCCGTCACGACGATCGTTGTATAAATGATGTCCGACGTACCACCATGGAACGTCTTCAGAGTCTTCGAGACCTGGGATACCATTTCGTGACCCTCTGGGAATGTAAATGGGAGCAGCAAAAGAAAGCAGATCCTCGCGTGGCTGAGTTCGTCAAAACTCTTCCTATCATCAAACCCATGAATCCTCGCGACGCCTTCTTTGGAGGCCGCACCAATGCTTCCTACCTTTATTACAAGGTTCGAGTCGGTGAGGAAATCCGGTATGTAGACTACACTTCCCTCTACCCGTGGGTCAATAAGAATGGAATGTATCCCATCGGCCATCCTAAATTCATCTATGAACCCGGCACCACCGACCTCTCGGAGTACTTTGCTCTGGCTTTGTGCACCATCATCCCACCCAAGCATTTGTTTCACCCCGTCTTACCTTACCGGTGTGGAGGAAAGCTCACCTTCCCTCTTTGCCGTACGTGTGTGGAGCAAGACATTGCCAAACCTCTGCACGAAAAATCCCTTTCGTGCGATCACACCGACGATGAACGGGCGCTGATCGGTACATGGTGCACCCCCGAGCTAGAAAAAGCGGTGGCGATGGGCTACGTGATTCAACACGTCCACGAAGTGTGCCACTTTAAGGAAACATGCCGTGGATTGTTTGCCGAGTATGTCAACACTTGGCTTAAGATCAAAGTGGAAGCGTCCGGATGGCCTAGTGGGTGTGACACGGAAGAGCAACGACAGGCCTATGTGGAGAACTTTGAGCGTCATGAAGGAATCCAACTCGACCCAACTAAGATCGCTTACAATCCGGGTCGACGGTCTTTAGCCAAACTAATGCTCAATTCCTTGTGGGGCAAGTTTGGATAGAAGAATAACCTGATGCAGGTGAAACCCTTCTTTGACCCTCTACCTTTCCAGCTCTTCATGGACTCCGACCAACATGACATTCGGTACGTCAGTTGCCTTGATGAGAACTGGGTAGAAGTGCACTACCGTGCCAAGGACGAGTGCAAGGAACTCAAAGTTAACACCAATGTGTTCATTGCGGCCTTTACCACCTGCTGGGCACGTTTACGGTTGTACGAAGCCTTGGAACTCCTCGGGAAACAGGTCCTCTATTACGACACGGATTCCGTCCTCTATGTACATCGTCCTGATCAACCTGACGTCACCCTCGGCACCCATCTCGGTGAGTTCACCAACGAACTTAAACCCGGCCAATACATTGCAAAATTTTGTTCGGGTGGGCCTAAAAACTATGGGTTTCCGATGCAATGATGATAAGACGGAATGTAAAGTCAAGGGACACTTGCTCAATGTGGAGGGAATGGCACAACTCAATTATGAGGTGTTGCATCAAAACACCTTGGACGAACTCCAACATCCACTGGAGACACCGCGGAAAACGTGCATTCATCAAGCACGTAAAATCATCCGCAAATCCAAACAGTACGAACTTCGTACCCAACCCGCCCACAAAGACTATCAACTCGTCTTCAACAAACGCATCCTTCGACCAGGAACCGCGATCACGTATCCTTATGGGTACTGTCTCGCCGAGAATGACAATGCTGACGAGGATGCCCACGGATTCCTGTCGGACGTGGATGCAGCCAACGCTCATCTTCTTTCCGGACTTCTGTCGGACGAAGAGATGTAAGGCAAAGTTACGGGGTGCGTGTGCGGGGCACCAAGAAAAAAAAACTGAGTAGGGACCCTACAGAACTGGGGTGACTTTAAGGAGACTCTACTCCATGTCTTGTATATATTGTAAATATTTGTTACGGGGCACCCATTCTTGGTGTGACCGTATTTTATGCTTTTTTCTTCTTGTTCTACAAATAGTACCTTGATGATTCTAGTTATTAAACCGTTTGACCTTGATGATTCTAGTTATGAAACCGTTTGATTCGGAAAGAAACGATCCTGTCTTGTTTTTTTCTTCTGGTCGTGAGGGGCTTGGGTCTCTGAAGTACCCCCCAATTCGAATTTCCTGACGCAAAACACCCCAACCTGTTTCCTGAGGGTCCGCACAAGGAAGGTGTCACGTGTCTATGACGTCATGGTTTGAATGTCCCCTTAACGAACGTGTCCCACCCAAATTTGAATTTCCCGCCCAAATTGGAATTGACCAATCAGAACGCTCTATTTCCAACCGTCAAAAGTGGTATGAAATAGCCTACACCACTACTATTCCAGTTAACAATTATTCCATGAGCTCCCATTGGAAAACGACTACAGATATACGTCAACTGTTACCTCAATGATTGGAGACCTGGCCCCAATTTAAACGATGGATAGCGCTATCCACCGGGTAAATAACTATCCAGCGGATAAACACTAGCAAAACCAATTGAGTTATCCAGCGGATAGTGATTTATCCGGCGGATAGCGCTATCCATCGTTTGAATAAATGGGGCATGGAATGGGAATCATATTATCTTAATGAAACTTCCTTTGCTTTTCTTAAAATCGTAATACCTAATAATAAAAGAAAATCAGTCAATAAAGTTGGCAATTTGGTTCCACTTTGTTTTGATGCGCAAGAGATCCAACATTGCTGAAAGTATTGTGTTCGTTCCGGTGATTGTAAAGAGAGGTCAAGGAACAGAATCTCGAAGCAAGCGTAGACTAGGAACTGCTTTTAAATAGTGCTAGTGAAATATGCAGATAAACTAAAGACCGCTTGAGATTTAGAACCCAATATAGGAAGCTGCCCTTTGCGATAATAGGCTAACGACGATAAAGTCAAGTTCGGGCTGGTCTTTCATACACCGGATCCGAAATAATTAATGTCCATAAAACAAAAGAACAAAGCGAACATGACAATACCTAACTAGCCAGGGCTAAACGGAATAACAATGGTTCTTTTGTCATTTTTGTCCGGTATATGAAAGTCTACCCCAAGTTCGTTTTAAGAACCACCACTGTTTCCAAGTGACATTACTTAAAGTGCTCCTGTGACGAAAAAAAATTTTAAAAAACAATTCTTCTTCTTGGATTTCAAAAGTATGTTAACTAAACACCAAGTGACCCAAGTTTTAAGCCTTGATTTCCAAAAGACACCTTTTATTTCAACTGGAATTTTCCTATCTTATGGTACACCTTTACTATTTTTAAAATCTTGAGATTGCTGAAACGAGGATACAATGACTTCTGACTCACTAGTTTAAGAATGCAACTGAATGTGTGTGTACGCGGCTGAATTGATATGCAACACTGGAGTTTCGGGCTTTTTGGCCCGTTTCAAACGTCGAACTTTACATGTGCCGAATCTAATGCAAATAGGAAAAAAATCTATTGTTTTCGCTCATTTGCATTAGATTCGGCTCATGTAAAGTTCGACGTTTGAAACGGGCCTCAGACTTTTAAACTCGTGTCTTGCATATATAATAAGCTGCATTTACAAGCTGGAAATTTAAGCCATTCAGTCACTTTTCCCTCGATTCAACCCTTTGAGGTTCAATTGGTCAGTCTTTAACTGACGTGAATAACGACGGAAGGTGAAATCCAAAAGTTACGCTCAAAGTAAACATCTTTCGGATGAAAATGAAAGGTGAAAATTTTGCCAGTCAGGGGTTAAGCACTTTCAAAATGTGAAGATAAAAGGAACTGGTTTTTTTCATCATAGTAGCACTTTAAGGTAAACCGTTTTATTGAATTAACATTCCTATTAGAGTGAGTTTCAATCGAGTGTCGTAAAACCAAAACCAAAGTATTTACTTTGGCCAATCAAAAAGGACGGAGACAATCCAGTAAACCAATCACAAAATCGATGTACTTACACGTAGCCGACACAAAACGCTGTTAAATGTGCATTCGCGAGCCACGATTGGTTTTGGTTCCACTTCTGATTGCTTGAAAAAGTGGCGCGAGAACTTTGAACCAATGAATGTGTGAAGTAATCATAAATCAAAGAAATTCACTAATTACTTTCGACACTCAATTGAAAACCGCTCTATGTGGCTCACCATTTCCATCGTTATTTTCTCTTTCAGCTCGTCTCCTTTTCTTTCTGATGTACCAAATAGTAAGGAAAACACCTGCGAGAACTGCTATACTGGACAACACTGCAGCTGTGATTGCTCCTAAGAAAAATTGAAAAGAAATGCTATTCAACCAAGTTGGGGCCGACAATAAGATAATACTTGCTCAGTATCAGGATGCTCAAAAGGACACAACATTTTCAACTTTGCAAAACATGTTTCGACATATCATCTTCAGTTGCAGCAAGTTCATATATACAGTCTGAATTTGAATTTGAACAAACCATCGTTATAAAATACGTAAGGTTACATTTTAGCGTCACAAAACACGTCAAAGAATTCCGTTTGAGAGTACATTTAACAATTTGAATTAACGGTGGTTTATTCAAATTCAAACTCAAACTGTATAACTTGCTGTAACTGAAGAAGACAAAGTTGTGTCGAAACATGTTTTGCAAACTTGAAAATGTTGTCTCTTTTTTGATAATATTTCTTGCGCTGCTAATTTTGCAACTGTTAGCTCAGATTTTTTTTGGACGGAGGGGGTTAATGACTTTTGGTCAATCACCCCTGAATGGGGGCTTGTTTTCGAGTTGATACAGAACTCCTTACCCGTTGAATCTGTGTAAATCTCATTGAGCAGTGGAGGGGGTGCACCTGGAAGAGAAAGATGCCAGTTTTTATTGTAAAACAATAAGGAAGACAGCAATCCAAGCAATAATAAAATCATATAAGTTGCAAATTTCTCATCAACACGCAACGATGAAAAAAGGCAATGTACTTTAGATAACTTAAGTGTGAAAAAATATTAATAGGTGAAAACGTTTTAATCGCGGGACAATGGAAAATAGCAAACAAAAAGAATTGCTCAAACAGTTTTCAACAGATGCTAAAATTTGGAAACATCTCCTTCGAGATTTTTATCACTCAGTATGCCTATTTTTTTACCAGAGAATTAGCCCTCCGTTGTTTATAAATGTTCAGAAAAATAAAACATTAATGCTATCGAACTTTAGAAGACTTACCGGTACGTGTTTTCAAATTAATTCAGTTACTCAAGACTCATTTCCACCATGTAGGTGTTTGTGTGAGAATAATCATAAGGGATAAGGCCTTTTATTTAAGGTGACTTACTACATTTTTCCGAAGAAAAAGATCAAGATTTTGAAATCTGTGAAATTAAGGCAACGGGATGTCTCTTCTGAAGTGTTAGTCACTCACTACAATTAATGTCAAATGTAATTTTACCCAACAAATAACTGCAAATCAGGGGAAGATGCTAAATATAGTGACCGAGCTCCTGGAGGAGGAATGGAAACCAGACATTCCAAAGCCTTTTTTCTCGAAAGCTACAATTGTAGCTGTATGACTTCACCTTAAAAATTCAGGGTTTCATTAACCTGCGATCAGGCCCATTTTTAGCTTCGCCCATATGTTCTCTTATGTCGTCGCTCGCTAAAATTGGGCCTGACCAAAAGTCTCTCAATAATACCGGACGGTCGGCCAAATTTTGGCCGACCAAACCCGTGATCTCATTGGCTGTTGAAACGCCGGAAGTGAAAATGCCATCGTGATTGCGCGGAGCTCTCGCGAAGTCCTCGAGACTAATCCGCCATAAGTGTACGAAGAAATCTGCTCCCTTTTGTTCTTACAATACCGTGGACGGTACAACTTGATTTTATTTGTATAAATGGAGATATGCCATCTGAAACATCTCATAACTTGTCCAGAATCGGGTTTGAATCTCTGGAACGAGTGAAATTAGCGATTCGGTTGTCGCGCTCTGTGGCCATGGGGTTGAAAGTACTTTGGCACAAACTTCCCTGATGTTTTGAAAGCTAAATAGCTGGTTCTTTCAAATGGCAATGAAAGCCGATGCATATTGGTTTCCTGGATGAGACAAGGGACTCGAAAGGGACATATATATCAACAGGAGGAGATGCTGATAAAATCGCAAGTTACGCGAATGCATGTTTTGAATATCTGTGTATCAAACAGCTTTATTTCTTTACTGTACATGACACGGTTTGTTTGCACACTTCATAATATTTCCAGTTGATTTAACTTAAAACTCGCACTCCAGAAACTAAAATGGCATGTTTCCAGAGAGATCAATTGTACAACAACAAAAGAAACTTTGCGAGTCCATCTTACTGTTCGTACTCCATCAAAAACTTAACAGCCAAACTTATCATGATTTTACTTCGCGCAATTCTAGAAATACACTGCAACTGAAGATATTACCCGAAGAAATCACCGAAGAAACCTTCATGGGCAAACACGTTAAAGGAATAATGTATTTCTCTTTTTTTTCTTTAAAAATCTATTGCCAAACCGTCCAACGACAAAATACTAGGTTATCTCAATTACAAATTAAGATGTCAAGCCTAAAAGATTGCATATTCAGTGAAGCTCGGAGGGAGAATTACACCGGCCTTTGCCGCAATATAGTCGTCGAAAACATTCCCCATGCTTTAAATGTGTTTTTCTCAAATTAAGGGCCCACTGACGTATTTTTTGGGGTGCGTTGCTAAGGGTGTAATGGTTAAGAAATTTGAGAGAATTTGGCATTATTTTGGTCAGTTTCCAACTTTTGTAAACCAATGACCCTAAATATGACGTCATCATGCCACGCCCATGGTCACGTGACCAATAAAAGAAAACTCTAAATTTGTCTCCGTGCTACGCAATTTGGGTATTTAATCGATGGTTTCATAATTTGTATTCGTTTTTGCATACAGCCAAGCATGGTTTTCTTTTTATTTTGAAAAATGTTCTTTTTAAAGACATAAACGATACTGAAATTGTCATAACTTTTTCAAAAAAGATGATTTTAAAAAATCAATGCTTAGCTATATTCTGTATTTGGGGGTGAAACGTGCCATGTAAAAAAAAATATAATTCAATTTAAAACCGCCGAAAATTTAGATTTTTTCCTCAAACCGGAAGTCAGTTTGTTTACGCATGCGCAGTTGATCTGAGAACGGGCGCGAGGAAAAACCTTCGATGCAAACAACAGTTCGGGCGGTGATCTTCGCTCGTTTTTTTACTTTTGCATCATGTAGCAGCCAAAATATGAAGCGTATGTATGGGAAAGCTGTGTGAAGAAATATTCAAACATTTCGTTTCTCTACGGATTTCATTGAATGAAAATAATGGGGGCGATGGACAAGTCATAATGTACGGCTCAACCATGCTACTCGCTCGGAAGACGTGAGCCTATTTCGTGTTCCTTCCAACGCTTTGTCAAGGTAAGGATGCTTATTGTATAAAAGTGTTTGTTTATGCTAATTTCATCATGAGACGAACTTTAGTTGTGTTATTCGTCCCAGACAAGAAACATTTGCCAACCGCATGGAACCTCGAAAGTGTACGTAGCTGAATATTAATGTTCTGTCCAGTGAGCAGCACAAGTACGTTCATTAGATATTGATTTACATGTGCTGAGTAGTTTTTCAGCTTTGAAAAATAATAATTATTATTGTTTAACACCTTGCTTTTTATCAGTTCAACACAGGCCCTTAGAAATTATGTATATTGTTTATTAAACTTTCGTATATTTCGATTGAGGGCACAGTGACAATTTGTTTGGGTAGCATTTGCATACAGCCAAAACATGTTTCCCACAGTTTCACAGAACTGAATTACATTCCCATTTGTTGGGCTTCAAATTGTGCAGAAATTGTTACCCAGGTTTTTCCCCAAGTGTGAAAATTTTGAATTAAACGTCTGTCCTGACTCTATTTCAGAAAAAAGCTATAAAGAATCTGTCTAGTCAATTTTTTTAGTGAAAACAAGATTCTTTTACAATCTGAGAACATCACAAACACCATTTTCCTATGGCTGAAAGAAATAGGCTACCAACTTCTGGGTGCACATTGAGGAAAGACCCTTAGCCCGCAAAAATTTCATAAATTTGTCCTTGTCTGGGAATGTTGCTCGCAGGCTTTTAAGCTGGTTGAAATCAAATCCCTCTGTTGCAATTTTCTTGGCCATAGTGCCAGATATTGCACTTCCAAATTTCAGCAGTAGCAGCTTGGTCCGTTCTCTAATCTTCACCATGGACTTGTACTTATTTTTTTGCTCAAGTGGACGGCGTAAAAATTGCTCGTGTTGGTCCTTAAGATCTTTTAGCTGTGTGCAAAATAGCACGTCCCTCATTGCCTCTACATCAGCCAGTGCTCTGTGAGCTAGAATATAGAACATTGTACAAGTTACGCGTATGATTGCTTTTCATTTTACCATTGACTTCAGAGACAAGTGATTAATCCTGTGTTACTACTGCATGTACTGTTATTTTTATTATCATGTTGTGTTTCCACCAGACTGCACCATTGTGGAATCCTGCATTGTAATCAGAGATGGCCCCCAGAGAAATTTGGCCTTTTTTTTTTTTTTACAAGGCTGCAGGCTTAACACAGGCATAGTATTTAAAAAGCCATCTCAGGGCTCAAAATTAAGACCGATACAGTTGCCAATGCAATCAAATCCCTCTGTGGCAATTTTCTTGGCCATCATGCCAGATATGGCACTTCCAAATTTCAGCAGTAGTAGCTTGTGTTCCTTTCTCTAATCTTCACCATGGACTTGTACTTATTTTTTGCTCACTTCCCAAATTCAGGTCTTTACAGTTTACTCTCCCTGAATATGTAACCAGATTAATAAATGCAACTTCTTCTTTTGAGTTACATGTAAAGAGATTTTCCAATAATAACTACCATCATTTTGTGTATTGGGGAAGCATTAATTACCTTTAAATTGTACATTAGGAAAGTACAGGGCATGCAATGCTGGCATGCCAAGCTTCTGCTTTTTATCTAGGGGAAGTTTCCCTAGTTTCCTCAGCTGTAAAATGAAACAAACAAAATTGTAAATTTATATACATTTTGGATAGTACAGTTCAAATCACTATGTATTTTTTATTGTTTAAATTCTGATGTCATTAATTAATTATTAATATATTCTAAAAGCCACATTATTGTTTAATGTGAACTATTTACTTTGTTTGATCTAAACTTACAGCTCGCAAGTTGAACAGTGTATCTCCAAAGAAGATGTGGTTAAATAGCTTGGTGGTGAGCAATGGATATCTCCTTTCGATCTCCATGTAAAGAAGAGGAAAGTCATAGACAAACCCATTGTGTGCAAGAAGTACTAGGAATTAAATAGAAATGAAAATAAAAGATTTTGACACAAAACAATGATTTGAATTGTTTTACTGGTACGAATCTTGGTGGGATGCATGTACATGTAACCTGTATCACTGAAATGTACCTGTGTGTAACACTTGTAACCACTACACCTCACAAAAAACTGCTTCAACAATCATAATACTGACTGTGTGCTACAATTCTAATTGTTTTCTAAATTACCTGGGAAGTATTTTTTGTTTGTCTTTGCCGACACTTCCTCTGTGAGATTTGTAACCCATGATACAAATCTAGGCAAAACTTCAGAAAGCTTTGGTTGTTGGATAAGGTCGGTTTGCTTTATGCCACATTTTCTGGCCACTGAAAGGAAACAGGCACACAGTGGTTATAAAGTAGTCTGCAAGAGGAGATGCTTTTTCCGGCTTTTGTTTCACCTGCCTCGAAAAGAAATCTTTTTCCGGTGTGTGAAACAAAAACCTGGAAAGTTGTCTGTTCTCGCAGGCTACTGGTAATATAAAATTATTAAAATATTAGAAATGAAACTGACCTGAATAATATCCAAAAAATAACCTTTATTATAGGAATAAAAATATGGCTGACCAAAGTCTGTCATTTCTTCTCAATAATGTTGTACATTTTGTAATGCAGTGATATTCCAATAATTGTTGGTATCCAGCAAAGGTATGCCATTGTCCAGAGAGCTTATTTGTCACATACATTTGTTTCACAAATTATCGTCAGATTTTTTAAAAATCATTGGTAGTACTTTTCCCTTCAATTATTAATTAATTGTTTATTAGTATTGTTATTGATGGGAAAATAATTAATTTTGTACACAATGTCATATGTAGCTGATGACTTGATTGAAACTAAACTCCACAGCAACCTAAAGGTAGGCTTTGTATGGGAGTTACTCTAAAACATTCTTTCTACCTGGGGCTGCTATCCTTCTGGAGGTATTGACTAATGAATGGAAAGATTTTTCCAGATGAGTTTCCACATTGTTGGCAAGAGGTTGCAGCACTGCAGCAATTTCTACAATGTGGTCCTTGTAAATGGATCCACCAGTGCCTTCACAATCATACAAGAAATACAAAGGGGAAGGATTGCCTTGTAGCTCATCTCCACGCTCATCGTCGCTGCTGTCTGTCACTGGCACACCATCACTGCAGTCTGGCTCTGGAAAACTGTCACTGCTATCACTGAATTCTGATTCAGAGCTGTTGTCATCACATCCACCTGCAGAGTATTTTGTTGTGATGGAAACAGCCTTCAGGGATGTCATATATTCTTTCTCTTTCTCATGTTTTTTCATCTTGTTCCTTTTGTTTTCATTTCTACATGTACATGTACATACAGTAAAGATGCATGAGATGAGTATTATGTTATTTATGTAAACAGTACCAGTACTTTCTATCAAACAACTTAACGAAATAAGCTTAGGATGAATACACACAGTGTATACATGTGTACACATTGAAAGGATAGTGACACAAAAATTAACCTTTTCTTTTGGTAATCTGGTGAATTTCGTTTCCTGATGTCTTCGTCAAATTGTTCTTGACGTTGAATGACATACTCAATGGCTTTCTTTGGCATTGGCATTGAAAGTAGTTGGAACAAGAGAACTATCCATATTGGACCAATATTCTAATAAAGAAATAGTAATACATTTATTCAGTATACTATTGCAATGTTATTATATTTTGGTGAAGTTTCAAAGTACATCATGTTATCATGAACTCACATCCTATTTCTTTTGAAATATGCATAAAAATAGCTTTACATGAGACCTTGAAAAGTTGAGATCAAAACAGGAGTTGTATTGTATTCCATTTTAAGGGAAAAGGTCACCTTTATTAATGATTCTTACGATCTGCATACACGTTTGTGTGTAGCTACTCTAGGTGTTACTGTCAGTAAATATAGTAGTGTACAGTAGGTACAGTGACCTTGTGTGGTATTGACATGTTTGTCTTACACTGGTAGTGTACAGACCCAAGGTCAATCCTTTTCCCCCTGTATGCAAGTGCGATGCCATGGTATCCCTCAGGGATGTTGTTAGTGATTCGTCCCTCCAAGGTAATATATTCCTCAGGTCTTGTGGCCATCTTTTCTAGTACACTTTTAAGTTCATTCAGTTGGGATTTGCATGTAAATGAATGTTTGCAGTGGTAGGGTTTACCTTCTTCGTCTTCCTGTTCATTAAGATAAAAAAAATTGTTACCCCAATGGTATTGTTTTTATTCTTAGCTAAACTGGGACTTTAATGTTGATACACACTGTATATCAGAGTTTTCAATCTCTTTCACCAAACTGGTAACTGCACTCACAAGTCATGTAAAATTTATTAGGTTGCTATTGGTTACCTTTTTATGAAACCTGCACCATGTCGAAGAGTGGTCATCGGTGTAGTGTTGGTAGTAGTTCATGATTGCCTTTCCAAAGTCACCCAGTGGATCTTCTGATGAGTAGATCTCTTCACACTTTGTTAAGTTTTTTAAGCATTTTTTGGCATTTTGAATCATGCCTTCTGACATTCTTTTGCACTTTGGCAAACCAAGGCTCTTGCACTGTGAATGGTAAGTATTCATCATTATTTTTTTTGGCGTATCAGTCCTTTTTATCATTCCTTACTGCTCATTTCTTGAGTGGCAAAGACTCATTAACTGAGCAGAACGGGTGTTTCCACGGGGGTCCGCATCTTGTTGACCATTTTTGAAAGTAATATTACCTCAATATGTATTGAGTCTTGTACGGTTGTGAACCTCCCGGAAAAGTAAATGCAATAGTTATGTCACCGGTGTCATTTACTAAGTATCGAGTAATACACTTTCTACATATCTGAAACGCCAAACTGTAGTACTGAAATCTACAGTTCGCACGCTACTTTACTGTAACTCGTTGTACTCCGCACTTACCTGGCATGGGGTCTTTTTTACTTTTTCCAAGTCTGCATGGAAAGTTTTGGCAGTGTGGTTGCCGCAGTACACAATGTCCGTTTCTGGGCTTCTTGATAGCAACACCTCGTGACACGCAGCGTCTTTGTCTAAGACTGCTTTTGTTATCGTCATCTTTTCCTTTCCTATCAGATCTGCAAGTATCTCGTCGAGCATGTTCCCTTCTGCCCCGCCAGATGTGCCCTCCCAGTTGGCGCCTTGTCCTCGCTTCGTTCTGTGAGCGTAGCCGATTATGTTGCCTGTCTTGGCATCGTGCATTGTAGCCGAAGCGTTATTGGAGTAGTGACCTCTAGTAAGATAAAACCCATCGAACATGACCTCTAACTTCTTTTCATCTCCGCGCGCTCGGATAATTTTGCGAGCCTGGTCAACGCTCCAGTTGGCAATTTTTTCCACTTCTGGGGCGATCCACTCTATAACTCGAATCCATTGCTTTTCGCTGAAGTGGCTTATTCCAAGAGTGCCCAGAACTTGGTCGTAGTCCTTGTAGTACAGGCCACAAACAATGAATGTCAGAAGGATGTAGTTCGTAAGGTAAGTTTTGGGTTTTGATCGAGTCGGTATAATTTCGTCGCTGGTGGAAATGGTCCACTCTTTTTTACACTCTGAACAGACGAAGTCCAGCTTCAAAATTCCCGTCTTCGGTTCACTTAGTTTCGAAAATTGTAGCGTCCCTAAATTGTTGCACTTGTTGCATTTACTTTCTAATACGGACTTTTGAAATTTTTCCGAAGCGCAGATTACCAGCGGGGACTGATTTATCCTTAAATGCTTTTTAGTTAGCTGTTCAGGGTCATGACCTTTGTCTTGAAAAAAGGCGTCCACTTTACGACTTGTTTCTTTATCCTCTTCACTTTCTGTTAGTTGTTCAGAAGACTTAGTTGGTACTTTTTCGCAAGGCGACTTTGAATTGCACAGAAAGTCTTGAAGTCGTTCTACGGATACCATGTCATCGTTCGCACATTCCTCCACTTTGCTCACCACAATTTTCTCTGGAGAGAGTGGAGTGATCATTTCTACTTCCACTGATCTTTCCTCAGTCTGAGTTGCCACTGTCGATGTATTTTTTAAGCACAGTTCTTCTTCAAAGAAGTTAACTTGACAGCCAACATCCTTTTTACTTAGCGAGGGCGGCGACCATCGACCACTTGCAGCTTCCAAAGCTCGCCGCTTTCTCTTCCTTACTTTTTTTCCCGACATGAATCAACCCATTTTTTTTTTTTTTATGTTGTGTATTTAAAAAAAATTTGGTTTGGTTTTGAAACGATTATAATTGAAACAATTAGGGGATTGTTATCAAATTTTCCAGGTAGGTGAGTGGGTTTTCTTGTCAGCTCACGATATGATGACGTCAATTACCGGAAGTAACATTTCACTTCCCTAGCAACGCGCGAAAAATCCGTCAGTGGGCCCTTAAAGCCAACGGTAACTTTCGAATTCGTTTATAGCGGAGCTCCGCGCGCGCAGAAGGCGCGCGCGCGCGGAGCACCATAGTTAAGAAAATGTGGTAACCCATCGATGTGAGAAAATTTGGTTTTATAGCCATGACGTCATGAACGTCCGTACGTACGTACGTACGTACGTCCGTCCGCCCCTTCATGTATGCCAATGTGACCAGTACACGTAACCATTCACGGGCTCAAGTTTAGAGCTCATCAAGGAGGCAATACTCCATTTGACACTAACTAGTTTACAGCAGACAGAGCGCAAAAACCGCTTGACATGCGCACTAGAATCACACTTGTGTTGCCGCCATTCCATTTTCAAAATGGCGGACGACAAATCAAAATCCACCACGTCATTGTGGAGGCTGTCACGCCGCTGGCGTTTCTCTGAGAAAATTTGCTAAAAGATGATCTGAATCTGCCATCATTCAACGATGCTTCAGAGCCGTCAGGGAAGAGATCGGACCAAAACCAGTTCGCCTAAAGCAATAGAGTTTTTGACGAGCTTCGAAGCTTCATTTGACGTTCGTTGTTTAGAGTTTTGCGTTTCTTAAGGTGGTCGGTTACTCTTTAAGCTCAGAACAGAGATATGTTGGAGGTAAATTATTTTCACGAAACATATCAAATATGACTTTTTTTTCGTTGATATGAAAATTTTTGAGAGGTGTTTAAAGGTGGAATTCCGATTTCATACACCAAGAGAGACTTTTTCAAATCGAAGTTTGAAGAGAGGCAGGTTTTTTTACCGCTAGTGTTCGTCTTCACAGTTGTAACTGGTTTTACACAGAAAAGCGAAGTCCAGTGCCTTATACTTTCACGCCACTCGATATAGTTTGTGAGGTTTTGGGGTCGTAAGTTGTCCTGAAATGCATATAGCGTACATGTACGTTTTTAACTTCGAGTTAATATCTTGTCGACATTGTTCATACAATGTATTAAAGTTTTCTCGCTTTATAAGCCAAGGCGACAGAGCGGCTGCCTGTTATATTAAACAGCGGCAAATATTGACAACAAACCCTGTTATTTTCTTCCCTTTAACAACGTTCATTGCTATGTTTTGTGTAACTAAAAATAAAATATGTCAACTGTCACATCTGACTACCGGGGGATTGTGTGCTTTTTCAAGTTTATGGGGCTCTTTGCAAAGGGCGAGTTAAGTTTATTCAACAAAGTAAGCTGCTTTTTCCGTTTAGAGACTGAAAATGTCAGCCAAGGTGCTCTAGTTCAATGTGCAAAGCGCTTTTTTTGGCTTTTGATGCCAGCAAAACAGTTCACCACACTAGAAAATTTTTATTCACTTGCTACTGGCTCACAAAGACTGCAGAATTTGCCACATGGATGAATACATTTCACCAATGAAGGTGAGTGATGCAATAACATTACAATAGTTGCAATAATAATCTGCCCTGAATTGAATTTCCCCTATCCCTCAATATAGATTCTACGCCCCCTTCTTTGTCAGTGCCAAAAATCTGCCAAGAGAACTGAAGCACTAAGTTACACAGAATTAGTCAGACAGGTACATGCAGACCAACCTCACGGATCAACCGCAGCAGCTGGATATTAAGCAGAGAAAAATCGAGAACGAAAACAAAAACTTTCACAAAAAAACATGAAGTTAAGTATTTGGGTTTAGCTCATTACGACAATGACATGCCAATGCCTTTGCAGTACTAACCCCCCCCCCCCCCCCCCTTCACCAAGAACACACACCACTGACAGCAGTACACTGCTTAGCATTATATTGAGTGCTACTAAACATGTTTCATTTCATATTATTATTTACATGCACAGAACAAACTGCATTGAACACGATGCACAACCCCATGAATTTCTCAAATTGCTTTTGGCCTATTATAAGACCCGTGAGTAAAACCACACCAAAAAGTTAGCTCACTATAATAAGGTAAAACAGATATCATTTTCATAATGGTTATGCTTTACAATGTAGCTGTGTCACCAAACACCCAAGGTCAATAATTTTGCTATTATCCCAACAGTAAACACTTAATGAACAAACAGTAAAACAAAATGAACTGTTTCCTGAGAGACCAGTCATTAAGTGATTTGTTATATAGAACAAATAGGAAAACGTGCAATGGGAACAGCAACGGTGGTTGTCGGTCAATATTTGCGGGCAACAGTGCACTGTTACCCTCTGACGTCATAGATTTTGCACTGTTGCCTGCTCAGAGACTTTTGAACGACAAAAGTGTTTTTGTTAGATATCATGTGACCTTGAAGTAACCAATGAGAGCATGCGCTGCTGGGGGCAAAAACAGTTATATAACAAAAATAATTATTATTCAACATAACACACTTTTGCTGGAAAAACAAGATCAGCAACACAAATCAAATGTCGAATTGAGAGAAGAAAATGTCATGCTTCACAAAAAAGGA
>NC_090869.1:35348495-35350995 GCF_036669935.1 Montipora foliosa
TTACATCAATTGAATTGTCAATTGCAGTGACTAACACTTCAGAAGAAATTCACATAGTTTAAGATCTTAATCTTTTTCTTCAGAAGACTGTACTAAACCACCTTAAGTGTCAGTGTATTTAGCACAGACGCACTAATTATAATTGGGTGCACCGTACAGAAATCACATAAAATCATAGGTTGGTTTTTGAGAAAAGGGCAAAGCCAGAGTACCCGGAGAAAAACCTCTCGGAGCAGAGTAGAGACCCACGACTGACGAAAAGCCTGGGAATCGAGGCCAGGTCACATTGGTGGGGGGTGAGTGCTCTCACCAGTTCCCCAGCCCCACTCCTATTAAAGCTCCTCAATTTCACGACCACTAAAGACTCTCGGTTTACTGAAAATTGTTTCTCAAGACAAAATGTTGTTCGGAACTAGCCCAGAATAAAGAATTCAAATGCTTAGTTTCCCAAACTGTAAAAAAATGTTCAAATTTTGCGCCAAGATCGAAAAAATGTTTAGAGTGCCCAGCACAATCGGGACAGGCCTATGAAATCATGGAGCAATTGCAAACTACAAAAATTGAATGTCTTGTGACTACAACTAATGTTCCTTTGTTAAGACAAGCCTTGATATAATCATTACTACTATGAGATGCGAGAACGGAAAAACCCCATTTAGCAGCTCAAAATAGTTCTCCCCTTTTTTGCGAAAAAAAAAGGTCATTACATTCTTATAATCAAAAGATTTTATTGGTGTCAGGCATGCGACAGGAACACATATGTGTCATGTGCCACCATGCCGAGCAAACTCGCTCTTTATCAAAATGCCAATCTGCGGCCAGAAACCATACTTCAGCGATTCGTAGCCCGTATGAACGGAAGGAAAACACTAATTAGCTAAAATAAAATCCTACTTTACCTGTTTTCACGTAATATGGGGCACTCGTTGTGCCATCGCCCTTTGCAGTGAACGCAAGTATTTGAAAAATATAGTTCGTGTGGGGTGTTAGTCCTTCGATATTCTGAAAGGTTTTCCCTGTGGAAACAGTACTTTTCCCACGTGTTGTGCCGTTTACGTCACCGTAGAACACTTTGTAACCAAGCACCTTCCCATTGGTGTGTTCCGGGGGGACTGGGTTCCATTCGAGTAGTACCGCAGATGATCCTATCGTAGTTGCTGATATGTTTAATGGAGGGTGGTCTGGAACTAGGGAAAGGCCAGACGTGCAGTAAGTATTTGCGTAAACTTGAATAATAGAAAAACCTGGTTCACATCACTTAAACAACAAAGATTGTGCACTGTTGTGGCAAAATCGCATTCTAAGTAACAAGATCTAACCATGATTACAAGATTAGGGCAAAACCTGTCCGCACTAATTTATTTTAGAATTGTCTTTCTTTAATCGTTATTTTAGTGACTGGAACTCTTTATCTGCATATTAATTTGATGTCATCACCTAGTCTTTTTAAATCTTCATTGCTCAAACATTAAGGAGCTCACTGAAATTATGTAAGCATCCTTACTAGTCCTATTGTTTATTCATTTGTATGTGTGAGTGTGTGCGTGTTGAGCGTTTCGCGCGTGTGTGAGTGTGCAAGGATTAGAAATGGATTTGAGTTTTCCCCTACTATTTTTATTATTTATTTATTTTTATTTTTTATTTTATTGTTTCCTCCAAACGGATAGAATAAGTAATTAAGTATAAGACCGAAAGGGGAGAGGTGATACGATATACCCCCAGCCTGTTATGGAAATTTCATTAGAGAAGACAAGGCTTGATGACAGCTCAGATTCCTCCATAGAGTCTGGGGTAAAGTGCCTTCAGTATGAAGCCAGAAATACTTTGAGAAATAAGTATGTTGATGAAGTTAATTTCAAAGGGAAACTCCTTCAGATTAATCCTGCTATGCCATTAGTACAGATTATGAACTCGAAAACAAAAGACAGTGACAAATTGAAACTAGATTTGGCAAATTTCAACGCGGAGCTTATGGAGGCTATCAGTTATGTTTTACTGAGGCCTATTTTTAAGTGTTTTGTGATATAAACTCTATGCCTCGAATTGATTCAAGTCTGCAAAGGCCTATTTGTTCAGTTTTTCTAGTTTCCTCTTAATGATGTACCAAAATTTCAGTACCCAAATGAAATTGGTGAATCTGAAAAGAAACTTCTAGAACACCTGACAGTTGACAAGGGCAAACTGAATGAAATTGGAAGAAAAACTACTTCACAAGCTGATTCAGAAGCATGGAAAAATGAAACGAAATATAGGTTTACTGCCTCCAATTTTGGACTAATAATGAACAGAAAAAGAAATCATTCCTTGTACAGAACATGTTACACCCAAAGCCTTTTTTCTGTAGGCATACTGCTCATGGTAAAAAATGCGAGTCAGTGGCCCTAATGCAATACCAAAAGTACATGTTTTCTACTCGAAAACCAGTTCAAGTGTTGAAATCAGGGTTTGGTGTATGCCAAGACTTGCCAATCGTTGGTGCTTCGCCTGATGGTAAAGTTAT
>NC_090869.1:35355995-35373495 GCF_036669935.1 Montipora foliosa
TAAAATTTATATCTTCTCTCCACCGTGTATTATCCTCTCTATATAGGTTGGCATCTTTCACGCTAATGACTGGCGGTAAGGGTCTCTGAAAAAAAGGACAGGTAATATTTCGTTTTCAAAGTAGCAAAGTGCACATAGTTACCATCTTCGTCTGTTTGAGCAGTTACATCTTTTACTGGCCCCTCTCCACGCTGAGTCAGGCCGCGAACTTTGACCAAATACTTGTGGTACTTCTTTAGCCTGGTGAATGTGGCGTTTCTCGACCTTGTGAAGCTCCTCATCTCACCTCTCCCTCCTTTCTCTTCTGCAGATTTTATTACAACTATGTAGCCCAGTATTCTTCCGTTACGTTCGCCTAAAGGGATTGGGCTCCACCCTGCATATAAACTGGTTGAGCTTTGATTCCACGCCTTCAAACTCTCAGGTGGAGCACCGGGGACTATAAGAGACAACAGTAAATAATGTTTATAACCAGTTTATTGTATGTATTCAGTGCCTCGACTGCCGAAGGACGGAATCGCAGATCATGAAGGATGAGTTGAGGTGATTCCCTGGTTTTGCATTGCGCAACCCCACTGCACATAATTTCTTGCGTGATTGACACGCGCATCAGCTCGTGTACGTTGGCGGATTTTCATACCCGGGGCTAATCCGTCAAGGAATGGCTATTTTCTCCTGAACGGATACGGTTACCCTATTTGTTATTTTATATTTTTTTCTGAGAACGGTGGCTTCGTGGAGTAGTAAAAAAAAAAAAAAATCAGCAAAAATCCATGGCCAGTTTTTTGGCAATTTCGTAAAATTGTACGGAAGGAGCCATTACGACTCAAACAGCCCTCACTCAAGTTAACTTATTCTTTTTGGAGTGTTGAGTACTCACAAAGGCATTCAAATGCATTATTCAGGTACGTGCGTGAATTATCCTTAGAATTACACCAGGCTCTGCGTTATATTTTTGATTACATTTATATCCAACATTGGGGATGCGCGCGGCAATTCTCAAAGTGGCTTAAACAGCCGTGTTCGTCAGCCTCGTATCATGGAAACGGGCACGTTGACTCCCTTTTTTATTAAATTTTTATCATCTCCTTGACATGTTACAACGTGCGAGGTTTCATCGGAAATCTATGACAAGTTCTATTTCTAGGGAGTAAACCTAATCTTTACTTAATTTCCACCACTAATGATCATCTGCGGATACGGATTGTTTTAAATAGCAAGAGACTGTAACAATTAAATGAGCAACTTTAGCATTTGCACAGCAGCCTAAAAAGGCAGGCTTTCTCTGTGCAGCTGTGTTCTCTGAAACGCTTCTAAATTGATGTTAATATCAGTGACTCCAATAGAGATCAACTAATTTAACGTTAATGATTACAAGTTCGAATGAGACCTAACTTTACTATGAAGTTTTTTATATCCAATTATTCCAACAGAGATCAACCCCAGTATTGGAATTGGGCCCACACAAGGACAGAGAAACACTCTGATCAGGGTGGGATTTGAAACCACGAACGTTGAACGTTGAACGTTGTTTGTCAATCAGATAGAAACCGTCATTTGTTCCAAGAGATAAACCACAGAATACGGTAACGATTACGCAGTCAGTGAGTCAGTGAGTCAAAGAGTCAGTCTGCCAGACAACCAGTCAACCAGTCAGCTATTCAGCCTAGTCAGTCAGTTTAAGTCCGTGGCTCGGTCATTTAGCTGTAGTGCATCAGTAAGTCATCATCAATCAACCATTCATCATACCGTCTTCGTCAGTTGAAATGACGAGTTCTTCACTCCACGAACCGTTTCCAAAGTTGTTATATGCCCTTAGACAGCAGCTATAATTCTTGTATTTTTCAAGCCCTCTGAACACACAGCTATGATTCTCGCGTGGCAAATCCATGACTTGTCCCTCTGAGCAGTTGACTAGATTGCAAGCTACGTGAAACCCAAGGAGTATTCCATTAACTGACGACTTTGGAACATCTTCCCAGTTAACCTGAATGCTTGTTGAGCTCAAGTTGTGACCGCGAAAGTCAGAAGGTGGACTTGATGGCGCTGATGAAATGAGAAGATCGACGAAACTTGAATAAATTAATAAATAAAATAATAGATTTATTTTCAACATGGTAAACATTCGTATTAAAAGAGATTTCTTTAAGCATAAGACTGTAAAAACGAACGATAAAAAAGGATAAAGTCCGACGTTTCGGAGTAGTCATGACTTCATTATCAAGGAAAAATTATATCAGATTATGCAAATTACAGTATCTAAAGCGATTTTTGGCGGGAAGAATAAACAAAGCTGCGAAGATTATAAAAATACTTTCGCATGAATGGAGTCTGATTGCACTTTGAGATTTGGCTTTAAAGCTCCTCTGAAAAGCTTTTCGTGCACTAAAAAGCACCAATTGTTTAATCAGCAGTGCGTTGTTTGTAATTTTCAATGTGACCTGTGTAATGCTGGTTACGTACGTTACACATGCGGACATTTCGGTAATCGTGTAGTTACAGGTTAAGGAGGGTCTGAATGGGGGGGTCCACATGTCGGTTGTCGGTTAAAATTTCATTACTTTGTCAGTTGTCGGTTAAAATTCTCGACCTTTGTCGGTTGTCGGTAAATTCCAGTTAATTTTTTTGTCGCTAGTCGGTAATTTTTTCCTCGTTTTGTCGCTAGTCAGTAATATTTTATAGACCTTTGTCGCTAGTCGGTTAACCCCATTCACACCCTCGTTAAGGCACTCAGCGAGTGAGTGAATTGTCGGGATTTCAACTGCACAAGTTCACTAACAACGAACGAGAAATTTCAATACCGCACGAGGCTTTACCGAATGCGGTATTGAAAATTTCGACTTCATTGTCAGTGTTGTAAGCCTCATTTTACTATAACAGTCATAGCAATCCAATTTACGAAAGTCCTGTGAAACTGGACTTTCCTTTGGTGCGTCTTGAGCGAATGTTGCCTTCCTTTTTCAGTCATTCTGACGAATTCTTCACTAAAAGGTCCCATATGCCTTACTTTTAAGAACACTTTTATACTTCCTACCGATTCTCTTAGCTTCCAGTTAACTTAAAGGTGAAACCTCTTTGTCCCGTGTCGTCAATATATGTTTCCATATGACGGGATTGGAGATACGCACGTTGATTGGCTAATTTAACAAATCTTGGCCAGAGGGGTCGTTTTTAATATAAATGGTGCGAGGAAACGAATTTAGAGGCGGAATATGTGATTTCTAACTTTCAAGTCATGAGTTCCTGAAGGTACTAACCTTCTTCGGCGCATCTAGGCACGCCGCAGTACTCCCATTGCACGGTATCATTCGTGGTAAAACACCAGGGCCCATCCAAGCCGAACCCCCCCGGATTACGGCAAAAATCGGTGCAATTTGTGATTTCCTTATAAATTGATCCCGTGATGTTGTGTTCCCGAGGAGTTGTGGCATTCCATGACTGACATTTGTATCCGGAAACTGTTGTGCTTTTGTTCCCATGGTAACCACGCCCATCTCCATAGAAACATTCTAACAAAGAATCAATCTCTTATTACAATTACAATTTTTTGTCATGGTCATATAAACGCGATTGAGGGATGATTTCGTTTCGTAAGTTGGAAATATTTATAGTTTAGTATAAGGTTTTGCACTAGACGAGAATACAATTTAAATCAGACATACCTTTACTCTCTAGGATGTTTAGTTGTTCTAAATAAGACATAAAGATAAAAGCGATCAAATAATAATTGGGGTGGTAAGTGAAAAAAGAATACTTGTTACCTTCTCAACAGCATCTTGTGATGGTTGGTGCGCAAAGTTAATAGAGAAAGAAAATTTCGACTCTCTTTGTAACGAAATCTCTAAATCAAAGGAAAACAATGTTCCGCGGAGAGTTGCCCATAAAAGGATATGTTTGTCTCCCTAGGGGGTTTCAAGTGGCTTGGGCAAAGATCATTGAATGAGGGCAGGTCCCTATAACTAGGAAAGAACAACTAGTATTCTGAAGTAATTGAGCTCATTGCACATTGATTGGCTTAGATGAGAATACCTAGTGAGACAAGCTGTCCTCATTATAAATGGTCCTAGAAAACGACAATTCCTCAACGAGATAAGCGAAGTGCATCTTTCGAGTCATTGCCTACTGGTGAAACGCGTTGAGGTAAATCAAGTCTGCCCAGGCGAAAGTAATAAATACGCTTTTGGAGCAGAGCAGCTCTTCATCTCCTCCACTCTACTCCTTCTGGATTATGTAAAAAGAAAAAGAAAGACCTTTGGAACGTACTAACCTCGTATCACATCAGGATAATAGCAGTTGCTTGTTTGATTCCGATATGGTAGAGTTGTACAGTTTATGTCATTCACCTTGAGATGCCTTGAGAAAGACAGTCCCTTTTCTAGATTTTCTTTATTAATAGTTTCCCCCCATTTAATTAGGTGATCACACACTTTTAAGAAGAACTTTCCGTCGCATGCTTCTCTGCAAACTGGCTGAGGCGAGGAAGAAATGTAACATCGTGGAAAGTAGTTATGACAATATATATCTTCGAACCCTGCAAAACAGCTTTCGCTCACTAATTGGGGAATAACTAAAGATAATCTCAGGAATTCCAAAGTCCGCAAAAGTTTTTGTTCCTTGTTCTGTAAATCTTCCATTGTTTTTCCAGACACTGCTGAGTTACCAAGGATGTGCTTACAGTAACCGTCAGGAAATAACACGTCATATGCTTTACAAACATTCCTATTCGCCCTGCCAGTGGCCAGCCATCTGAAAGGAGAAAAAAACCATTTATTGAAAATAAAAATAACTAGCTGATGCACTCTTTTATATCAAATTAGGTTAGAACAAGCTACTCATTTATAAGCAAAGCTTTCTCGACCCTCATCCCTAATAGTCTGTCAGTCGAAAATCGAAGCAGAGAAAGGAACAAACATCGCGAACTCGGGAATCCAAACGGGGTCAAGTTGGTGGAAGGGGGACGCTCTCACTATCACTATACCTGCCAACTTATAGGGAACCGATCATGCAAACACCCGACCATGGTCAAAGACTGACGAAGTTCGGAAGAGTTCGGACGAGTTCCAAAGCCTATTCGTGCAGTTCTGTCCAGCCTGGCTCAACAATCGCTGAATCATCTCAACCTCGTTCCAAGGACTTTTTTCGCCCCACTTCAAAGCGAAGGAAAGGTCCCAGAAACGAGGTTGTGATCATGATCATGGCGCGATGATTTGGAGCTTAGTAAAACTCCTATCGTGTGGCCACCGTCTTATTTTAAGAAGGGAGACTGGGGTTGAGCTTAAATGAAGAAAAACAGACTGTCATGCCGGGCGTGTTATTCAGATTCGCATGAGGCATTTAATGCCCAGCATGAGAAAAGGAATGAATGCTGGTAAAAAAAAAAAAAGAAAGCAAGGGAACCCAGCGAAGAAGGCGGTACGACAACATCACCACTGAAATGGTGAGATGATTTCAAATGAGCTATCCAAGACCGTAATCTCTGGAGAGCTAAGTCATGTGGGTGCAAATTCTCTATAGACGGAGATAGGGCTCTATATTATGACGAGAAAAAGGATAACAATGGGTCAAACTTATCCTCTGGACGAGATAAAACAGTAACTGCAAGCATAAGAAGACGTGAAACCAAGGTTTTCGATTCCCATTACTGACATTCACACCTTACGAGTGACAGTCAGCAATTATTGGTGTGCCCTCCTTCAGTGTTCCTCTGAAAGTAAACTTTTCATCAAGTCTAAAATAGTCATTTTTATATAAATTCAAATCACTGCCACAACTGGATTTCAGGTTGCTTTTGTAGGTAAGAGATCACAGTTTACATCATCAAATTATCCCTACGTTAATTCTGTGCACTTGCATAATTAACAATAATTAACAACATCATTGTTGCACAGCCGCATAAAGCGACCTGACATTTTCTGTATAGCCCAAACAGAGCCACTAACATATCCATCATGTTTCCATCATGGTTTCACCTGAACCCTTCCAAAAGTCAACTGGTTCAACGTCTACAGTTCCACACTCCAACATGTCCACACGCCCACATGCCCAGAAGTCCACGCGTCCACATATCCAAGGGCAGACACATCCACATCTCACACATGCCCTAACATCCAAATATCCACAGGCCCACATTCCTACATGTCCACAAAATGTATTGTCCATACATCTGTAGGTCCACAGGGCCACATGTCCACAGGTCACATGTGCACATGTGCACATGCCAACGAATAGGTACCCCTGACGTCTACAGGCCCACACATGCACATATCCTCAGGTCCACATGCCCACATGTCCATACTTCTTCAGGTCCTCAGGTTCACATGCCCACACTTCCTCTGGTCTACATACCGGTACCCACATGTCCACCCTTTCTCAGGTCCACATGCCCACATGTCCACACTTCCTCAGGTCCACATGCCCACAGTTTCAAAGGTCCACAGGTCCACAGCCTGTATGGTCCACACATCCGTATGTCCACAGGTCCACAGGTGTACAGATCTACATGTGCACATCCAGAGGTCCACATGTCACTTGTGCATAAGTCAATATGCGCAAAAGTGTCCATATATCCACACTTCCTTTGATCGTGAGCAGAGTACGCGGAAGTAATGTTGCTGTTACGAAAACACATTCTCCATCTCAGTGAAGAAAGAAAGTTACAACTATATACAGAAAATGCAAGGAGTGACAAGTCGCACAGTCCCTTTCGGTGTGAAACATATTTCGAAAACTCTTACATGTATATTTTTGCACTAACGAGCAGATCCTTTAAGGATTTCCCTTTCTTAGATAAAAGGATAGGTGGTTGCTTGAATATCTGGCGAAGTAGCATTTTGTGTTAGTTGCCATTTTTTTGAGAAAGCTTCTTTTAAGTTAGATATTGATGGTTGATATTGTGTTGCAAAAGGCAAGGTTTCTTTCATTTTTTTGTAGTTCTGTTTAAGCGCTGTACCCCTTCCTGTAAATTATATTCCTGATAGGATTTTCTCTATTACATTGCGTGGGTAGCCTCTGTCCAGCAAGTGTTTCTTGAAATTTGAAATGTTCTCTTTGAAAGTAGTCTCTGAGGAATTTGTTGCTTCACGAATCCATTATTAACACTTGGTGAGTGACACGAGTTAAAATGTGTGTACTGGAAGGTTTAAATTGGCTTAAAATGTCTCATGATATCAAGGATCGACTGTTCCTTGAATCTGTTGCCTTTGTATATAACCGTATCCAGGAACACAGTCTCAGTGTCAGAGATATCAGCCCTGAATTCTATAATTGAGTGATGTTAATTTGCTTGTTCGATGAAAGTCTCAATGCCGGGCTTACTTAGGTCCCATAGGGAAAGATGTCGTCAATGTAGCGTTTCCAAACTGTAGGTTTAAAAGCTGTTTTGCTTAGGATTTCGGTCTTAATCTTTGCCATCAATATGTTAGCAAAGGAAACAGCTATTTTCGTTCCCATAACCGTTCAGTGAATATGAAGATAATGCTTTCCATTGAATCGGAAAGAATTTGTATTTAATTTTGTATTAAATGTCATTTTCTAAAGCTTCTTCCAGGTTTGACACTGACGGCTAGTATTGTGTCACCAAAGGTAAAATTCCTTTTTGTGTTTTGGTATTTCCTTTAAGCACTGAGCCCTTCCTTGTGAATTTGATTTCTGATAGTGGTTTTTCTACCAAATTGCGTGGTTAACCTCTGTTCAACAATTGTCTTTTAAATTTTGACACATTTTCCTCGAAAGTGTCTTTGAGGAGTTTTTTTGTAAGGATTCGTAAGGATCGACCTTTGACGAATCTGTTTTTAACGCTTGGCGGGTGACGAGGTGAAATTAATGTGTATATTGGAAAGTTTACGTTTTAAAATGTGTTTTTACATCAAGGATTGAGTGATCCTTGAAACTCGTGATTTTGCTTACTATTGTGTCTAGAAACACAGTTTCAGTATCAGGTATTTCTGCCGTGAATTTAATCGTAGGGTGGTATAAAATTGCTTGTTCGATGGATGTTTCTATGTCCGGTTTACTTACGTCCCACAGGGAAAAGACATCGTCAATGTAGCGTTTCCAAACTGTAGTTTTTGAGACGGCTTAGCTTACAACTTCTGTTTCAGTTTTAGGCAAGAAAATATTGGCAACAGAAACTGTCGTCTTGGTTCCGGCATAAGTTATGGTTCTCATTAACAACCTCTTGTATATAATTGTAAATTTCTTTCTTCACTTCACGGCTTAGCTTACAACTTCTGTTTCAGTTTTAGGCAAGAAAATATTGGCAACAGAAACTGTCGTCTTGGTTCCGGCATAAGTTATGGTTCTCATTAACAACCTCTTGTATATAATTGTAAATTTCTTTCTTCACTGAGTTGAAGAATGTGTTGCGACAAAGGAAAGGACCATAACTGACAATCGCAACAGCAACATAACTTTCCCGTACTCTGCTCACGATCAAAAGAACTGCGGATATGTTGACACGTGTGCGCATATTGACTTACGCACAAGTGACGTGTGGACTTGTGGAGATGTGGATGTGTGGACCTGTGGAGATGTGGATGTGTGGATCTGTGGACATACGGATGTGTGGACAATACATGTTCTGGAACTGAGGACCTTTGGAAGTGTAGACATATGGGCATGTGGAGCTTTGGAAGTGTGGACATGTGGGTATATGGACCTTTGGAGGCGTGGACATTTGGGCATGTGGAGCTTTGGAAGTATGGACACGTGGATGTGGATGTGTGGGCCTGTAGAAAGGGGTACCTATTCGTTGGCATGTGCACATGTGACCTGTGGACATGTGCCCCTGTGGGCCTACAGATGTGTGGACAATACATGCTGTTGACATGTGGGCATGTGAACCTGAGGAGATTTGGATGTTAGTACCTGTGTGAGATGTAGATGTGTCGGACTGTGGATATGTGGACGAGTGGACATCTGGGGATGTGGACATGGTGTGTGGAACTGTAGACGTTTGAACCAGTTGACTTGTGGAAGGGTTCAAGCGAAACCATGATAGAAACAAGATGGATATCTTGGTTCCTCTGTTGGGGTTATACAGAAAATATCAGGTCGCTTTATGAGGCTGTGCAACAATGATGTCGTTAATTATTGTTAATTATGCAAATGCACAGAATTAACGTAGGGATAACTTGATGACGTAAACTGTGATCCTTTGCCTAAAGAAGCAACCGGATTTCAGTTTTGTGGTCAAGAAGAAAGTGAAAGGTTTCTGAATTTTTGCCAGAGTTGGTCTCGCCCGCCCTGGATATGCGACGTAAACTATTTTAACTAACTCATCAAGTCATAGCCTGATTCTACTTACTGCAATTTTCATAATTCTGCGGAATCTCATCTTCAAACGCCAAGGGCTAAACTGCGTTTTGAGAGTAGACCCGTAACCACACATGGCAAAATCAGTTGATGCGTGGCATAGCCTACCAATCAGCATCTTTGTTTCCCACGGTACATTCGACGCCGATGGAGAGCGATGAAACTTGCTGCAGGAATTCCAGTTGTAAACTAAACAATGTCTCCAATTCACTTTCCGGAGGCGGAGTCCATCTTCCAGGCTATGTTCGGAAATTTGGTTGATGGAAGCCAAAACGCAGTTTGAAGGTGAGATTCGGCAGAATTCCGAAAATCGCAGTAATAACCCTGGTTTTGTTGTAGCGTTTTAATTTGTTTTTTCAAAGATGTGGCTCGTGATCCATTTGCGTGTACCGTGAAAAATGCCGTTGTAAAGATGTATATGGAACCAGTTTGCTGAGATGGTCTGATCTCACAAGGGCAAATAGAAAATGAGGGTTTGCCCAAATGAGATCAAATGAATCACTCGTTAGTTTCCTCACCGGAATAAAATGCCAAAAGGAATGGAAAATTTCGGGTAATAATTTTTTGCCAAGTTGAGAATTTCCAAATTGAGCGCGACCGGAAATTACTGATTGATCGACTCTTGGTTTGATTATATCTGCTTTTTCTTTCAGAGTTGGTGCTGATATAGCTCCAATCACATTTAAATGTGGTCAGTATTCATATTGAATCTCAGGCGCCCGAAGCTCAGTGTGAGTATGACCGACAAAAATATAACGTGGGTAACTACCTTCCTGTGTAGTTATTTTCCAGATCCGACGCGATTTGAGCCATTTCTCAATTCCGTGGTTGTCAACGATATAATCACAGGGCCCCCAAGCTCAGTGTGAGCATGGCCGACAAAAATATAAGGAGTTGTATGAGAATCCCGATAAAAAGCTTAAGAGGATATATGTAATTATATGAAAATTATCTTAATCAAAAAGCCTAACTTTATTGCCATCGTGGATAGCTTCCTTCCTGTGTGGTAATTTTCCAGATCGTACGCGATTTGAGCCATTTCTCAATTTCGTGGTTGTCAACGGTTATAATAAAATCCCAAGGCTGAAGACTAAATTCTCAGGTGCCAATTTGAGTCAAATATTCCTAGATGAAATGTTCCCACGGTCACAATTCCACATCACAATCTATTGACAAAGATTGAACTTTCATCCCAACCCAACATCAACGCAATAGCAGTCCTACGATGGCAAATAAGGTTAGGCTTTTTGATTGAGATTTTTTTTCATATAATTATCTTCTTAAGCTTTTTATCGGGATTCTGATACAAATCCTTATGTTTTTGTCGGCCATGCTCACACTGAGCTTGGGCGCCTGTGGTATAATAAAATCCCAAGCTAAGACTGGAAACTAAATTCTCAGGCGCCACCAATTTGAGTCAAATATTCCTCGCTAAAATGTTTCCACGGTCACAATTCCACATCACAATCAATTGACAAAGATTGAACTTTCATCTCAATCCACCATCAACGCAATAGCAGTCCTGCGAGCGACATAAGGCGGTAATATTGCAGGAAAACAGGTTTCGAAAGGTACGCTTCCACAGCACAGTGGCCACGGCTTCGACTGTTAATAACGAACTGAGCCTTACCGGGGTGGCAGACCGTAGTTTTATCAACCGCAAATTTCTTTATTCCCCTGGGTCCAGATATGACTGCATTGACTCAAGCTTTCAAGGAAATTAACATGCAAATAAACTTTGTTCTCGTAGGATATTGTGCTTCGAATTTTTTGTGGCTGGACTTAATGGCAATGAAATTTAGTTATTAGCATCTGAGATAAAACAGTCGTGTCGGTAGACCCAGGGGAATAAAAAAATTTGCAGTGGACAAAATACGGGAGCAAATTTTATTTGCATAAGTAATGTTAGTTCCTTGAAGGCTTGATAGGTATAGGAAATCGCATGAACGCGAGTGCATTTCGTGATTTATGGGCACGAGTGATGTTTTGAAAGTTTTCAAAATTGCACGAACTGTAGGCGGGTGCAATTTGAGAACTTTCAAAACATCACGACTGACCATAAACCACGAAATGCACGAGCAGGTTCATGCGATTTTTTACTTATTATATTCTCAACAAAATTACTCAAACGCGCTACTTTGTTCGTGCTCGTATTCTTCCAGTTTGGGGTTTAGTTTTCTTTCAGTCGCCCATGTTTGCCAGACATTCAACCAGGTCTGTGTAGCTTTCAACGTGTTTTTGTTTTTCGCACATTCTTTAACTTGCTCAACGATGTTTTGGTTTGACAAAGCAAACCGACTGTCGGCCATTTATTTTCACTTTGATGTTCAAATTTGGCGCTTCCCCGGTGTTTCCATAGCAACTTCCGTATTGCACTCTATAGCTTACTTATGCATTCGCCATTGGCCAATCAGAAACAAGATATTTTGTTGAGTATATAATAAATACAGTTACGATCGTGATGAGCGTACTACGTACGTACTACGTACGTACGGCTGTCATTCTCGCATCTTTCAACGCTTTCCGGCTTCCGGAATGTATTTTTGAAATTTGTCGACAGGAAGGAGGCTTGACTGTGATTGGACGACACGACTGAGTCAATGTCGTGTCTGGACCCAAGGGAATAAAGAAATTTTCGGTTGACTACACTACGGTCGGCCACCCCTGTAAAGCTAAATTAGTTAACAACGGTCGAGGCCGTGGCCACTTTGGTGTGGAAGAGTACCTTTTGAAAGCTATTTGCCTGCAATATTACCGTCTGAGGTCGCTCACAGGACTGTTATTACGTTGATGGTGGGCTGAGATGAAAGTTCAATCTTTGTCAATTGATTGTGATGTGGGATTGTGACCGTCGGAACATCTTATCTAGGAATATTTGGTGGCACCGGAGAATTTAGTTTCCAGCCTTGGGATTTTATTATACCGTTGACAACTACGAAAATTGAGAAATGACTCAAATCGCGTCGGATCTGGAAGGAAGTTACCCACGTTGGCAATAAGGTTAGGCTTTTTTATTGCGAATTTTTTCATTGCTTTTTATCGGGATTGCTATACAAATCCCTATATTTTTGTCGGCCATACTCACACTGAGCTTGGGGGGCCTGTTTACTGATTGAATTTATTGCTTTTTAACTACTAAAATTTTAAAGTCGATTTGAAATTCACAAACGGCAGTACAATCAAATATTATGCCAATCTGAAGCAATTCTTTCAAAGAGAGCTTGTGCAATGAGAGATAATTTAAGTATTACGGGAGAAGCCAAAGGAGCAGTTTTTTGGCCAAACGTATTTTAAAAATAGGCCTTGTGTTTCAGTTGCGCTGGGTTTTAATCACTCTCTGACACCAAACTTATTTTCATTGGAGATCCCGCCGTGCTTTCTAGACAGCCAAATCATTGTCTTCTTCCAAACTGCGGTTCCTTAACCTTCTAGCCATGACCAAAACTACCGGTTTACCAGTAAGATATTAAAAGAAAGGGTACGTTTTTTTTCAACGCCGGTCGTGTATCTATTAGACTGTAATTAGTCAAGTGCTATCTTTATTCTCATGCAATCGATCTGAGCGTTAGTAATGGAAATGGATCAGTTCGTGCCGGAGCCTTGGCAATGAAATGTCTCAGTAATCACGAATGAATTCCCACGAACTCAGTAAATTGCACTGTACTAGTTACAAGTAAATAAATGTGGCCTTCGTTAAAAATTAGTAACACTATTTTAACTGCAAACACTTTACCTTGATGTCTTTGGATTATTATTATTATTATTGTGTAGCAATAAACTACAAGAGAATACGTACCCTTGAGAGGTTCGATTTGTTTTATCTTCAATGACTGCGGCCTCTATGAATAAAAATCAGGTTATACACGTATTTAACAACAGAATGATTATTGGGTTGCATGGAAACAAGTCCTTGTTGTATTGACGAGATCGAACTCCCAATAAATCAACTTCTTCAACAGTTAAGGACGGTGCCTACTATTGTTACTGCGCATACGTTCTGCGCATCTTGAGATACTCGGATTTGCTATGGGTGGTGCTTATTAAGATAAGGATATCTTTGCGCGGTTTAAAACTATGCGGAGAAAGTAAAAATTATCAAGTGCTCTTGGAATCCAAAAATAAAACTTGGGGTAGCCATGCATTTGTCAGAGATAAGTAGGCTTCAATTTGGAAAAGAACGTCATACATAGCTATGCAATTGAAAGCTTTTTAAAAACATTGTTGATTAATTATCTTTGAAAAATTCGTGGCTTCCCCCAATTTTCTGTTTGGATTTCGATAACACTTGTTACGATCTGCTTTTCCCACATATTCAGTAAACGGCGCAAAAATACCTTTGAATTGGTAAGCACCGTCCTTAACGACATTCCCTAGCATTGACTTTCTTGGTGAACGACTACACTACTGCCCACCCAGTCCGCTAAAGAATAGGGTTTGGTTGGCGATCCTCATCGTGAGGCAGCTGATATACAGCAGTTATCAGCTTCCTGCACAGCCAAGTTGTCCCAGATAAACCGGGTCAAGCATTTATTCAATCAGGAGACGATGTCAATTATTATCAATGCGCTAGTGATAAACGAGCAAGATTGATTATTGCTCTATTTGGTCTAGTATTTATGAAAGCAACATCAAGAAATTACAACTAGTCCAGAATTTTGCTGCCAGAATTATAATTACCGAGAGGCAAAGCTTTGATGACATTACTCCCGCTCTGACGTGAATTGGAATGGTTCCCCATGAAAGACCGTCTCCTTTTTTTAAAAATGCTTTATTAACATTCAAATGCCTCAACGGTCTGGCACCTCGTTATTTACGTGAGAAATTTATCAGAAGAAGACAGATCCACAGCCTATCCACCAGGCCCCAGTTGTTCAAAAGGTGGATAACGATATCCACTAGATAAATCGCTATCCATTGGACAGCGCAATTGGTTTCGCTATGACTTATCCACTGGATAGTGATTTATCCGGCGGATAGCGTTATCCACCTTTTGAACAACTTTGGCCAGAAATAGTACGTATTTAAACATTCCCAAGTATCGTTCTGCTTGCGGTCAAATATCCGATCAAACTGAAGAGGCCAGATCGCTTGGACTGACAGCACTGGAAATCGAACACCCAGGAATTATTGAAAACCCTACGATCGTTTTGTAAAAGAGTTGTTATGAAAAATAATTATTGTAAGCTTATGAACGTAAAAACGGCTGCTGAAGATCATCATCAGCATTTATGTTTACAACTAACTGTTGGAAACCCTTTCTCTTGCAATGTTTAAAAACGTTCACGAAAGATCCTAGAGAACCATATTTTGTCTTGAGCGCACACTTGCAAACTCTGCAAAATTCATCGGCCGATCTGACAATTTGGGATTTTCTCCCAGATTTTCGTCGATATATATATTTTTCGGAGTTTCTGGGTTGTTCATGACATACGCACTTGCGAAAAGCTATGTTTTGATCTTCTCGCTTGAATGAACAGTTTCCCCGAGAAGTCATTTCCGCTTACACCTGATTGGTTCATTTCGCTTTGATGATTTGACAGATCAGTGGTGGGCAGAACTGAAAAACTAGAGAGATCGCTGCAGGCTCTTCCTCTCTTGACTAGTTACCAAGCCCTTATATTTCGACTGCTCGCCATTATCAACGGAAGAGGATATGTTGAGCGCGCGCCATTTTCAACGGAAGAGCCTGCTTGCAAGCTAGCAGTCTCTCTTTTGCTCTAGATCATTGAAACGAACGAACACTTCAGAATGGCTAAAACTGCGTGTCGCAAATACCGCGGACGTTTGTTAGAACGAAAAGAGAGACTGCAATGGTTTCATATTGCGTTTTGGAACACCAGTAACAGATTGACAGCTCTCATGATCCTGCCTACCATGCCCATTTGGAAAATATTCTCGCGGGATGAATGAGCGTTTTTTGCCGATAATTTATATGTAATGATCGTTCGACAAAGAAACTTGAAAACCGTGTAGCACTTTTCTTTTTTGAGGTTTAATTTTTGCCGTTTAATCCGCAAAATATCATGCTACACGTAAGGTGATGCGCAATCATTCCACGCCAAAAGAACAGCAACAAATTAAAAAGCCGTCCCTGTCGGATTTTACCCATTTATGTATTGAAAGTTCCTTTGAAATAATGTATGGCAATTTTCCATCGAAAATCAGAGCCGGTGAGCCGTCAGAAGGCCAACAACAGAAGACATCGTACATGAGCATGGATAGTATTTTTAGCTTCTCATGTCGGAAGGGAGAAGAAAAGCTTTCCCTGAACTTTATATTGGAGAAGCTTGGATTTACTACATTTCAAAGTTACTCGCTTTCTCCTTGTGTAAAGGAGTAACAGATGATCGAAAGGACAAAGGAAGCGATGTCACCGCAGGAAGATTCAAGAGAATGTCATTGGCGTAATGGAGCAACTGCAGAATATCCCTGGGGAGGGACTCCCATATAAAAAGGACGGGGGTGCTCGTAGCAAATTTTGAAAAGAACCAATAAGACGTACCAAAATCCTGTCTAGTAGGCGTGGCATGAAATTTTTTCCACCTCTGAGAGGTTCCAAATTATGGGTTTTAATTTCCACTATGGGGTAGAAAATAAGCCCATGTGGGGTAGAAAAGAAGCACTTCACATTACGCTCTAATCGAGTTAAGTCTGTTGAAATATAGTGCTTCACGGCCAGCGTTTGCAAACACGTAACCGTTCCTTTTACTTATTCTGCAGTTAAGCAGGCGTGGAGGGAGTAATTCGCCAGCGATAATCGCAACATCCCTGTGGTACGAAATAATAATGATCACGCTTGGCACAACTGCGTCGATAACACTTTTCACAACAGAGAAACTTTGATTAGTAAAGCTTTTAATAAAACCTGTGGGCAGAATGGCCAAAACATCTTGCTTTTCAAAAAGTGCGAATGCGGTTCCTGTTCTTGTTTTAAATTCTCGTCGTAAACAGCCTCCAACTTACCGCGAATTTAGAGTTGATTGACATTTATCAAAGTTGACGTCATCGCTTCTCCCGAGATCGACCAATAAGAACGCTCAGTCACCGGAGCGCCGGGGTTCCAAAACGCAAAATGAAACCATTGGAATCTCTCTTTTCACTCTAACCAACGCCCGCGGTGTTTTTGCGTCCCGAAGTTTTAGCCATTAAAAGTTGAACGTACGTGATCGTTTCAACGATTCTAGAGCAAAAGAGAGACCGCTCGCAGTCTACTACCGATGACGTTTTGTACATTAACATAGAATGGGCCTTGTGGGAATTTTAATAAGTTTGTATTGTATGCATCGTGGAATACGGAACCTGGAAGTAGACAAAGGTCTACTTCCAGGTCCAATCGTGGAATGCGGAACCTGGAAGTAGACCAGGTTTTCAAAAAATGGATCGATTTGTTATCTCTCCTTCACTACGATCTTGAACACTGCTGAACACAGCCAATGTGACTAAAATTACTTCTCAAAAAAAAAATGGGTAATTGATTTCACCCCAGCAGATAAGCTTGAGAGTGCGATATAGCATCACAGTTAACGCGGCTCTAGCAAGTTCCTCCCATTTGAATGTGTTTTAAAAACCTTTTTTGCGTTTTACCCCTACTTTCAAATAATAGAGATTTGTTGAAAATTACCATTGACCAAAAACGTAAGTTTGCATACAAAAGCTTATGCTTATCGACTTCCTGTTTATCCTTCGAGCCAGAGTTTGGATGGTTACCAGGATAAAATTAGCTTTTGTTTTCAAAACCAGAGATGAAAATTGGTGAAGCAACCATTCAGGCATGAAATCGGAATAACGAGCGTGCCGAGAATTTTATAAGCTTATATTTGTTCAAGTAAATATTAGATGCTATCATAATCCATCACGAACATGCGTTGAATCATTTTCATCTCGGTAAACGGGCTGAAATGGTCATATAAAAAAAATGAGATCTCTTCCTGAGAAACCAACACCGGCCTTTGGTTTAGTCAATTGTCTTTTTTGACAGAACCAGCTACTGTGCAGGTTGGATTTTAACACAGCATTAACTATGATTTGAACTAAGAACCCACGCGGGAAGAATAAGAGAAATTACATTCGTCAGAGAGAAAGTGTTTTAAGTTTTGACTTTAAGGGTACCCCTGCGAAAATGATCACGAATTTGCGGAAGAAATTAAACTTTAAATGCTTAACCCCCATATTTACATTGCGTCGTTGT
>NC_090869.1:35379176-35384176 GCF_036669935.1 Montipora foliosa
AAAGTTGCGCAACTTCTAGCACGTTTCCTTCGTAATCAAAAGTTTATTTAAAATCTCAGTGCAGTTCGTAGCAGACACCTGATCGATACACTGGAAAGAAAAGTCGTTAAGGGCGTGGCGGTTCTCTTGTTTTATGTACCGCGAACTCACAGGATTTTCTTGTTCGTCACAATTGATGAGTTATGGTTACGGAATACAACTTTGAATTGTGTTGCCGTTGAAACCAACCTATTGCAAGCGACATTTGTGGCAGGATGCAAGATTAAATTACATTTCATTTTTCGAAATTTTTGCAATCACACGACAGTCTTGGTTTAATAAAGATAGTTGTTCTATTGGTTTGGAAAGCTCTGAAAAAAAGAAAATTTTTGATCTATCAAAAAAGTTTTTTGCAAAGATCACATCTGCTACAGTTTGCATTTAATGAAATCCTCCTGTTTCAATGGTTTCTTGTTGCTACTTCGTTCTGTATTTCGATGGCGCCAACATTTTCTTTTAAGTTTTTGTTCTACGAAACGAGGGAATTAATTGAATTAGATGGAAAAAATTCTTCTAATTGGGGATGTAGATTGTAACACGGTGCAAATGCTTGCCTAATGACGTACCCTATGTTAGGTAGGTGAGGATTGAATTTCATCATAACGGAAACAGTTTTCTGCTTCTCCCTGGTTTCGGGGCCAAAAAGCAGCTGATCTCTAGGAATGGCCCGACGGTTTAAGGAATTGCCTCTTTTAACGAGGTGTTTTCGGGGAGCCTTGATTAACAAGGTTACCTTTCATATTCCAGCTATTCGCGTTCTTAAAAAATTTATTTATTTGAGCAATTTTGCCTACCTAATCTCAAGGCCACTCCGGATGGAATCGCTTTGAATACATGTTTGGGGTGAGCAATAGGGGGGGCAGCGTACACGTGACTGTCTGTAGGTTAGAGAACGTAAATGGTCTGTTCTAAATGAGCCCATCAATCGATACAATGTGACGTCGAGCCATTACTTAAGGTAGCTATCAGAAGAAAACTAATTCAAATTGAGGGTAGGGTATGTAAAGAGAGTTGATGGAATCCTGTGAAGTTTTCTAGAGGCCGAGGGACTTGCTGCAAGAGATCAAAAATGTCACTCCCGATATCTTCACCATTAAAACGGGTTTTTAGGGGCCGCAAAAATTTTGCCTTGTGGAGTTAATTCGCCCATGGAGATAAGCATAGCTGCATGCGTTCTTTGGGACATTGCACTGTGCCATGGAATTTTGCAAAAAAAAGAATCCCCTTAAAAACCGATGTGGGATTACATTTCAGGCAGATTCAACTGCTTCCAGGATTTGCATTTGGTTGATGTTTAGTTGATTTTGTCTCTCGGATCAAGGGCCGCCCCTTTTTCAACTGCTGTAAGACCTAAATTGTTGATCTATAGTTGGGGAACATTGGAGATAAAACGTCCCAAGAGGAACAAAAAGAAGATGCCCTCTCAGAGGAAAGGACCCATTTTGTTGAGCCTCTTTAATTCTATTTTAGCAGATCCGTGGTGTCTTTAATGAACGATGGCAATCCCCGCGCTAAAGGTGTGGTAAATAAAATTCTGTGAATTGCGACAAGTGTTCTATCGCCGTGCCACAACAAGAGGTTATGAGGCGTAGAGGATTGCCCCCGGCCTTTACGGTCGTAATATTTCCAAATGCTACACCGGTGTTGCATCTTTATTCATCAAACAGTCTGCTACTTCAATTGAAATTTGTCCTTTCGGTAGCCATCTAGAACACCACTTTTTCCAACTAACGAGGTGTTTGGAGCTCCTTCTTCTCCGGGTTGGGTTCGAATTGAACTGGTTTGTATGGTATGTATTGGTAGGACCATTTCCAAAAAATAATTAGGTAAAAAATACATAGACTCCTCAGAAACGACGCCTTTTCCGTAGATAGGGAGAAATTTTAGAAAGAGTAAGGAATTAAAGATGACTCGGTAAAAACACAATACAGCTCTCGACCCCATCCACCCCGATCCCATCATCTTACGGACAATCGAAATCACTGAAAGATCAGAGGTCCCTGCTAAGGAAAGGGCCTTCTTTCTGCCAAAACACGAAGGACGTCAATTGGCCAGCAAGGTATACGATGACGTGGAAGCACATTCAAGCCCGGCTAAGAACAGCGGTTTGCTTTTTTGACAAGAAACAAGAGGAAACAGAAGAGCATGAAAGATGCTGAAACTTTTCTGAACGACACCTCACACGAATTCCAGGTAAAAAAAAATGGAAGCATCTCCTGTATCTAAGTCCCCTGAAACTGAACTGTTCTTTCTGACATTAAGAAAGAAATAATTATCCTCATATTGGACTAACTAGCCACCAACCTTTTCAAAGGGGGAAAGAGCTGCACTTAGAGCATTCAAAAATCAGATAAAGTTATCAGAATTCAAGCATTTCAAGGATCTAGATTTGTCGTTTTAAACCAGGAAGATTACGAAAACAAGATGTTAGGAACAATTAAACAATGGATTACATTACAAACCAGAGTCAATTCGACCCCCCAACCTCCAAAAACCTCTCTTTTAGTTGAAAAGTGGTTGTTCTTAAAGGTTTACACAAAGGACACAATTTTCAATTTGTCATCGCTAGAAGGCAGATCCCCCATTCCCAACAGAATGGGTGAGAAATAAAGAGGCAACCACCGGGTGTAGCATTTGGATAATATTATAGACCCATAAAGCCGGCAATCCTCTTCGCTCTCATAACCTCTTGTTGTGGCACGGCGATAGAAACACTTGTTCGCAATGCAAAGAATTTTATTTAAAACCCTTTAGCGCAGGAGCATTCGCCATAGTTCATTTAAAAGGACACCACTGACTCTGCCTAAATAGAATTAAAGAGCTCAACAAAAATGGTCTTTCCCAGGAAGGCACCCTTGTTGGTCTCTTGGGAGCGTTTTCTCCAATGGTTCCCCAACATAGATAACAAGTCAATTTAGGTTCTACAGCAGGTGGAAAAGGCCCTTGATTGCCAGAGACAATCCAATACCATCAACCAAATGCATCTTGAACGCAGTTGCAATCTGCCTGAAATGTAATAACTCGGTTTTTTTAAGGGGGATTTTTCTTTTTGCAAATTCATGGCACAGCAATGGGCCCAAGAACGAATGCAGCTCTGCTGATATAGCCACATGGGCGAATCGAAAGACGATAAATTAGATCACAAGCAAAATTTTGCGGGCCCCTCTAAACCCGCTTTACGGGGGAGATGTCGACGATGACCATTTATTGATCTCTCGGCAGCAAGGTCCCTCTGCTCTAGAAAACTATCACCGGACTTCATCAAACTCTCTCGTACACTACCATCAAGTTTGAATGAGTTTCTTCTGATAGCTACCTTAATAGTGCTCGACGTCACATTGTATCAAACTGATGGCCTCATTAGAAACAGACATCCTACTCTAAACCTACAGACCAGTCAATCTGTACTTGCCACCAACCCCACTAGTGCTCACCCCAAACATTGTATTCAAAGCGATTCCATACGGAGTGGCCCTTGAGATTAGGTAGGAATGTTGCTCCAAGTATCAGAATTTTTTAGAGACCGCGAATGCTGGGATATATGAAAGGTAACTTTGTTAATCACAGGCGTACCCGGAAAAACACTCGTTTAAGAGGCAATTCCTTAAAGCACTCGAGCCCATATACTAGAGATCAATCTGCCTTTTGCCCGAAACCAGGGAGAACAGGAAAACTGTTTCCGTTAGTGAATGACCCTTTCAATCCTCACCTACCTAAACATAGGGTAACGATGCATTAGGAAGCAATTTGCAGCCTGTTACACACTCTCAATCCCCAAATGAATCCCCGAATAAGAGAAATTTTTTCCACTCTAATTCAATTATTCCCTCGTTTTCGTTAGAACACACAACAACACTTTAAAAAAGAAATTTTTGGCGCCATCGCATCGAAAAATACAGAACAGTGAGTATAGAACAAGATAACCATTGAAAACAGGGGGTTGCATGTAAATGCGAAACGTAGCAGATGTGATCTTTGCAAAAAATTTTGATTAGAATCAAATTTTTTTCAGAGTTTCCAAACCAATAGAAAATACTTTATTAAACCAAAACTGTCGTGTGATTCTAAAATGTAATTTATCTTGCATCCTGCAACAAATTCCGCTTGCAATATGTTGGTTCAGCGGCAACACAATTCAAAGTTAGATTCCGTAATCATAAATCATCAATGGTCACGAACAAGAAAACCTGTGAGGTCGCGGCGTACATTATAACAATAGTCCGCACGCCCCTTAACGACTTTTCTTTCCAGTGTATCGATCAGGTGTCTGCTACCAACTGCACTGAGATTTAGATAAACTTTTGATTAAGAAGGAAGCGTTTGGAGTGCCAACTTTTCTCATTAGCACCTTTTGGCCTTAACAAAAGGCAGAATTCCACTCCAGGAACAGAATCACCTACAACCAACCGACCACGTGAGTCGTAATAATCTGCAAGCTTAACGAACCATATAACTTTACAACTCAATGTAGCACATGAATTCTTTACTTTAATGATAGTTTTAGTTCTCGCTGTTATTACATTGTACCTTTCGAATAGAATTACTTCTTTTGTTTTTGTTTTGTTTGTAATGATTTTTTACTTGTATGGTGTTAAGTTTTAAGTTTTGTAACATACCGAAAATTCCTGTAAACCATATATAAGCTCTTAAGCCTAATTATTATCCACATGCTGTAAACTGATGAAGGTCTAAGACCGAAACGTTTTTTAATATATTTTACTTTTTAGCTTTGAAAAGTTGTCCGTCCTCTGACTCTTTTAACTTTCTATATATATATATATATATATATATATATAAAGTTTCAAAGATTCAGAGGACTTTCTAGGATCCTTCCTTGTCATCCGCTAAGTTGACTACGGTGTCGTGTCATTAACTTGATCCTTAGTTGGGTTTCAAGTGAAGTTATAGGCTCCCCTACCTTGTCACCCTGAAAGAAAATTTCCCGGGAGGCCCACGCCTTA
>NC_090869.1:35396676-35399176 GCF_036669935.1 Montipora foliosa
TGTGTCAAAAGCTATTCTGACTACACTAACACGAGACTTCAATGTGAAAATAGTTTATTAAGGGCACGTCAGTCAGTCTGCTGAACAAAATGACCTAAATTTACCTGAATTGGTTACAAACTGGACATCACATAACGACACACATAGAAATAGACAAAATATACTGCATTCATTTAGGAATAAACTAAGCAACAGTACCGTACCGGATATACGAAAAACCACTAAAAACCACCCTTTAGAAGTGGCCAAAAATAAGTCGAAACGTATTCCTCATCCAATGCAACGGCACCAGACCCCGAGGAAAGGGTATCCTACTATGCACAAGGAAAAATAAGCAGACAGCGCAGTTCAAAAGTTAAGCATAAAGTTAAAGCATCAGCGACTGACAAACGTAGAATGATGAAAAACTCCCGCCAAATTCATAGTCCTAACCTATCCCATAGCCACCTACGGTCCTCTGCACCGTGCCGTCAGAATATTCAATTTCTGACTAACTCGTTCCCATGTCACTCGAACGTCAGAAATTACACTTTTCAAAGTCTAAAAAAAGTAATAAGCCAGGGATGTTGTTAGACTCAGTGTGATTTATTATGCCATCAATTAATCTTATGTTTTCGCCAATGAATTTGCCCTTAAGAAAGCCAGTCTGATCATTATTGATAATCTTGGGGATTACATTTCTAAGACGATTTGCGATAGCTTTTGCTGCCATTTTGTAGTCACAATTCAAAAGGGTTATCGGCCGCCACTTTTTAACATAGTAGGGCTCTGCATCCTTTTTGGGTATTAACTTTATTACTCCCCGTTTTTTGACTCACTTCTAGTTGTCCTTTATGATAGGCGTATTTAAGGGCATTTAAAAGATGATCAAATATGTCGCTCCAGAAGACTTTGTAGAATTCTACAGGCAGCCCACCAGAGCCTGGTGTTTTATTGAGGCTTGTAAACATTCCTCCTTAGTTAAGAAGCCTTCGCATTATTCTTTGTCTTCTGAAGTTGGATGTTTTGAGTTTCCTTGCAATCACCATGTTGAAAACTAGAGCTGTAAATGTTGTTATAAAAGGATTCACAGGCATTCAAGATGTCTTTATCAGACGTGACAAATTGGTCATCATTTACCTTTAGTTGGCTAATTACGCAATTTTTATAATGTCTTTTTTCAAGGTTTAAAAAATATTTCGTATTCCTTTCCCCCTCGTTATACCATCTGCATTCCGATCTTAAGATTGCGCCTTTAGTTTGTGTTCTATTATTTCTTCAAGTTTTCTCTGCTTTTTCTCTATTTCTCTTTGCATTTCATGCTTTCCTGGTTCGTCCCTTTAGCTACGATCAATTTCCTTTTGCAGCCAATTTACAGTCTTTTCCAACTCTTCTTCTATCCTTGACATGTTAGTTTGTTTCGTTTTTGCATACATCATAGAATGTTGTCTAACTTTTAATTTGATCATCTCCCAAGTAAGGGCAGTATTAACAGTGTTATTCTCTTGATATTCCTCTTGGACGGCTTTAACTGCTGTTTTGATTTGTTAATTTCCAGAAACCTGGATCTCTTGGGTTCGAATGAAGTGTCAATTTTATTGTTATCAAAGAATGGTCTGTTTTAAAACCTGCTAATATGTCCGAATTTGTCTCATTACAAGTGAAAGAGACTCTGAATTACAAGAAAAAAATCTAATCGGCAATGGATTTCGGGCTTTTGGCGACGCCAAGTAAATCTGCGGCCATCGGGGTTTGAGAGGCGCCGTATATCCATCAACTCTAATTCAGCTATATGGTCTTTAATTACCTTGACTACTTTAGTGTGCGACTTGGCAAGACCGCCTTTTTTATCTATGTCTATATCCAATACCAAATTAAAGCCACCTCCTATAATGATGTCATCGCACTCAAGTGATCGTGAAATCTTTCAAAAAAACCTGGATCATCTTCATTTGGCGCATATATTGCAGCTAAGTTGATAAGTCTCTCATTAATTTTAATATCACATGTAATAAATCTGCCCGTATTATCTAAAAAAAGATCTTTGAAGGTGGAAAGTGAATTTACTGTTGAAGAGGTTTGCAACTCATCTGCTGGAGGTGGAATATGAAGTAAACAGGGATTTGAGGCCCCATTCCGAGGACCATACACTGATTGGTGTTTTCTGCACTATGAGTTTCCTGGAGAAGATAAATTGAGAATTTTTTTGCTCTTAACCAGTTAAAAATTCTCTTCTTTTTAATTGTTCTTCTAAACCTCGCACATTAATTGAACATACTTTAAAATCCGTCATAATCAAACAAAAAAACAGGAAAGCAAAGAAAAGCAAGCCGTGCGGGAGCCGAAGGGAAATCTTTTAGATCAAAATAGCGTGTTTCGAGCTAACGAACCGCGGAAATAAAGACAATAGGAATACAGAACTTATTAACCTAACCCTTGTTAGACTTAGGTCCCAACATATTTCAGAGATGTTAATTACCGAAACTGGAGAGAAATAAAAGTTTTCTGCAACCAAAAGGTG
>NC_090869.1:35401676-35414176 GCF_036669935.1 Montipora foliosa
ACTGAACAAGACAGGCGGTGGAATCTTAAAAGCGACGAGTAATGGACTTCGACAACAATCTGGCGCCCGTCGAGCCGAGATCAAAGTGAGCTGCATTTCTAATTTTACCAAGTGTGCTGTTATGTAGAACACTGAAACCAAATGGAAAATTCTCTGGTAACCTAGGGGTTCAACAAAGACAGAGAACGAATCGAACACCTTAAGTGGATCTGTGATCAACTCTGCAGAGTCTTCAGGTAAAAAAAAAAATTATTGGAAATGTGACAGCCAAGAATTATTTGAAAGAAAGCTTGTCGTCTATTTTGTACTTCATTATTCAAAAAAAAAAAAGGTTCTTCATGGAAACGGTTTGATCCTGAAATTTTACTTTGTTGTAATATTGCGCATATTTGACACGCCTGAGTTTTTTCTCTTCACGCACGTAATGAAATAGGAAGGGGTTTTTGCCTCTAATAGCGAATATGTTGTTTGTTCCAAAAAATTGTTCGCTGGAAAAGGTGGCCTTTATGAAATCATTATGTTTTATAATATGCGAGCTTAACTGGATAGTTTTTATGGCAATAGTAAAGCATTTTCGTGTCAAAATGAGGTTAAGCGTCCAGCAATGGCCTTGAAAGTCATTGCAACGCGAATGGCGTTTTAGTGCATCTTTTATGTTGCTTGTTTGAATAAAATGTTTCACTGGAAAAGGATTCTGTGATATTTTCTGCCTTTGTGAATTATAATGTCATGTTGTGCATTGAATTTTCGAGCTTAAGGTTGCAATGTGATACGGGAGGATATTTTTAGTATTGCTCTGTCAGCAGGAAAGGTTTACGAAAATAAGCAGGTCTGTTGGAAGCGTGCTTGAGTTTCAACAAAATGAGCCCCCAAATCGCAAAAAATTGTGACGCCGATGAATAATAAAGTAGCTGCTATTTCCAAAATGATGAAATTACCTGGTGATAAATAACCTCGTCTTGGAGAGTAAATTTTTGACTTAGCATAAACAATGGTCAACCTCAAGAGTTAAGGCGATAATGATCTTTGTTTTGACTTCGCTCATTCATTGTCAAACTTTATAACACTTGACAGAAAAAGAAACTTACGAAAACCCGGTATCTTGCCATCATTTGACACAGATGCTTCACTGTTTGGCGAGTAAACATGCCGCGGTAACTTAATCACGGCGCCCGCTGAAGTCCGGCGATGTCACTTTCGATTTAGCGATTTATTTGTGCAGCCAAACGTACATAACAAAATTGAACGTAGCAAAAATCTCCCAAAATGTTTGTCGCTGATCGTAACTTTTTATATTCTATACTCACGGTTTAAAATTAATGTTCTTTTCATGTCGTAAATATGTTATTCTAGAGCGACCGTCCTGGAAACTTCCTTCTGCTCTTTCTAAAAAACTGTGTATCAATTTACTCTTGCATCCATATTTGTTTTTGCACAAAGCAAGCTAACAAAATCTGTACCTTGCTGAGTTCGCATTTGTTAGCGTTAATAGTATTTTCGGTCCAATGCTTCTGTTTTACGAAGGAGTATATGTTTGAGGTTAACACATCCAGATACTAACCCCGCCGGACCCCTAGGGGTTAACCTCAGTAAACTTTAGTATTACAAACCTGTCAGATGCTAAGGGGGCACGCTTAAACTTGTGGTGAAAGAAGTTGTGAGGGAGCTTGAAAATTATCAACATATCAGCCCAGAAGCCAATGTTTCCCACTTCCCATTTATTTTCTTCAATCTTTCTGGGTTCAGTACTTTGCTAGTAACCACATGTTTTCTCAGGCTATTTACCCAAGACTTCTACTTTGGCACTACAATGATAGACAATACCAAAACAATATCGTGCACTGTTAGAGCTACATATTATGCAAGGACAACTTGAATCTCCTGGAAGACAACACACAGCTCAATTGACATTTTATATGGAATAAATCGCTGTGTTACTTCACAACAACACATAAGCAATGCGTGTCTTTTTTTTCTAAAGAGGACAGGAATTTCTTCTTTCTGACAAATGATTAATTAATAGGCCGGTAGCTAGGTTTTTAACCTCAGAAAAGGATCTGATAAGGCTTCTGGGTGACCCCTTAAATGGTCTTAATGACCCCCAGACTTGAAAAAAATTGTCTGCAACGGTGCACGTACCCACAGGCAACCCAGTGTACCCTCACGGAGGGTCTAGTTCGATCGAAACGGAGAGTCTTCTAGGAGTTGAAACCCTTTCGAGCCTCCTTAAATCAAGCCAATATACAGTTAAAGTTAAAATATAATAAAAACCACTGCTAACGCTGTGTTCTACGCTTCCCAGTCTGCCTTTCTCCATAAAGATATCTTTTGAAATTTATCGTGGATCTTAGATTATACTTAATAATTGACTATCGGTTTTTCTCTAGATAGAAGGGAAGTTAGTGTATGCTCCAGGTATTTTAACTTTTCTCTGTAAGCGATACGTATTACATCCCTTCTTCCATTCACCAGCGTATTGAGGCTGGAAGCATCCATAGCGGCTTGTGACACGAAGTAGTGTTGTTAGCTGCAAACGAAGTGCATTGCAAGTAAAGTATTGTAAGTAGTGTATTATATATAGTGCTGTTCGTAGTGTAGTATTTGTTTTGAAATTATTAAAAAATAAATAAATAAATAAATAAATAAATAAAGAAAAAAATCCATAGCGTCTTGTCTCATAGCTAGATAATACTTACGACTCTTTTCTGCGCGCTTTTTGAGATGTGCCAATGCATATGCCCAAACAGGCACTGCATAATTGGAATAAATTTCAGAAACAAAAAAAATTAAGTCTAACACTTTGTGCATAAAATGTATATGTATTTCATAGTATGTGTGTTTGATTTTAGCCAAAGTGTAAATTTCCTTGAAGCGTATACATACGGTAAAAATAGTCAGTACTGAAAGAGATAATTGATAGATGTGCCCTAACAAATGATCTACGACTGGGCACCGTTACGGGTTAAGAATTCTCAGTTCTCTTATTTGCTTTCTTGTTTGTAATATGAGAATTTCATTTAAGGCTCCATTTAGGCATAGTATATAGTGTTAATACGTGTGTTATATTTCACATCGCTTTAAAGGAAAGTGGTCCTAGTATGTGATTGCTATCCCCTCATCCTGTTTATAATGAACGGTTATGGCGCTTGTAGGAATTTGCAGGAAGCCACGCGCTTGTTGGAATTTTCACGAATCCACGCGAGACTTCAGGAATCCTACAATAATAAGACAATTAAATAATGCAGCTTTATTTTTGTTGAATGATCATTTATAGGTTGCTTTTTCCAGTCTATTAGCCAAAGCTGATATTACTTAAGCCTGGTTCTAACTATTGACAACAGGAGACAGGTACAAGCATCAGACGCTTCACAAATATTCAGGCCAACAAAATTGACCGACTCTAAACTGAATGGCTTCATAGCTCAGTTGATAAGAGCACTGCCCCGGCATTACAGAGGTCGTGGGTGCGAATCCCGGGCTGTTAATGTCACCTGAATTCTTCAGGTGTCTATAAAAAGACAATTGCTTAAAGGGGCTAGGTCACGCAATTTTAGGCAATTTCAGCACTGATCGAATGGTCATAGAATTAACTAAAATATCAAAATAACTGTTCAAAAGTATAGAAGAACTCTAACAAAACACAGAGAAGCTAAGAAGGCACATAGATGGACAAAACTGGAGAGAATTGAAATGGATTGAATTTGGGTACATTTGAAAATCATGCCCCTCAAAACTACAGGTGTTGTTTGAAAAACACCTTTTGTTGCATTTGAAACCTCAACCCGGTCTGGGAGTTGAACCCCGGCCACATGTTTGTACACTTATGGGAAGAGAGTGGAGTGCTGTAACTTCTGTACTCCCTAAAGTTTATCCGCATAACCGCGATTCTTATCTTGCGCGTGTAATGCATCATATACATTCACCGGTGAGACTTTGAAACGTGCCTTGTCAATTCAGACGAACAGTCAAAATACTTTCCTAAATTTAAACGTTCAACTGGATGACGCGAAACTGGATCACTAGTTTTAAAAATCCTGAAATTAATAATGGTTTGAGCCAAAGAGTTTGAGCAAATTTCTCTGAAAGTTGCATGTTTTTAAGAGGAGAAACTTTCTTTTAAGGGGTGGACAACAAGTCTAAATCGACCCTGTCCAGACTACACAGCAACATGCCTTTCGGTTGTTGTGTTTCTTGGTATAACAGTGATTCTTATCTTCAGCCCGTAAAGATACATCTGTTAACTGTTACTGTAATAATCTACTCAGACATAAGTCCCTGGTAGCTGGTTAGCGAGGCTTCCACTTTGATGTGTTTCCCGCATGTCTGCTGGCCAGTGATCAGTGACGGCCGGGTTATCTGTAGGAGTCGATTTCATCTCTGTCATTGCAATAAACTCTCGGACTTCACCAAGATCAACAGAAAAGCGCCGGCGATTGTGACTTGTTGTCCATCCAACCTTATCTATCTCTACTGGTTGCGTGCTGCAAAATTTATCTTGAACAGCCTCCCTGACGCCTCTCAGCTCACCCATACTAATAGAGTATCGCTTGAGTCCTTCACGGGAATCTTCAACTGTTGTTTGGTGTGCTGGTTCCCGGCTCAAACTGTTGGGAGAAACAGATGGAACCGGTATTCCATGTTGAAGTGTATTATATAAAAGACCATCATTCGCGTCCGAGGTCCATCCGATGAAACGTCTTCCGCTAGAAAAAAGATATCACCAAAATTGCATTACTACATAAGTTATGATTTTATCCGCCCTCACAAGCACTCCAAAACAGTCGTCATTTGGCACACAGCGATCAATACAAAAAATTTACTTGCGCATTTTGTCGTAATCAAGAAACAGAGATCGGAAAATCTGTTTAATCGAGGCTACAACGTGGAATTATGAAGCGTTCATTAAGGAAGAAGTTTGTTCTCTACAGCCGCTACATCGACGACTGCATCGGCGCTATTTCATCCAGCAGAGAAGAACTCGATCAATTTATAACCTCCATCAATAGGCCATTTCCGAGTTCATGTCTGCCTCCCTTTCAAAGCGAGTCCAAGTGCGAAGTTTTTGTTATGAAAATTAGTATTCATTCAGATGTAAAGTAGAACTAATTACCATCACAAGAACTTCGCACTTAGACTCACTTTGAAGAGGAGGCAGACATGAACTCGGAAATGGCCTTTTCTCTTCATCCGGCTCTTAAATATACCTGGGAAGTTTCGGAAACTTTATTGGTTTTCCTAGATATCAAAGTTTCGATTAGTGGCAACGTGCTATGTACCAGTGTGCACTACAAACCTACAGATTCTCACAGTTATTTGTTGTATTCATCGTCACATCCATCACATGTCAGGAACTCCATTCCTTATTCTCAATTTCTTAGACTTCGACGTCTATGTAGTGATGACTCCGATTTTTCCAGCAAATCAGAGGAGATGTGCCATCCTTCGAAAAACGTGGTATCCTGTCTCTGTGGTCAAAGCGGGCCATCATTGCGCCCAACAATTTGATCGACAGTCAGCACTACAGTCGTCACAAAGAGATAAGAATGACAGAATTCCATTCATCCTCACTTTCCATCCTCATAATCACGCAGTGAAAAGGATCATTCCTAATAATTTTAAATTACTCCAAAATGATCCAGAGAATGGTAGAATCTTTTCGCAACCACCACTTATTTCATTCAATCGCGTCAAAAACGTAGGCAACTTTTTAGTTAGAAGCGCGCTCAAAAATAACGAGCAACCAGGCACTTTCAAATGCGTGCGCTCACGATGAAAAACTTGTCTTTTCACTCTTAACACTACCAAGATATCGGGACCTAAGCGATCTGTTAAGATCTCCGATCGTTTCACATATACCCCCGCAAATGTCATTTATTGCATAACCTGTACGTTATGCAATAAATTATACATTGGCGGGACAGGTACGACTAGGCGACCGATTCCGCGAACACCTTCGCGATGTTGAGAAGAATGACAAGGGTGCATCTAAACCAGTCGCTCGTCATTTGAATATCCCTAACCACTCCAAAAAACACATGGCTATCCGCGGCCTTTCACTACATCTAGGTACGACGGAAAGCCGCAAGAATCTGGAACAAAAATTCATCTTCCAAATCGGCACCCTTAATCCTCACGGTATGAACGAACGCTTTTCATCTAACTGATATATTCCTATTTTTCACGTTGTTATGTTACCACCAATTGCTTAGCTCCTACTCTACTATAGAAACTACATGTAACCCACAATTCCTCGATTCGCTCTGACGAAGGGCTAACGCTAGAAACGTCTCCTTTTAGAGTCTCTGTACGGTGGCCATTTTACATTATCAACTCCGTTGATAAAGCCAAACGTTGAGTAAGTCTTTCTTAAGATGTGCCAAACGACGTTAATCCGTCGTTTATTCAAGAAAGTCGTTAAAAGGGGATTAAAAGATCCTTAAGAGGCTCTGACTGTAAATATCGAGAATCCGCTGACAGTTGCAGAATTTCACAATTTATCTTATTCTACCTAAAAGACCCATTTGGTGAACTATTTTCAAAAATGGAAATAAAAAGTTCCATCGCGCTTTTCTTTTTCCGAAAAATCCAAAAGTTCAAATTACGCCGAGGCGGCCCCCAATCCCCCGGAAAAAAAATGAAAAATTCTGCAACTTCGTTAACTCCGTATGCGACAACGCGTTGAATTCCTGGTTTGCTATTTTGGATATTGGTAAAAGGACCCTTTGTCGTTTAAAAATGTAAACTTCATGTAATTTTGTCAAGTTTAAGACAACATAAAAACCCGTTGAAATAACCCACTTTCAATCTTTTGGGTTGAGGTGAAATAAAGGCCTACTTTAAAGGCCTATAAATGTCCTAGTATATAAATTTACGTGTCATATTGTGCATCATCTGAAAGCTTTATCCCTGTAGGTCATTTTCTCCAACTGTCGTTTTTGGCCCGCAAAAATTAGCGCATCCAGTTTGAAAAGAGTTTGGGCTATTTTGACCAAAAATTCAATGCAAATTGCTGAGCGGATGCATGTCACGCAAGAGGTCACGGCCAAACCTTCAGTTTACAAATAATGCATCTTTTTTCTCTTTCTGATTGAAAATGGCAGCAAAGAGCTCCTTGAAGTACTTCAATGACCTTTCAATATATTTAACGATCCTACAAGCACACCACATATCATTTTATTTATCTTAGGTCTAGACGAAGATAACAGTCGTCGATCGCGTTGATGTAGTCGACTCGTAGTCCAATAAACTGACGTAAAATTTGATTCACATACACAGCGAAACTTATTACAAAGTTGAAGAGAATTGGGTAGACTTACTGTTGTTACTGTAGTTACTCTTGGTTTAGAATAACGCGATGTAGTCCTAGGAGCTCCCTATCTTACTCAATTTTTGACCGAAAAGGTCAACAAAACACACTGCCAAAGAAATGATCAATGAAGATGTGCGTCCTTGCAGTTCTTGCTTACCGTAATTCGTTCATAAATGATAAAGCCAATCACTCAAATATTTTTCTTGCCTGTAGAAAAAAAAAATGAAGAAAAAGAAACCAATCAAGAGTAAAAGAAAAACTTACGACCTTTTTCACCAATAATTCGCATTCCAAAACGAATGTCACGCAAAAGAGTTGCACATTCCATGACATTCTGACAAAATTATCGTCTCGTTGTTGTAAGGTTCTTCCTTTTTTTGAACGTTTTTAGCACGATTTTTCGTTTTAGAATTCTCTTTTAACCATGAACAACACTGTTACGAAACGGCACTAGTACCATTGCGTCGAGTAAAATATTATCTGATTTGTGTTATAACATCACGTGACGAAGCCGTCCCACGGAGTTGGCTGCAGAACAGCAATTGACCAGATGGATGTTCAGTTCCAACCGAGACCACAGGACATATTTAAGTCCTCTACAGCTAAAGGGGACTGTGAAATTAGTAGCAGTGAGTCAACTTTCGTCTTATCAACCAGCGAAACCCTTTCTTCTAGTTGGGCATGGTAGTAAACCCCTTTCAAAGAATACCCGGGTACATCGGCTCTGGGATACCCCTAGACGAAGAACTTTTTTGAAAATTTTGGATAAATAACCCGGACAGACTTCAAGCGACGGAAGTGATCCAAAAGAATGGCTATCAATCGATCATCCTTGTCACTTGAAAAACCGAAATGCCCCGATTACATGTTCATAACAAAAAGATATTGAAGATAAAATTGTTTTGATCACTGACAGATATCGGTATTGGGGTTTGCGTAAAAACTCAGAATAGAGGCGTAGAAAGAAGGTAGGGAAAAAAACGAAAAAGGCGGAGGGTACAGCCACACCTTGGCAAAGGGTAGGCTCAAGCAAGCTATTCTTTTCGAGCGGTGAGCGATGCAAGCCAGCAAAGAGCGCTAAACCGGAGCGACCGCACCGCAATCATTTCGCGTTTCTCTTTCTGGTGCCCCTCGCTTCTCTCCTCCACAGAGGCTCCCGCTTGGTATTCCAGTAATAATAGCAAACATGCTTCTGCGGAGGAGACAGGCGAGTGAGCACCAGAGAGAGACGCGAGATGGCCGGGACGGGGTCGCCCTAGCCTGCCACTTTCGCGTTCTGTCTTTACTCGCGCGCATTGCGGGCACCGCTCGAAGAGGATAGCTTGCTCGATGCTATCCGATCCTATTGCTTGGAAATAAACATCTGTGGGTGGGTAGAAAACGACCACATCAGCCCTAAGACCCAAAAACGAAAATCAACTTGAAACGGTTATCCTGATCTTATTGATCTACAAGTGTAAGGAACATCAAGATCTTCAATTATCAATGAATCTGATCAATTTCTTCGTTTTCTTCAAAACCCTACCTAAAGTAAAAAAGGGAAAACCCCCTCAAAATCCCCTTCAAATCGCTGGAAGCTCGCATGAAATGGGACTCTCGACCGAAGCAAAAGCGAGATACAACAAGATGCAATTCTGATTAACAAGACGAATAGACAATTCACTTGTTGCCAGGGTCCCTGCCTCCAGTTCCGTAAAAGGGGCTGTAAGATATATCTTTGGAGCCTCTATTCTCACCAATTTTATCACAGTCTATCATTATATAATGTTTAAAAAGACCGTTACAAACGCACAAACACAATTTACATGTTGTCACACACATATCAAGTTGGTGCTTTTCAGAAGTGGGTGTTCCTTTAGCCCAAATGGGCTTTGAGTCGGTAGCCCATGAGGCCGAAGGCCGAATGGGCTATTGACTCAGAGGCCATGAGGGCGAGAGGAATAATTGTTTTAGTAAAATCCAACTAGTTGGTCAAAAATATCGAGAATAAAAAACTTTTAGCTAGTTAAAGCTTGACTTTAATCCTTTTTTACCGACAAAAAGCCCGCGCTTTTTTCTACTAGTGGGCTATAACATATAGCTTAGCTCAACCAATCAGAACGCAGTATTGATAATAGACCACTAGTTGGATTGACCCACAAAACGTTCGTAGCGGGCGGCGACAGCGGCGAGGAGAGGAGAAAGGGCTGTATTCGCATGGTAAGACCCCGGTCAAATTCATTCAGATTCATTGATAATTGGTCTTACACATATCATGCCGTTTAGAGCTGAGTCCAAGTAACTTTCACAACATTCTTCGACTTTTACTTTCGGTGGGGTTTTGTAGAAAATCGGAAAGCCTGGTCAAATTCATTGCAGACCATTACTATGATCTTTTTTTCTTGTGAGTGTCAGGTCGTCTCATTTCGAGATGTTTTCAGGGCTACATTTTGAGAAGAGTTTCCCGAACATCTGGTCCTTGCTGTTCTGCAGACAAATCCGTACTTTTTGGTTACGTCACGCGAAGTTATATTATCACGCAAATCAAATTTGACATGTTTGTAATAATTTACTCGACGCGATGGTACAAGTGCCTTATGGTAACTGTTTTTCATGGTTAAAAAAGAATTCTCAAAAGTTGCGAGAAGAAAGAACCCTACAACAGCCCTTTAGCGAGACGATAATGTTGTCAGAATGTGCTACTCTTTTGCGTGAGTTTTTCTTTTACTCTTGATTGGTTTCTTTTTCTTCATTTCTTTTCTTCTACAGGCAATAAAAAGACGTAAGCAACTGGTATTATCAGCAGTTTAAAATGTATGAACGAATCACGGTAAGCAAGAACTGCAAGCGAGGACGCACATCTTCATTGATCATTTTGTTTTGTAAGTCTGTTTTGTTGACCTTTTCGGTCAAAAATTGAGTAAGATAGGGAGCTCCTAGGACTACATCGCGTTATTCTAAACCAAGAGTAACTACAGTTAGTAAGTCTACCCTATTCTCTTCAACTTTGTAATAAGCTTCGCTGTGTATGTATTCACCCGGGACTATGCATCAACGCGATCGACGACGGTTATCGTTCAGTTACATCTAAGATTAATAAAATGATAAGTGGCGTGCTTGTATGCTCGTTAAATATAATGAAACGTCATTGAAGTACTTCAAGGCGCTCTTTGCCGACATTTTCAATCAGAAGAGAAAAAAGATGCATTATTTGCAAACTGATTAGGATTGGACGTGACCTCTTGCGTGACATCCGCTCAGCCATTTGCATTGAATTTCTGGTCAAAATAGCCCGAACTCTTTTGAAACTGGATACGCTAATTTTTGCGGGCCAAAATCGACAGTTGCAGATAATGACCTACGAGGATAAAGCTTTCAGCTGATGTACAATATGACAAGTAAATTTATATACTAGGACATTTATAGGCCTTTAAAGTTGGCCTTTATTTTACCTCAACCCAAAAGATTGAAAGTGGGTTATTTCAATGAGTTTTTATGTTGTCTTAAACTTGACAAAATTAAATGAAGTTTACACTTTTTAAAAGACAAAGGGTCCTTTTACCAATATCCAAAAAAGCAAACCGGGAATTCAACGCGTTGTCGCATACGGAGTTGGCGAAGTTGCAGAATTTTTCATTGTTTTTCCGGGGGGTCGGGGCCGGCCTCGGCGTAATTTGAACTTTTGGATTTTTCGGAAAAAGCAAAGCGCGATGGAACTTTTTATTTCCATTTTTGAAAATAGTTCACCAAAAGGATCTTTTAGGTAGAATAAAATAAATTATGAAATTTTGCAACTGTCGGCGGATTCTCGATATTTACAGTCAGGGCCTCTTAAAGTGGTACTATGAAAAAAATTCAAATCTTTTTTTCCTTGGATTTCAAAATGCTTATTTTGACTGGAATTTTCCTATTTAAATCTAATTAATGGTCCGCCATTACTAATTTTAAAATATTGAGAGAGCTGGATCGAGTAGACTTTTGACGTCAAAGACTCAATAGTTTGAGAATGTAATGCGCCTGGACGCGGTTGAACTAGTATGCAGCACGGGAGTTTCGGGCTTTCAGACTTTTAAACTCGTGATTTGCATATACATTAAGCTGAGTTTACAAGCTGAAACTTTAAGCTAGTGAGTAAATGAAGTCACTTTTCCCTAGATCCAACCCTCTGAGGTCCAATCGGTCAGTTTGGAACGTGAGTAATCGCAGACCGTGAAATCCAAAACTTACACTCAAAGTAAATGGCCTTTGGATAGAAACCAAAGCTGAAAATTTCCAGTCAAGTGCTGAGCAATCGCACTTTCAAAATCTGAAGAACAAAAGGGGTGATTTTTTAATCCTAGTAGCACTTTTAAAGAGGCAATAAAAGTATAATTGAACTTTCCCTTCTGCTAAACGTGTATTAATTGTAATACCCTCCCTGCCACATTCCTTCCCTCCACATTCCGTCCCTCGCGGCTTCGCCGCTTCGCAGCCGCTCGCTCTCGCAGCCAAAACTCAACGGAGCAACAATCGATTTACTTGCGTTTGTTGAATAATTTCGCGATAAAATATCTCGCCAACTACTTGTACTCTGGTTAAATATAAATTATTTTATATTTTTTATGTTCGTTTGTAAGACTGATTTATTTATAGTATTTTTCATTTATGAATTTAAAATTATCATTTTATCACTTTTTTCATCTTTTCAATCCAAAAGCGTTAAAGAGTGAAGTAATGCTATATAATACGAAAAAGTAGGGTGCAATGATACGAAAGATAGTGCACCCTCTTTTCTTATTCACACTTTCATGCTAGCTTCTGTTTGTCTCGCACTCGGCTTTCCATAGCACTTATCGGAGAAACTGGGAAACTGCAATCATTATAATAGAAAGTAGATAATAATGATGTATGGTGGATGGTGGAGAGTTGACAATCACATTTGTGAAGGCGACACTGCACATCCCCATTTACCTAATCCTACTAAACGTGGACTGTGCTTAAGAAACCTCTCTGCTGCTTAGGGTTGTATCATATCTTTGTTGGTTTGTCATTACATACCGTTTCAGCCTTTGATAGCGCGTGTTCTCGTAATATCTTTCAAACTCCAGGAAAATGTTCCTCAGATACGGAGGAAGTTTCAGAAACCCATTCGGAGCGATGTTGATGTAGGGTACCCGATGACAGATGACTGAAACATCCTCGTCAACTTCATGATTATTTTTCACTATCTCGT
>NC_090869.1:35419176-35441676 GCF_036669935.1 Montipora foliosa
CAATAAGGACCACAGCAATCCAATTAATAATAAAATCATACAAGTTGCAATTTTTTTTATCAACACGCAACGATGAAAAAAGGAAATGTACTTTGGATAACTTAAGTGTGAAAAAATATTAATAGGCGAAAAAGTTTTAATCGCGGGATAATGGAAACCGCAAAATAGCAAACAAAAAGAAGTGCTCAAACAGTTTTCAACAGGTGCTATAATATGGAAACATCTCCTTCGAGATTTTTATCAGTATGCCTATTTTTTACCAAAGAATTAGTCTTCCGTTGTTTATAAATGTTCAGAAAAATAAAACATTAATGCTATCGAACTGTAGAAGACTTTGTGGTTTCAAATTAATTTACTTCAGACTCATTTCCACCATGTATGTCTTTGTGTGTTGAATGATCATAAGGGATAAGGAACTTTATTTAAGGTGGCTTACTACAGTTATCCGAAGAAGAGGATAAAGATTTTGAAATCTGTGAAATTAAAGCAACGGAATGTCTCTTCTGAAGTGTTAGTCACTCACTACAATTGATGTCAAATTTAATTTTACCCAACAAATAACTGCAAATCAGGGGAAGATGCTAAATATAGTGACCGAGCTCCTGGAGGGGTGACTGGAAACCGGACATTTAAAGACGATTTTCTCGAAAACTACAATTGTAGCTGTACGACTCCACATTATAACTTAGACAGATCTTTGATTCTTGCATAGGCAAAGTTGGATATCGACATTATTCTATGCTGTACGCTGTATACTGTTGTATTGTAAAACCTTTGCCACGTATCGAGCGTGTTATTAATTAGTTAAATTCTAAACTTCAAAACGTTTCGCCTTCCCGGCCTCTTCAGTTCTTAATATTGTTTAGGTTTCTGGATTTGTACTTGTATTTCCATAAGATCTACATGGTCTCCCATGGGAGGCAGAACGTTAATTGCAGGTGTTTGAATGTCAATTAATCCTTTTCAATTCTTGCGTGCGGTAAATACATGGTATTCCATTCTTCTTTCGCGTTCGAATTCATACTCTTTCTTTCTGGGATTTTTCTGATATGTATTTCTTCTGTTATTTGTCTCATCATTGTGTCTCGGTGAAAAGTTCTCACGACGTTCATTGCGAATTGCTGGATATGGCCATTGTGCTCTTTTAGACAATGACTCCATAAAGGCGAGTTCTGTTCTTTCTCGTGTAATAACTTCATGTGTTCTTTTCCTCTCGTGTAGGCGTTGCGGGCTGTTTCCCCACAGTATTTGCTGTTACAATTGTTGCACTTTATTTCATACACAATGTTGTTCCTCGAGCAATCACCTTTCCCTCTTGATGTGCATACGAAACAGTCTTCACGTCTACAGTTTCTCTCTTTCATGGGGTTGGATCTTTGTATAAGGGACGTGATCGAAATTCCATTCTTCTGAACCACCTTTATCTAAGTATCGATTTATTGATCTCTTGCTGTATCGTTTTCTTTAGCTCTCCATTGGGTGTGGCAGGGATGAACAGTACTGAATCGTAGTTTCCTTTCCCATACCACTCTTGTGCCTTTGATCTTTTCTTTCTTTCCCTTTCTCTCCTCTTCCATTCTCTTGGTCGGTGAAGGGGTCTCTCTCCATTCCTATCTTTCTCTAATAGGGTGTGGTATGCTGACAGGGCTGACTTGACGACTTGATGTCTGAAGGCTTTATCATATCCTGAATACTGCATCTTCAGTGTGGTGTTTGACGCATGCTCAGTTATTCTTTGCCACGGTAGGCTTGGGCTACAATTCAGGAATACTCTTAGTAGTTCTTGGGTCATGACGGCGCGTTTAATTGACCACGGAAGTGCAGAGTTGGGTGTTGATGCTGAGGGTGACCCTGATGATGCTGTTGTGTTGATGCTGAGGTTGAGCCCCGACAATAACCGGAAGTGGACGCAAAGAGAAACCAGAGAAACGTTTTGCACCGTGGAATCCAACGAGCAGAACACCCTCAGCATCAGAATGCTTGACATTACTCACAGAAGTCATCAAAGTGGCCCTCCTATTTGTCATGAAAAACCACATTTACACGTTTGACAACAAGATCTATAAACAAGCAAAAGGAGGACCAATTGGAATGAAATTAACTGGCGTACTAGCCCAAATCTTCATGAAATGGTGGGACAAGACCTTTCTCAAGAGACTTGAACAACTACACATAGAAATGTTTATGTACAAACGGTACGTAGACGACATTAACATTGTTGTGAAATCCCTAAGTGCAGGCACCACATACAACGACGGACGTATTGTAACCATGCAGAATCATGATAACAACCGCACAGAACCGAAAGACAAACACACAATGGAAACACTGCAACAAATCGCCAATGATATTCATCCGTCGATCCAGCTGGAAATAGACATTCCCTCAAACCACAAAGACGGCAAGATGCCTATCCTAGACCTGAAGGTGTGGTTAGAAGAGGATATGAGCAACCAAAGACATCTGATCATGCACGAGTTCTACGCGAAGGAGGTCTCATCGAAATCAGTTGTACCCGCCAACTCTGCACTTCCGTGGTCAATTAAACGCGCCGTCATGACCCAAGAACTACTAAGAGTATTCCTGAATTGTAGCCCAAGCCTACTGTGGCAAAGAATAACTGAGCATGCGTCAAACACCACACTGAAGATGCAATATTCAGGATATGATAAAGCCTTCAGACATCAAGTCGTCAAGTCAGCCCTGTCAGCATACCACACCCTATTAGAGAAAGATAGGACTGGAGAGAGACCCCTTCACCGACCAAGAGAATGGAAGAGGAGAGAAAGGGAAAGAAAGGAAAGATCAAAGGCACAAGAGTGGTATGGGAAAGGAAACTACGATTCAGTACTGTTCATCCCTGCCACACCCAATGGAGAGCTAAAGAAAACGATACAGCAAGAGATCAATAAATCGACACTTAGATAAAGGTGGTTCAGAAGAATGGAATTTCGATCACGTCCCTTATACAAAGATCCAACCCCATGAAAGAGAGAAACTGTAGACGTGAAGACTGTTTCGTATGCACATCAAGAGGGAAAGGTGATTGCTCGAGGAACAACATTGTGTATGAAATAAAGTGCAACAATTGTAACAGCAAATACTGTGGGGAAACAGCCCGCAACGCCTACACGAGAGGAAAAGAACACATGAAGTTATTACACGAGAAAGAACAGAACTCGCCTTTATGGAGTCATTGTCTAAAAGAGCACAATGGCCATATCCAGCAATTCACAATGAACGTCGTGAGTGGTGGGAGGCGAGTGCTCTCACCAGTTCCCCAGCCCTGCTCCTAAGCTCCTCAATTTCACGATCACTAGTTAAAGAACTTCGGTTTACTGAAAATTGTTTCTCAAGACAAAATATTACTCGGAACTAGCCCAGAATAAAGAGTTCAAATGCTTCTTTTCCCAAACTGTAAAAAATGTTCAAATTTTGCGCCAAAATCGAAAAAATGTTCAGATTGCCCAACACAATCGGGACAGGCCTATGAAATCATGGAGCAATTGCAAACTACAAAAATTGAATGTGTTGTGCCCACAACTAATGTTGCTGTGTTAAGACAAGCTTTAATATAATCATTACTACTATGGAATGCAAGAACGGAGAAATCCCGACTAGCAGCTCGAAAGATTTCTCCACTTTTTCGCGAAGAGAGAGTCATACATTCTTATAATCAAGAGATTTTATTGGTGTCAGGCATGCGACAGGAACACACATGCTGTGTCATCTGCCACCATGCCGAGCAAACTCGCTCTTTATCAGAATGCCAATCTGCCGCTGGAAACCGTACTTCAGCGGTTCGTTGCCCGTATGAATGGAAGGAAAACATTAATTAGCTAAGATAAAAGCCTACTTTACCTGCGGGAGTTTTCACATAATATGGCGCACTCGTTGCGCCATCACCCTTTGCAGTGAACGCAAGTATTTGAAAACTGTAGTTCGAGTTGGCTGTTAATCCTTCGATTTTCTGAAAGGTTGTCCCTGCAGAAACAGTACTTTTCCCACGTGTTGTGCCGTTTACGTCACCGTAGAGCACTTTATAGTCAAGCACCTTCCCATTGGTGTGTGTTCCGGGGGCACTGGGTTCCATTCGAGCAGTACCGCAGATCCTATCGTAATTGCTGATATGTCTAGTGGAGGGTGGTCTGGAACTTTGGAAAGGATAGGCGTGCAGTAAGTATTTGCGTACGCTTGAATAATACAAAAACCATGCTCACATCACTTAAACGAGAAACAGCTTTGTAATACAAAAGCTCAGTACAGTCCCGTGTCCGACGGGGTTAGTATCTGGATGGGTGACCTAAAAAATATACTACCCTTGAAACAGAAGCATAGGACCAAAAATTCTATTTTAACGAACTAAGCAAGGCACAGATTTTTTTTGCTTGCTTTATGCAAAACAAAATATTGATGCAAAAGTAAATAAATATTGATACACAGTTTTTAGGAAGAACAGAAGGAAGTTTTCAGGACGGTCGATCGAGAATAAAATATTTTGCCATGAGCAACAAAATTTACGACATGAAAACAACATTAATTTTGAACCGCGAATATAAAAAGTTACCATCAGCGAAAAACATTTTGGAAGATTTTTGCTAAGTTCAATTTTTTTTATTGTACTTTTGCTGCACAAGTAAATCACCGTGATCAAGTTATCGCGGCGTGTTTACTCGCGAAACAGTGACGCAAGATACCGGGTTTTTCTTTTTGTTAATTTTGTTTTTCTTTCAAGTGTTATAAAGTTTGACAAGAAATGAGCGAATTCAACACAAAGATCACAATCGCCTAACTCTTTGAGGTTGACCAGTTTTTCTGCAAAGTCAAAAATTTACTCTCCAAGACGAGGTTATTTATCACCAGGTACTTCCATCGTTTTAGAAATAGCAGCAACTTTATTATTCACCAGCGTCACAATTTTCTGCTGATTTTGGAGCTCATTTTGTTGAAACTCAAGCACGCTTCCGACAGACCTTTTTATTTTCGTGACTTATGCACGCGCTGCTAACAGTGCACTACCACATAAATCCTCGCGTATCACATTTCAACTCACGTATGCCACTTTTGTTAAGCTCGAAAATTACACAACATGATAAATTCAGAAAGGCTGGAAATCTCACAAAAACCTTTTCCAGCGAATAATTTATTGAAACAAACAACATATTTGCTATTAGAGGCAAAAACAAGACACACAATCCGTGTCAGAAAGCATATGCAATTAAATCAATTTCTGACAGTTCACATCAAACCCTTTTCGAAAGAACATTGACCGTAAATAATGAAGCACAAAAGAGACAACAAGCTTTCATTCAAATAATTCTTCACTGTCACATGTCCAATTTTTTTCACCTTTGCAGAGTTGAGTACAAAATAAATGTAAATTGCCAGACAACTTAGATGCAACTTCAGTAAACAGTGTGATGCATTCAAAGCGTTCGCTTCCTTCAATGTTTGTTAAATACATAAAAAAGTTACCATTTGATTTCAGTGTTGTATACAATACCAAGTTAGTAAAATACTAGAAACAAAGCTCACTTGATATCCAACGGCGAAAAATGAAAATGTTGTCGAAAACCATTACTCGTCGCTCTAAAGAATCCAGATATTTATTTTTCACCGCCTGTCTTGTTCATCCAATTGACTTTCCATTCTTGAGCTCCATGAGGGTATATTTTTGTAAAGATCCACTAAAACGCCATTCGCGTTACAATGATTTTCTACGCCATTGAAGGTTAACAAGAATTAGTCAAATTTCCAATTGTTACCAGAAGACTGTGCAGGGTTGAGTACAGATAAATACAAATAGCCAGACAACAGAGATCACAGATCCACTTAAGGTGTTCGATTTCTTCTCTGTCTTTGTTGAACCCATAAGTTATCAGAGAATTTTCCATTTGGTTTCAGTGTTGTACATAACATCACACTTGGCAAAATATTAGATTGTAGATATTTATTTTTCATCTCCTGTCTTGTTTATCCAATTGACTTTTCATTCTTGAGCTTCATAAGGGTATACTTTGTTTAAAGATGCACTAAAACGCCATTCGCTTTACAATGACTTTCGACGCCTTTGAAAGTTAATTGAATGTTTTCCTGTGTGCACCAGAGAAATCTATGCATTACCCCAACCCTCTCAAACTTAACAAAATACGCACAGAAGACTCTATGCACAAATACACCACTTAGCAGGGAAGTGACAGGCTTTTGGGCTGAAAACAATAGCTCGCCAGCTCTAAACGCGCCATTTTCAAATGAAACTACGACTAATAAATTTCAAACTGAATAACGTAAAGGTTCGTCGTGACCAATTTTCGAAATTAAAACGGATTCTTTTCAAGGACATACTCATCTGCCATTTCCTGTGCGTGAAAGTCTAGCAGGTATGTTAGTTTTCCCAAAATTGGTCTCCAAAATTACTGTCTATACGAAAATTTGCAAAATTCAAGTGGAAAAACGTAAAACTACTACTTTCTCAATTTCATTCTTTTTTAGTGCAAATTGTAGACTAATCCTTGACTTTCAAGAAGCCGTGCGTGAAACTTGAAATTATCATTTCTGAGACTCGGGAAAAAGAATTTTGTGAACCCTAGTTGCCTAGTTTCGGCCCATTCTTCTCTAATTTTTGGCTCTTCAGAGCGCGATCGCATTCGAATTTGCCGCTTCAGTGATTATGAATTATGCATGATGCCCAGGCATTCTGCGCGATGATAAAAAACAGAGAAATATTACTCATTTTCCGACTGGGATTGCCATACTGGCAATCCAGTAATAAAAAGAAAATTACACGTTAGCTCGAAGATATGAATTTTATGTTCTCGTGACAAGAACAATATCTTACGAGTAACCACAGCGATAGATATTGTTCTGGCCACTCAAACATAAAAATTATATCTTCTCTCCACTGTGTAATATCCTCTCTATATAGGTTGGCATCTTACACGTCAATGAGTAGCGGTCAGGCTCTCTGAAAAAAAGGACAGGTAATATTTCGTTTTCAAAGTAGCAAAGTGCACATAGTTACCATCTTCGTCTGTTTGAGCAGTTACATCTTTTACTGGCCCTTCTCCACGCTGAGTCAAGCCGCGAACTTTGACCATATACTTGTGGTACTTCTTAAGCCTGGTGAATGTGACCTTTCTTGACCTTGTGAAGTTTTTCATCTCACCTCTCCCTCCTTTCTCTTCTGCAGATTTTATTTCAACTATGTAGCCCAGTATTCTTCCATTACGTTTGCCGAAAGGGATTGGGCTCCACTCTGCATATAAACTAGTTGAGCTTTGATTCCACGCCTTCAAACTTTCAGGTGGAGCACTGGGGACTACAGAGGACAAGAGTAAATAATGTTGATAACCAGCTTATTGTATGTATTCAGTGCCTCGACTGCCTATGGATGGAATCGCAGATCATGAAGGATGACTTGAGGTGATTCCCTGGTTTTGCATTGCGCAAACCTACTGCGCATAATTTCTTGCGTCATTGACATGCGCATCAGCTCGTGCACGTCGGCGGATTTTCATTCGCGGGCTAAATCCGTCAAGGAATGGCTATTTTCTCCTGAACGGATGCGGTGACCCCATTTGGTATTTTATATCTTTTTCCGAGAACAGTGGCTTCGTGGAGTAGTAAAAAAATCAGCAAAAATCCGTGACCAGTTTTTTTGGCAATTTCGTAAAATTGTACGGAAGGAGCCATTACGGCTCGAACAGCCCTCACTCAAGTTAACTTATCCTTTTTGGAGTGTTAAGTACTCACAAAGGCATTCAAATACATTATTAAGGTACGTACGTGAATTATCCTTAGAATTACACCAGGCTCTGCGTTATATTATTGATTACATGTATAAAATCGAGCTATATTTATCCAACATTGGGGATGCGCGCGGCAATTCTCAAAGTGGCTTAAATAGCCGTGTTCGTCAGCCTCGTAACATGGAAACGGGCACGTTGACTTCCTATTTTATTAAATTTTTATCATCTCCTTGAAATGTTACAACGTGCGACGTTTCATGGAAATCTATGACAAGTTCTTTTTCTAGGGAATCACCATAAGTAAACCTAATCTTTACTTAATTTCCACCATTGATGATGATCTGCGGTTACGGAATGTTTTAAATAGCAAGGAACTGTAACAATAAATGACCCCCCTTAACATTTGCGCAGCAGCCTGAAAAAAAGAAGGCTTGCTCTGTGCAACTGTGTTGACTGAAACGCTTCTAAAATTGATGTTAAAATCAGTGACTCCAATAGAGATCAACCAATTTAACGTTGTTTGTCAATCAGATAGGCACCGTCATTTGTTTCAATTGATAAACCATAGAATACGCTAAAGATTACGCGGTCAGTCAGTCAGTCAGTGAGTCAGTCCCCCAGACAACCAGTCAGCTAGGGTGCGTTTTTTTTTGGGAAAATCCGAAAACGGATTCTTGAATCAAAAAACGGATTTTGCGTTTTTTGGGCAAAATCCAAAAAGGGATCATGAATCCAAAGTATCCACACTCGAGGAGGATACTTCGGATTAAATCTAAATCCGGATTTTTTCATTCATCTCTTCAGCGTTTTTTTGGGAAAGGATTTGAAAAAAGTACTTTTGACAAGCGGTTTTCCATGCAAAAATTATACACAACAGCTTCCCTACGTGACAGTTTAGCCCAAATGTTTTTCTCGCGCCATGTTTACCGTGCGATCGAAGACATGAATAAGTCGAAAATAGCTAGGTTTCCTGCAAATTTCATACCAGAAATTACACTAAAAGTTTTTTGACAGCAATTGTGAGCACCTTTCCTACAGCTTAAAAAAACATTTTTTCCGTCATTTCTTTTTATCGATCGCTAAGGTATTTTTTTTCTGGTGGCATTTTCATTGAAGAATTTCTCTAAAACAAACTTTTAAGTTTTAAAAATGCTATTTTTTCTTGTTTCCTCTGGGTTTTTTTCTTTGCGTTGTCATGGAAAATAATCCTTTTTCGGATTTTGCGTTTTTTTTGACGCTGAAGAATCCATTGATCCAAGATCATAAATCCGTTTCTGGACTTTCCAAAAAAAAAAAAGCACCCCTAGTCAGCCTAGTTAGTCAGTTTAAGTCCGTGGCTCGGTCATTTAGCTATAGTGCATCAATCAGCAAGTCATCATCAATCAACCATTCATCATACCGTCTTCGTCAGTTGAAATGACGAGTTCTTCACTCCACGAACCGTTTCCAAAGTTGTTATATGCCCTTAGACAGCAGCTATAATTCGTGTATTTTTCAAGCCCTCTGAACACACAGCTATGATTCTCGCTTGACAAATCCATGACTTGTCCTTCTGAGCAGTTGACTAGATTGCAAGCTACGTGAAACCCAAGGAGTATTCCATTAACTGACGACTTTGGAACATCTTCCCAGTTAAGCTGAATGCTTGTTGAGCTCAAGTTGTGACCACGAAAGTCAGAAGGTGGACATGATGGGGCTGATGAAATGAGAAGATCGACGAAAGTTGAATAAATTAATAAATAAAACAATAGCTTCATTCGTATTTAAAGAGATTTCTTTAAGCATAAAACTGTACAAACGAACGATACAAAAAAGATAAAATCCGACGTTTCGGAGTAGTCATGACTCCATTATTAAGGAAAAATTATATCAGATGATGCAAATTACAGTATTTAAAGCGATTTTTGGCGCGAAGAATTAACAAATGTACGAAGATTATAAAAATACTTTCGCAGGAATGGAGTGTAATTTGATGTTGAGATTTGGCTTTAACGCTCTTATGAAAAGCGTTTCGTGCACTAAACAGCACCAATTGTAAATCAGCAGTGCGTTGTTTATAGTTTTCAATGTGACCTGTCTGATGCGGGTTATTTACATTACGCAGGCGGATATTTCCATAATCGTGTAGTTACAGGTTAAGGAGGGTCTGAATGTCACACCCTCGTTGAGGCACTCAGCGAGTGAGTGAATTGTCGGGATTTCAACTGCACAAGTTCACTAACAATGAACGAGAAATTTCAATACCGCACGAGGCGTTACCGAGTGCGGTATTGAAAATTTCGAGTTCATTGTTAGTGTTGTAAGCCTCATTTTACTATAACAGACAAATCAATCCAATTTACGAAAGTCCTGTGAAAAGGAATGGTGACTGGTATGATAAAACTGGACCTTCCCTTGGTACGTGTTGAGCGAATGCTGCTTTCCTTTTTCAGTTATTCTAACAAAGTCTTCACTAACAGGTCCCATATGCCTTACTTCTAAGAAGACTTTTATATCTCCTACCCATTCTCTTAGCTTCCGGTTAACTTAAATATGAAACCTCTTTGTACCGTGTCATCAATATATGTTTGCTTATGACGGGATTGGAGATACACATGTTGATTGGCTAATTTGTAAAAAATCTTTGCCAGAGGGGTCATTCTTAAAATAAAAATGGAAACTTTATTAAAACTTCACCTAAAAAGATTTCAAAAATTTAACAATCTATGTACAACTAAAATTAAGAAAATATATATGTAATATGTATATACAGTTAATTATCTGATCTTTCCAGTTGCTTCAGAGGTTATTGCTTCAGTAACATCAACATTAAACTCCTGCCTGTATGCTCTTGAACCTCTTATGCATAGCAGAGCTGATCTTAGTAGGTTGAAGGAGAGTTTGGCTCTGAGCCAGCCAATCACAGTGCTGTAGCTCATGTGTTTGTTCACAGAGACTTTGTGTGCGAGCTCAGCTAAGAAGCGCTCAGCTTCCCTTCCACTTTCGCCATAGGGTGTAAACACGAGGGGGCTGAAGGGGCCGTGCTCAACCTCAATGATACGCTGATTGTAGTGCCTCTTTTAAAATTTATTCTTAAAATAAATGGTGCGAGGAAACGAATTTAGAGGAGGAAAATGTGACCTGTAACTTTAAAGTCATAATCATGAGTTTCTAAAGGTACTAACCTTCTTTGGCGCATCTAGCCACGCCACAGTACTCCCATTGCACGGTCTCATTCGTGGTGAAACACCAGGGCCCATGCAAGCCGAACCCCCCTGGATTACGGCACAAATTGGTGCAATTTGTGATTTCTTTATAAATCGATCCCGTGATGTTGTGTTCCCGAGGAGTTGTGGCATTCCATGACTGACATTTGTATCCGGAAACTGTTGTGCTTTTGTTCCCATGGTAACCACGCCCATTTCCATAGAAACATTCTAACAAAGAATCAATCACCAATTACAATTACAATTTTTTGTTACGGTCATGTAAACGCGTTTACGGGAAGATTTCGTTTCGTAAGTTGGAAATATTTATGGTTTGGTGTAAGGTTTTGCAGTAGACGAGAATACAATTGAAATCAGACATACCTTTACTCTCTAGGATGTTTAGTTGTTCTAAATAAGACATAAAAATAAAAGCCATTAAATAATAATTGTGGTGGTAAGTGAAAAAAAATGCTTTTTACATTCTCAACAGCATCTTGTGATAGTTGGTGCGCAAAGTTAATAGAGAAAGAAAATTTTGACTCTCATTGTAACGAAATCTCTAAATCAAAGGAAAACAATGTTCCCGCGGAGGGTTGTCCACAAAAGCCTGTCTGTGGCTTGGGCAAAGATCACTGAATGAAGTCTGTCTGGTCTCCATTTTAGGAGAGAACAACTAGTATTCTGAAGTAATCGAGCTCATTGCACATTGCATTGATTGGATTAGAAGAGAATACCTAGTAAGACAAGCTGTCCTCATTATAAATGGTCGTAGAAAACAATTCCTCAACGAGATAAGCGAAGTGCATCTTTCGAGTCATTGCCTACTGGCGAAACGCGTTGAGGTAAATCAAGTTTGCCAAAGCGAAAGCAAGAAATACGCTTGTGGAGTAGAGCAGTTTTTCATCTCCTCCACTCTACTCCTTCTGGATTATGTAAAAAGAAAAAGAAAGACCCTTGGAACGTACTAACCTTGTATCACATCAGGATAGTAACAGTTGCTTGTTTGATACCGATATGGTAGAGTTGCACAGTTTATGATATCCCAGTAGTAAGGCCATGCGAGCACTAGATTTTCTCTATTAAAAGTTTTCGCCACTTTAAGTTCTTGATCACACACGTTTAAGAACTTTTCCTCGCATGCTTCTCTGCAAACTGGCTGAGGCGAGGAAGAAATGTAACATCGTGGAAAGTAGTTATGACAATATATATCATCGACCGCTGCAAGACAGCTTTCGCGCACGTCAATTTGCCGGGAAATTTTTAAATAAACTTTCAGCAAGTCATAACGCGGCATTTTTTTTTCGTTGTTCCATAAATCTTCCTTTGTTTTTCCAAACACTGGTGAGTTACCAAGGATGTGCTCACAGTAACCGTCAGGAAATAGCACGTCATATGCTTCACAAACATTCCCATTCGCCCTGCCAGTGGCCAGCCATCTGAAAAAAGAAAAAAACCGTTTATTGAAAATAAAAATAACTAGCTGATGAACTCTTTAGATCAAATTAGGTTAGAACAAGCTACTCATTTATAAGCAAAGCTCTCTCAACCATCATCCCTAATAATCTGTCAGTCGAAAATCGGAGCAGAGAATGGAAGAAACATCGCGAACTCGGGAATCCAAACGGGGTCAAGTTGGTGGAAGGGGACGCTCTCACTATCACTATACCTGCCAACTTATAGGGAACCGATCTTGCAAACACCAGATCATGGTAAAAGACGGATGAAGTTCGAAAGAGTTCGGACGAGTTCCAAAGCCTGTTCGTGCAGTTCCGTCCAGCCTGGCTCTACAATCGCTGAATCATCTCAACCTCGTTCCCAGGACTTTTCCGGCCCCACTTCAAAGCGAAGGAAAAGTCCCAGGAACGAGGTTGAGATCGTGGCGCCATTGTTTGGAGCTTAGTACCCACTTTCTTGTAAAACTCCTATCGTGTGGCCACCGTCTTATTTTAAGAAGGGAGACTGGGTTAAGCTTAAATGAAGAAAAACCGACTGTCATGCTGGGCATGTTATTCAGATCCGCATGAGGCATTTATTGACCAGCATGAGAAAACGAATGAATGCTGGCAAAAGAAGCAAGGGAACCCAGCTAAGAAGGAGGTACGACAACATCACTACTGAAATGGTGAGATGATTTAAACTGAGCTATCCAAGACAGTAATCTCTGGAGAGAGCTAAGTTATGTAGGTGCACATTCTGCTATAAGGGGAGATAGTGTTCTATATTATGATGAGAAAAAGGATAACAATGGGTAAAACGTATCCGCTGGACAAAAGAAAACCGTACGCAAAAAGACGTGAAACTACGGTTTTCGATTCCTATTATTGACATTCACACCTTCGGAGTGACAGTCAGCAATTATTGGTGTGCCATCCTTCAGTGTTCCTCTGAAAGTAGATTTTTCATACAGTCTAAAATAGCCATTTTTATATAAATTCAAATCACTGCCCCAACTGGATTTCAGGTTGCTTCTGTGGGTAAAGGATCACAGTTTACGTCATCAAACTATCCCTTCGTTAATTCTGTGCACTTGCATAATTAACAATAATTAACAACATCATTGTTGCACAGCCGCATGAAGAGATCTGACATTTTCTGTATAGCCCAAACAGAGCAACTAAGATATCCATCATGTTTCCATCATGGTTTCACCTAAACCCTTTCACAGGTCAAGTGGTTCAAACGTCTACAGTTCCACACTCCAACATATCCACAAGCCCACATATACACAGGGTTAGGTCAACATTCACGTCTCACACAGGTCCTAACATCCAAATCTCCTCAGGTCCACATGCCTACATATCTACAACATGTACTGTCCATACATCTGTAGGTCCACATGTCACATGTGCATATGTGTACATGCCAACGAATAGGTACCCCTGTCTACAGGCCCACACATCCTCATCTCCTCAGGTCCACATGCCCACATGTACACACTCCTTCCGGTCCTCGGATTCACATGCCCACACCTCGTCAGGTCCACATACCGGTACCCACATGTCCACACTTCCTCAGGTCCACATGCCTTCATGTCCACACTTCCGAAGGTCCACATGCCCACAAGTCCACTGTTCCAAAGGTCCACTTTTCCACATGTCCACAGTTCCAAAGGTTCACAGGTCCATAGCATATTTGGTCCACACATCCGTATGTCCACAGGTCCACAGGTCTACAGGTCTACAAATCTACAATCTACATGTGCACATCCAGAGGTACACATGTCCCTTGTGCATGAGTCAATATGCGCACACGTGTCCACATATCCACAGTTCCTTTGATCGTGAGCAAAGTACGGGGAAGTAATGTTGCTGTTGAGCAAACACATTTTCCATCTAATTGAAGAAAGAAAGTTACAACTATATACAGAAAATGCAAGGAGTGACAAGCCGCACAGTCCCTTTCGGTGTGAGACATATTTCGAAAACTCTTACATGTATATTTTGGCACTAACGAGCAGATCCTTTAAGGATTTCCCTTTCTTAGATAAAAGGATAGGTGGTTGCTTGAATATCTGGCGAAGTAACAGTTGATTTTGTATTAGGTGCCATTTTTTGAGTAAGGCTTCTTTTAAGTTAGATATTGATGGTTGATATTGTGTTGCAAAAGGCAATATTTCTTTCATTTTTTGTTGTTCTGTTTGAGCGCTGTAGCCCTTCCTGTAAATTATATTCCTGATAGGATTTTCTCTATTAGATTGCGTGGGTAGCCTCTGTCCAGCAAGTGTTTCTTGAAATTTGAAATGTCCTCTTTAAAAGTAATCTCTGAGGAATTTTTTGTTAAGCATTAGCCCTTCACGAATCCATTTTTAACACTTGGTGGAAGACACGAGGTAAAATGTGTGTACTGGGAGGTTTGAGTTGGGATAAAATGTGTCTTGATTTCAAAGATCGACTGTTCCTTGAATCTGTTGCCTTTGTATATAACCGTATCTAGGAACACAGTCTCAGTGTCAGAGATATCGGCCCTGAATTCTATAATTGAGTGATGTGAATTTGCTTGATCCATGAAAGTCTCAATGCCGGGCTCACTTAGGTCCCAAAGGAAAAAGATGTCGTCAATGTAGTGTTTCCAAACTGTAGGTTTAAAGGCTGTTTTGCTTAGGATTTCGGTCTCAAACTTTGCCATGAATATGTTAGCAAAGGAAACAGCTATTTTCGTTCCTATAGCCGTCCCGTGAATGTGAAGAGAATGCTTTCCATTGAATCGGAAAGAATTTTCTTTGAGAATTAGCTTAAGCATTTCTCGAAGTTAGTGTGTCGGTACGGGAGGGCTGTCTTTGTAAAAATTGTCGCGTCAATACCCTCGTTTTGTGGTATATTTGTGTAGAGGCCTGTGACATCCATCGATACAAGGAATACGCAGTTTTTGACCTTTGTGCTTTCAATAAAGTTTATAAATCATTTGTGTCTTTAAGGTATGACTTTTGTGACTTAGAGTTGAAGCAATGTGTCAACCGTGAAAGATGAAATTCTCTCTGTTGGCCTATCACAACTGGAGATGATTGGTCTCCCTGTAAGAGTTGGTTTGTGAATTTTTGTTTGAGTGTAGAACTCTGGTATTCTTGGCGAGCAGGTTGTTTGGGAAAGCCATCTTTTGGTCATGTCGTCAATGTGGTTTTAACGGTGCAGTTTTGTGGTTTGGTTTGATACCTTATAAAGAAATGCAAGGGGTAACACACCACACTGATTCACTTCCTGTGTGAACACATGTATAGAACTTTTATAGCTTTGCTCTAACGAGCAGATCCTTAAAGGATTCTCCCTTTTTGTATGAAATGATAGATGGTTTAAATTTGGCGAAGCAGGGGTTGATTTTGTATTAACTGTCATTTTCTGAGAAAAGCTTCTTCTGGGTTTGACACTGACGGCTGGTGTTGTGCCACACTAAAATACGTTCTTTTGTTTTGGTATTTCCTTTAAGCACTGAGTGCTTCCTTGTAAATTTGATTTCTGATAGTAGTTTTTCTACCTAATTGCGTGGTTACCCTCTGTTCTACAATGTCTTTTAAATTTTAAAATATTTTTCTCAAAAGTGTCTTTGAGGAGTTTGTTGTAAGGATTCGTAGGGGTTGACTTTTGACAAATCCGTTTTTAACGCCTGGCGGGTGACAAGAGGTGAAACTAATGTGTATATTGGAAGGTTCCCGTTTTAAAATGTGTTTTTCCATCAAGGATTAATTGATCCTTGGATCTTGTGCCTTTGTATACTATTATGTCAGTCTACTCTTTTTCTACACGGTACTTTCCAAATATGGCCGCGCGAAGTCAGCCATCACCAAAAAAATGTTTTTTTTCTCAAAAGGTATTTTCCGTTAGGGGGAAAGAAATGCATCATTTTAAAGCTACGAAAATAAGCTTTCCAAAAACATGTAACTTCTTTACATAGGACAACAACATTTTATAAAAAAGAAAGTTGAAAGAAAAAACTTAACAATAAAAACATTAAAGTGGTCTAAAATCAGTTTTCCACACAAATTTGGCCATTTTAACGTCAATTACGAGTTTTTTAATGACCAACAAAAATGTTCCTCATTTTATCAGCTTTCTTGGACCAAAATTTGAGAAATAACTGATGAGGCACAAATATTTTTGGATTTTTAGGAGTAATCGGATTAGCGATCAATACGTAATATGATAATGCAATAAAAGTGTCAAATTTGCGACTCGTTGCTAACGGCAATGGAAGCGATCGCATTAGAAATAATTGACCTCTGTTGGGGAAATTGGGGCCATATTTCCCCCATATCTCCCCAGCAAAAACTCGCCAAATTTCACAGCGATCGGAGAAAATGGCGGCATTCAACAAATCCTACCAAAAATGATACCCCATCGTATCCGTTTGAGGGCCCCCTGGAGAAATAGAGCTAGAAACACAGTTTCAGTGTCAGATATTTCTGCATTTAATCGTAGGGTGATCATCGGTAAATTTGCTTTTTCGAATGAAGTCTCTATGTCCGGTTTACGTACGTCCCACAGGAAAAATACATCGTCAATGTAGCGTTTTCCAAACTGTAGGTTTTGAGACGGCTTAGCTTAGAACTTCTGTTTCAGTTTTAGCCAAGAAAATATTGGCAAAAGAAACTGTTGTCTTGGTTCCCATAAGTTATGGTTCTCATTAACAACCTCCTGTATATAGTTGTAACTTTCTTTCTTCACTGATTTGAAGAATGTGTTGCGAGAAAGGAAAGGGCAATAACTAATAATCGCAACAGCAACTTACTTTCCCGTACTCTGCTCACGATCTAAAGAACTGCGGATATGTTGACATGTGTGCGCATATAGACGAGTTCACGTTCTTGAGTGCATCATGGGTAATCAGGGCAAGATGGAGAGAAGTTCAAACGTTTGTAAGGAAGTTCAAAACGATGAAAAGTTTTCAGGATATGCAATTTTGGGTTTTTTATTTTCCAAAACAGAAGATGTAAGATCTTAGCGTGTTTTTCTTTATTGTTGTTCTGTTTGTGTCAAATTAGTTTGTTTCTCCGGCTCATTAGCTTTTTCGTAGCCTGCTCGTTAGCGTGTCTTGTTTCCCTTTTTTGTTTAAAGTTTTCGCACGTTCGTTTCTTTTGCTTGCCATTTACACCTCCAGTTTTCTCGTTTTGCATAATTTAGTTTCTTCGTATATAAACCTATGTTTTTTGCCATTTTGGTCCTTCTTTGCTCGGTAATCGAAGTCGCGCTACGCGCAGTTAGCTATTTGGCGGTCTTTAGTTCGCTTCAAGCAGTTTTAGTTATCCTTGGTATAAGTTTATGGTCGTAACAATGTAAGTATCATCGTTTTCGGTTAGTTCATTATATCGTCTTTTATCGTTTTCCTGTTGCTTTACGTAACTAATTGTATTTGCTGTAACGTTTTATTTTTCAGTTTCAACCCGCGTTACTTGTATTACCTCAGGAAATAAATATATAAGTTTGTCATGGATTACGTGGTGTTCGAAAGACTCGACTAGATAGTTTTCGTGCTTTTGGCAGTTACAGAAGATATATGCTCAAAGCTGCGGCAGAATAAATTTAGCTGTAAATTTGGAGAGAATGGCTATTGTAGTAAGTAAGCTCTATTCTTGACATCCATGCTCCTGTTAAAAAAAAACTGTTACTCTGCGTCCTGCTGCACCTTGGTATTCCATGGAAATTAACAACTTGAAAAAACATCGCAGGAGATCGGAACGGCGATGGCGAAGGACCAAACCTCCAGTGGATCGCCAGTTGTTTATTGATGTCATTGATCAATGCCGTACTGTCAACAACTTAATTTGTTCGTCAAAGAAATCTTATTACACTTCACTAATCAATGATAACCAATGGGATTATAAATTTTTCTTTAAGACAATTGACAATCTGTTGCATAGAAAGTGTTTTATACCATATCCGCCCTGTAACTCGCCTTCGGAACTCGCAAATAAGTTTGTTGATTTCTTTTCCGATAAGATAACTAAAATACGGGTGGACCTAGATGCTGCAGCTCCTATCCACTCACTTCAAGATGTCAACCGGGTCTCTCCATATACGTTTGATGAGTTTAATACGGTAACCGTTGATGAAGTCCACAAATGTGTAGTGAAATTATCTTCCAAATCGAGCGGTCTTGACCCTCTTAATGGCTACGCCACAAGAAACGCTCTGGACACACTGCTACCATTTATCTCCATAATTATTAATACTTCGCTGCAATCTGGCCAAGTGCCCTCTCCTTAAGAAGCCTTCCTTGGATCATACGTCCTGTTTCTAATCTTACTTTTATCAGCAAAGCAATTGAGAAGTCTGTTGCTAACCAACTGATTTCCTACATTAACAATAATAATCTGTGCGACACATTTCAGTTTGCCTATAAACCGTATCACAGCACAGAACCGGCTCTTATTCGTGTGCATAACGACATCCTCACAGCCATTGATAACCGTAGAACAGTTATTTTATTACTTCCGGATCTCTCCGCATCTTTCCATACGGTTGATCACCATATTCTTCTTTCTCGTCTTCAAGAGCGCTTTGGAGTCACTGGCAAGCCGTTATTACGGTTTCAATCTTTTCTGTTCAGTCGCATGCACCTTTTGTCCGTTGATGATGGGGCTTCTTTGAAACATGCTCTTCATTGTGGTGTTCCACAAGGTTCAGTTTTGGGACCCATTTTGTACCTTCTTTATACTTCTCCGCTTTCCGATATTGTTAAGAAATTCAACTTGAGTTACCATTTTTATGCCATGTGATGGTTCTCAACTTTAATTGTCCTTTCAGCCAACTATACCTGGGGATAGGGCTTTAGCTGTGTCTAACATTGAGCGTTGTGTACGAGATTGATCACTGGATGCTGGTTAACCGTCTTAAACTGACCAAGGATAAGACTGAACTACTGGTGGTCTCTGCTTAACATCTACCTAGATCAGTCCTTCAAGAAATCTCTGTTGTCAATGAGAGACCATCCGCTCTGTACAGAAAGCTAGAAATATTGGTGTCATTTTTGACAATCACTTTCATTTCAACGATCATGTTGCAAGTATTTGCAAATCATCCTTTTATCATCTCCGTAACAACACACAGCTATATAAGAAAGTACCTGTCAACCACTACCGAAACGCTTGTTCACGCATTTATATCTTCAAAATTGGATCATTGCAATTCTTTACTCTATGGCCTTCCGAATTACCAAATAAAAAAGTTACAGCACTTCCAGAACGCTGCTGCTCGTCTCATTACTCTTTCGAGAAAACATGAACTCATTACGCCTATTTTGTTAAATCTTCACTGGCTTCAGATTCATTTTCGTATCATGTTTAAAATTTTACTCATCACGTAAAAGGCTCTTAACAATCTGGCATCTTCGTACATTCGTGATCTACTTATACCTTACATTCCATGTCGTCAGCTAGGTTCATCATCAAAGAATCTTCTTTGTATTCCGCGTTTTAATTTGAGATCATACGGTGCAAGATATTTCTCTGTAGCAGCCCCCACACTCTGGAATACTCTGCCGTTTGACATTAAGAACAACTCCTCAGTGTCCATTTGTTAAAAACAAACTAATAACTTTCCTTAAAAAAAACATTTTTATAACTTTCGCCATTTTTATTTTAGTCTTATATATTGTAATGCTCTTGTTAATAGCTTTTGAACTTTAAGGATGGCGCTATATAATATTTTATTATCATTATCATTATCATTATCATTATCATTATCATTATCATTATTATTATTTATTAACAAGAGTTTGTGTCATACATTTCCTATAATTCCAAAGGCACAAAATTACAGAGAATGTATGGAGATAAAAAAAGCAATATTTAGGAATTCTAAAGAACGGATACCAAATCTAGTTCATCTCAGTTGTGAACATGAACTGAATTGTCTGGTTTATGAAGGCGAAAGCCTATAGAGTAGAGTCATGTACAGTATATTTTGCTTTGAATTTCCATACAAACCTTTGAATTTCCCGCCATGTTGCCCTGATTTCCCATGATGCAATCAAGAGCGTGAACTCGTCTATTGACTGATGCAAAAGTGACGTGTGGGCTTGTGGAGATGTGGATGTGTGTACCTGTGGACATACGGATGTGTGCAAAAATACATGCTCTGGAACTGTGGACCTTTGGAAGTGTGGACATGTGGACATGTGGACCTTTGAAGTTGTGGACAATGGGACACTCATGTGGAGCTTTGGGCATGTGGACCTGAGAAGGTGTGACATGTGGACCTTTGGAAGTGTAGACATGTGGGTTTGTGGACCTGAGGAAGTGTGGACATTTGGATCTTTGGAAGCGTGGACATGTGGGTTTGTGGACCTTAGGAAGTGTAGACATGTGGAATGTGGACCTTTGGAAGTGTGGACATGTGGGTTTGTGGACCTGAGGAAGTGTGGGCCTTTGGACCTTTGGAAGTGTGGACATGTGGGTTTGTGGACCTGAGGAAGTGTAGACATGTGGGAATGAGGGCCTGAGGAAGTGTGGACATGCAGGCATATGGACCTGAAGAGATGGGGATGTGTGGGCCTGTGGACAGGGGTAACTATTCGTTGGCATGCGTACATGTGACGTGTGGCCCAGTGGACCTACAGATATGTGGACAATACATGCTGTTGACATGTGGGCATGTGAACCTGAGGAAAATTGAATATTAGACCTGCGTGAGATGTGGATGTGTCGGACTGTGGATATGTGGAAGAGTGGACATCTGGGCATGTGGGCGTGTGGACATGTTGGAGTGTGGAACTGCAGATGTTTCAACCAGTTGACCTGTGGAAGGGTTCAGGTGAAACCATGATGGAAGCATGATGGATATCTTAGTTGCTCTGTTTGGGCTATACAGAAAATATCAGGTCGCTTTACTATGCGGCTGTGAAACAATGATGTCGTTAATTATTGTTAATTATGCAAGTGCACAGAATTAACGTAGGGATAATTTGATGACGTAAACTGTGATCCTTTACCTACAGAAGCAACAGGATTTCAGTTTTGTGGTCAAGACGAAAGTGAACGGTTTGGATGCATTCCCTGAATTTTTGCCAGAGTTGCTCTTGCCCGCCCCGGATGTGCGGCGTAAACCATTTGAACTAACTCATCAAGTCAGAGCCTGACTCTACTTATTGCGATTTTCATAATTCTGCGGAATGTCATCTTCAAGCGACAAGAGCCGTTTTGAGAGCTGACCCGAAACCCCAGAGGCCGAAACCAATTGAAGCATGGTACTTTCGACGCCGATGGAGAGCGATGAAATTTTGCGGAAGAACCCCTAAAAAGTATCATAATGGTATTCTGCAATTCATTTTCCGGAGTCCGGAGTCAGGCGAAGTCTTTCTTCCGAGCTATGTTCGGAAATTTGGTTGATGGAAGCCAAAACGCGGTTTGAAGGTGAGATTCGGCAGAATTACGAAAATCGCAGGAATAACCCCAATTTTGTTGTAGTTTTTCAATTTGTTTTTCCAAACATGTGGTTCGTGATCCATTTGCGTATACCCAAAATTGCCGTTGTAAAGGTGTATATGGAACCAGTTTGCTAAAATGGTCGGATCTCAAAAGGGCCAACGGCCAATGAGGGTTTCCTCGCCGGAATAAAATGCCAAAAGGAATGGAAAATTTCGAGGCGGGTCTAAGACACAGGTCACATTCCACAGGTCACTCGTTGCAGGTCATTGTTTTACCTTAAAACCCTAATTAGGACTAGGGTTAGCCAAATTGAGGGCTAGGATTACTTTCCAAAAGTTAAAACAATGACGTGCAACAAGAGATTATAAATCTCTTGCCTGCAACGAGTAACCTGTGGAATGTGACCTGTGTTTTAGACCAACCAAAAATTTCGGGTAATTTCTATTTCTTGCGAAGTTAAAAATTTTCAAATTGAGCGCGATAAGAACTTACTGATTGATCGATTTTTGGTTTGATTATATCTGATTCTTCTTCCAGAGTTGGTGCTGATATAGCTCCAACCACATTTAAGTGTGGTCTGTATTCACATTGAATTAATTACTTTTTAACTACTGAATTTACTACTTAAATTCACATTTAAATACGCTTCGTGTAAAGATGAAACGGCAATACCATCAAATGTGATGCCAATCTGAAACAATTCTTTCAA
>NC_090869.1:35444176-35494176 GCF_036669935.1 Montipora foliosa
CACCATAGATAGCTATGCAATTGAAAGCTTTTTAAAAACATTGTTGATTAATTATCTTTGAAAAAGCACGGCAAACTAGATATGCTAAACTTTATATAGCCTGCCCTCGAGTTAATCGAAATACAGAAGGTGGTAGAACATTTACTGTGACTGCTTGTCGGGAATGGAATAAGCTACCTCTTCAGATGAGGAAGCAGAGACTCTCAAAACTTTTAAAAATTCTCTTGGGAATAGGATTTTTAAAGACCAGCAATCTTTAAATCATTTCTCTATGTAAATATTGTGGGTCACTGTGCTGCATGCTAATAATTGTTTCATAGTTTTATTATATTTTGATAATTTTATCATAAGCTCTGATTTTTAACTATTTTAACTATTTTGATCTTGTAATGAGGGCCTCTAGTTTATTAGCATTTAGATGCTATTTTGAGCTACCCTCGATAAATAAAGACTTCACTTCACCTCACTTCACTTCACATATTCAGTAAACCGCGCCAAAATACCTTGGAATTAGTAGGCACCGTCCTTAATGACAATCCCTAGCATTGACTTTCTTGGTGAACGACTACTGCCCGCCCAGTCCGTTAAAGATTTGGGTTTGGTTGTAGATCCTCATCTTGAGGCAGCTGATATACAGAAGTTATCAGCTCTCTGCACAGCCAAGTTGCCCCAGATAAACCGGGTCAAGTATTTATTCAATCAGCAGACGATGTCAATTATTATTAATACGCTAGTGATAAACGAGCAAGATTGATTATTGCTCTACTATTTGGTCTAGTACTTCTGAAAGCATCATCAAGAAAATACAACTCGTGCAGAATTTTGCTGCCAGAATTATTACCGAGAGGCAAAGGTTTGATGACATTACTCCGGCTCTGACGTGAATTGAAATGGCTCCCCATTAAAGACCGTCTTCTTTTTTTAAAAATGCTTTATTAACATTCAAATGCCTCAACGGTCTGGCACCTCATTATTTATGTGAGAAATTTATCAGAGGAAGCCAGATCCACAGCCTATCCACCAATCCCCAGTTGTTAAAAAAGGTGGATAACGCTATCCACTAGATAAATCGCTATCCATTGGACAGCGCAATTGGTTTCGGTATTATTTATCCACTGCATAGTGATTTATCCGGCAGATAGCGTTATCCACCTTTTAAACAAATGTGGCCAGAAATTGAGCGTATTTAAACATTCCCAAGTATCGTTCTGCATGCAGTCAAAGGACGTTTTCCTACGGAGTAACTAAGATTGGGAACTCTTATACAAGACAATTCACTGAAGAACATCATGAATTTTATTTTAAGACTTTTTCCTTCCTCTACCGATGTAGACTGCGAGCAAACTCTATTTTGCTGTAAATCATTGAAACGAACGAACATATACCGCGGAAATAGCGCGGAAATACCACGGACGTTTGTTAGAGCGAAAAGAGAGACTGCAATGGTTTCATATTGCGTTTTGGAACACCAGTAACAGATTGACAGCACTCATAATCCTGCCTGCCATGCCCAGTTGGAAAGTAATTCTCGCGGGAATCAATGAGCGTTTTTTGCCGATAACTCGTTCCCTAACAAAAGTTGAAAGCCGTGTAGCTCCGCAAAATGTCATGCTACACGGTAAGGTGATGCGCGATGATTCTAAACCAAAAGAACAGCAACGATTTTACCCGTTTATGTACTGGGAGTTCCTTCGAAATAATTTATGGCAATTTTCTATCGAAAATCAGAGCCGGTGAGCCGTCAGAAGGCCAACAACAGAAGACATCGTACATGAGCATGGAAAGTATTTTTAGCGTCTCATGTCGGAAGGGAGAAGAAAAGCTTTCCCTGACCTTTTCTTTGGAGAAGCTTGGATTTACTACATTCAAAAGTTACTCGCTTTCTCCTTGTGTGAAAGAGCAACAGATGATCCCAGGACAAAGGAAGCGATGTCACCGAAGGAAGATTCAAGCGAATGTTATTGGCGTACTGGAGCAAGTGCAGAATACCCCGGAGATGCTCGTCGGAAATTTTGAGAAGAACCCCTAAGGGGTACCAAGATCCTGTCTTGTTGGTGTGGCATGAAATTTGCCTGAGAGGTACCAAAGTACGGGCTTTAATTAGACAAAATTAAAAAGATAGTTAATTGTCAAATGTCTCCTGTCATAATTTTTCGGCTGAATACCCTAAAAGGTAACACTAAAGCTCCCGCTGTGGACCTTTTGAGGCTGAACACCTAGGCTCGATTTCCGCCGCTCACTCCACAGCATGAAAAAAGACATTTACGGACAATTAAAGTTACGTAAATCTGTGTAAAGTTGGTTCAACTACTTTACGCCACTTTCACATCTCTTGTAAAGTCTTGTAAAGGCACGTTTACGCCATAAGACGTAAAGCTTACGTAAAGGTGGTTTAAAGTCGATGAGCCAAATTTACTTTTCTTTACGCACGTTATAAAGTTTGCGTAAAGTTGCACTTTACTAGACTGCAAGTTGCTGTAAAGCTAGGGTAAATGTGTTCAGTCAGGTTACGCTTGTTTTTGTTTTACGTCATGGTTTTAAACCGCATCTTTCGCAAAATTACGAAGCTTTCATAATAGTCTAGCACAAATGCACTCTGCCCGCAGGGTAGTACAGATGGCATGATGTGTTTCTCTTAGGCCCAGTTCAAACGTCGCAATTCACATGTGCCGAATACAACTCAAGAATTATCTGCATGTGAAATGGGACGTTTGAATAAATTAAACTCGACAGAATTGAATTATATTCGACTGAAGTTCCGCAGTGGTTTCAAACGTCGCATTTCACATGTGCCGAATAAAATACAAGCAGTTCTCATTGGCTTACACTAAATCAACATTTATGAAACATGATCCGTCCAGTCGCGAGGGAAGGTTAAAATTCCAGTCAAAAATGGGCCAAATTAAGAAAGACTCCAGACGTTTCTCCGTGTCTTGCTGTGTAGTCAAGCCGCCATTTTGCATTCTTAGCGCCAGTTCCTCTCGGACTCATCTCGTGTTCATCCATCTGATTTTTCTGAGGATGAAAATGGAGAGAGTCGCGTTGCTGGGTATCTGGTAAAAAGGTTGCCCTGGGAAAGGTCAGCATTGACGAAAGCGAAAAAAGCCCTTGATGATAACTACATAAGGAGCCTTAATCCAAGAGCAAGGGTAAACCTGATGAGGAGAGACGCACATCAAAGGTTTTCAGCACGCCACCTGCCTCCAAATGGACCGGAATGGGCAGTCAGAACTGAAGAAGCAGTTCTTACTGCCAGGACAGCTGCAACTCCATCCACGCGCCCTCCACCAGTACCCACTGCATCACACAGAACCTGTCCTACAACAGTAACTCCTCCCACCCGGGCCCATCCTACTACTAATTCAAGTCATTCGACAATGGCCACCCCATCCCGCAGCTCCCATCAAAGATCAGTGGCTCTCCCCAGTCAAACCAATCATCAATCGTCTGGTAACAGTCCTCCAACAACATCAGTTCCCTCCACTCAGAGCCATCCTCCATCTACTGTTAGAAGCCATCCAACAATGGCCACCCCATCCCACAGTGCCCCATCTACCAGAATTTCTCCTCCAGTAGCAGCAACACTATCCCCAAGTACACTGCCTTCAGCAACCTTCCATCCAACCCCACGGACTTAGAAAAAGAAGTCTGTAAACTCCAAAAAGAACATTAATCGTAGACTAACTGTTTCACCAGTTTATTAAATTTACTAGGTTTGTGCTGTTTCAGCAGTGCAAAGTTTTCAATTTTCTGTTGCATTTACTTTCTTTAACTTTTCTTTTTTTCAAAGTTGCTGTTAACACTGTTTGCAATTTTTCTCTTGATGCAAACACAATTTTCAAGTAATATTGGAGCAAAATTTTAAATTATCTTTTGTACTTACACACATTTTCTCTAAGGAATGTAGGAACAAAGCTTCAATATTCAGTGTTTCTGTTTTCAAATGCTTCAAGATCATGATTTGTTTTCAATGTTGACTTTATCTGCACGAGGTTTCATGTTCAGTTGACGTATTGCAGACGAGAGATTGTGCGATTTAAGTGTTCAGAAAATAACTTTAAATAATGTTACCGTTAAGAAGGTTTTGTACATTAAATGGTGATTCATAATATAGGAGCGTGTTTTTCGCGAAATAAACAAGATTGTGAAGACAGTAGATTTATTCATTGACTAGTGTATCCATTCCTTCCCAAGAATTTAAGGTTAAAGGTGTGCAACGGGTTTCTCAGCGTTCTTTTATGTTACCCTCAAATTATAGAAATTATATATTACAAAGCTGTTTGCTTATTTTCCGGACTCCCCCTATAAAAGAGTGCACAATTTTGGCATGTAGTTCTGATACAGCTGTCTTGTTTTCTTCACCCACCTGTCCCTGTCCCTGGCGTTTTGCATGATAATCGAGTCAAATTGCCAAAAGACTTTTTTGTTATTGTTCAGTACAGAAACATGGCCGCCATGACGTCAGGTGCAAGCCAAGGATACAAAAAATAACAGTGCCTTTACGCCAAGTATAATCATGGCTTAAAGTTACCCATTTATCTGTATATTTATACATAAAGCAGGCGTAAATCTCCACCTTATACCAGCTTTGCATAGTCCTTATATACGTAAAGTTGGCGTAAATCTCTACCTTACACCCGCTTTACACAGTGCTTAAAGGCCTCGTAAAGGAGTCTCACTACTCTAGCTTTACATTTAAGCGTAAAGGTAGCGTAAAACTTACATTTACGAAATGTAAATGTGGCGTAAATCTTCTTAAATCCGACCTTTACTGCAGATTTACGCTAACATTACGCCAACTTAAATTTGCCTTTTCATGCTGTGCTCGAGTTCGGGTATCCTCCCCGAGAAGAGACGGCTGGATGCGTGAGCGATAGATTGTGTCTGTGACGTAAATTCAAAATATAATTTATGCGAAGTCTGATTTTAAGAAAACAGAAATTACATAACCATGCTTAAAACGTCTGTGCGAAGTTTCCAGATGATACGAGCTTGAGTTTGTGGTTAAATGATCAGAATGATCAATGTGAGTTTGAATTCAACCGGCGAATCTGTCCTTGGCGCCAACTGGAAAATCAGTGAAGTTTGCGAACTCAGGCCGTAGAAAACGACACAGTTCCCATTCTCCAGCTTCTCGAACACTTTTCGTTGTCGCAATCTTGGATGTTTACTACCTTAAAAGCACTGTAAACCTCGAACAGGCCGGGTCAAAGAATACCTTCGCAGCCAAAACATATAATTTATGCCAGACGGATTTGTGCAGGCGAGTTTCTGATTGGCGGAGATTAACAATGGCTCACCTCACGCGTCCAGCCGAGATTTCGGGAGTGATCGCTGGCTCATTTCCCGAAACAGCGGCTGGTAATCGAGCCTACTGAACATCCTAACAGGTACCAAAACCGCTTTTTTAAGCTCTAAAAGTTACGACGAGCACCCCCGTCCTTTTATATGGGAGTCCCGCCCTTCCCAGGGCAGAACACCCTGCCACTCAAATTCCTGCCACTTCAAATTCAATTTGAAGTATGTAATTTATTCAAGTAACAATAAATTGCTAATTGCAAAACTGCTTTCTTATAAGCTGCATGGCTCCACGGTACGCAGTAAGCAGTGAGATAATCAATTCAAGATGGAAGTCTAACTTACAAACTGGCTACACGGTACGCGTACCCTGGGTGTCAGAGGTTTTATTTTTCTTTCGCGAGGAGCGACCGGTTAAAACGGAGAGGCGAAAAATACGAACCTCTGGTCACGGCGGTTTAGAATCTCACTTCCATGAAAATAGGGGAATAAGAGGTTTCAATTCTAAAATCTCCAAAAATCCAGAATTTGCTGTGTATTGTACTGTGCAAACCTCTAGATACTCGCTCGAATTCACAGCCTTGTTTCCGTAGCACTCCTTGCGCTCAAAACCGGTTTTGTGGCCACTGGTGTGCACTATCGCCGTTCAACCAGTGAAATTGAGTGTTAGATTGTCTGTACTCGGAAAGAACTGGCACTGACTATGAAAACCAATCAGCGACCGTGTTCATACTCACTAACCATGTAAGTGAGATTCTAAACTGCCGTGACGAGAGGTTCGTATTTTTCGCCTCTCCGTTTTAACTGGTCGCTCCTCGCGAAAGAAAAATAGAACCTCCGGCACCCAGTGTACGGTACGCCGTACGCAGTGAGATAATCTCGTGAAAAGTATAGTTAACCAAACCGCAAATTGAAAGCTAAAGTGTTAAAAGAATGCTTAGGCCTAATCACTGAAACAAGCACTTATGCTTAATCAGTAAACAAGTGCTATTTTGTTCACACGATCTCGTGAAAAGTGTATTTAACCAAACCGTAAATTGAAAGCTAAGATGTTCAAAGAGTGCTTGGGCATAATCAGTGCAACGAGCGCTTGGGCTTAATCAGTAAACCAGTGCTATTTTGTTCATATGATCTCGTGAAAAATGTAGATAACCGAACCGTAAAATTCACAATCAATCACTGCTTAATTCGCGAGTCACGCCTTTAGAACGAGAAATACTCTTTTGAATAAATTATATACTTGAACTTGAATTTATTAGTTTCTGCGTACCGCTTAGCCAGCTACGCAGAACTTTACTGGAGTGGCAGGGTATTCTGCAGTTGAACCGGCGTGGAGGGCGTAATTCGCTAGTAATTCGCCACACGCCTCATAGTTCAAAATCAAAAGTCCCCAATTCTACCGCAGATGATGATGGAAGCAAGGAATGCATGCTTGATATTTAATACTCAATTTCTGGTGAAACGGCCGTGGACAAACAATCCTTTTCGCAAAGCCAACTGTTGCTTGATGATTTTGGCCATCTTTGAATCGGAAGAATCGGAGAATAATTTCAAAAGCGTGGTACACATAGGGTGAAATCGTAGAATTCCAGAATGAAAATCTAAAGAAAATCACTTCAGTAGCAAAATAGGTAGAATCTGACGCTTTACTCGTAAAATAGGTAAAAATCTTAGTAGTATAAAATCAGAAGATAGTAACTGTAAATCGGTGTATACTATTTCCGCGATTTAGCGATAATCGCAACATCCTTGCGGTACGAAATAATAATGATCACGCTTGGCACAACAGCGTCGATAACACTTTTCACAAAAGTGAAACTTTGATTAGTAAAGCTTTTATTGAAACCTGTGGGCAAAATGGCCAACACAATTTGTTTTTTTTAAAAAGAGCAAATGCGGTTCCTGTTCTTGTTTTAAATTCTCATCGTGAACAACCTCCAACTTACCGCGAATTTAGAGTTGATTGACATTTATCAAAGTTTACGTCATCACTTCTCCCGAGATCGACCAATTAGAACGCTCAGTCACCGGAGCGCCCGCTTTCACTCTAACCAACGCCTGCGGTATTTGCGACCCGCAGTTTCAGCCATTAAATGTTCAACGTACGCTTCTAGAGCCAATCTCGTACCCAGAGTCCTCGGGCTTTTTGGCCAGCGGGTGAGCGCCCGGAAACACTCTGGGATAATGGACTTGAACTATATATTTGATTGGCCGCTTGCTTAACAATGGCAGTCCAACGGAATTCGGAAACCCCAGAATTTGGAGGCAAATTCAAAATCTAAAACTAGTTTCAGCGCTGTTTGTTTTTTTCTAACTCAGAAATATATAAATCACAAAAATAATAAAACGACGAGGTTTGAATTATGTCTTATACCGCACGGGAATTTTCCCACGCTGCTAAAAAGTGATTACTGTTGCTGATGCAAAAGTACCATGGGAAAACATTACATCAGTCTCTTTGAGGAGAAATCCGTGGAACAAGGTCTTGTCCAAGCCATTTAGAATTACGAAAACATCAAATTGTAGTAGAAGATACTACCTGTACAAACTTTATTTCCTCGTACAAACTTTACTTTCCTCGTACAAACTTTATTTTCCTCCTACAAACTTTATTTTCCTCGCACAAACTTTATTCTAATCGTACAAACTTTATTATAAGTTTAAAAAACTTCATTATCATCGTACAAACTTTATTTTCTCGTACAAACTTTATTGTCATCGTAAAAACTTTATTGTCATCGTACAAACTTTATTTTCTCGTACAAACTTTATTGTCATCGTACACACTTTATTTTCTCGTACAAACTTTATTGTCATCGTACAAACTTTATTTTCTCGTACACACTTTATTGTCATCGTACAAACTTTATTGTCATCGTACAAACTTTATTTTCTCGTACAAACTTTGTCATTCTTGTAAAGAACTAATCCGAAAGGAATCTGGGAACGAGCGTAAGTATTTCAAGATGGCGGAAGGTGAAGGTGACGAACGAGATGTGATCGAGCACTATTTTCACCTTGGATATACAAATGAAATCATTTTGGAGTTTCTCAAGCGCTTCCACCATATTAAAATAAGTTTGAGAACACTGAAAAGAAGGCTTCGCAGCTTTGGTTTAAGGAGGAAAGGCAATATCATCGACGAAGCCAGGATACGAGCTGTAATTATAAGAGAGTTATCTGGTCCGGGACGGTTGCAAGGGTATCGCTCAATGTGGCACACTTTACGAAGCAAGTCATGTCTGGACCCTAGGGCATCAACTCCATGCCCCCCCCCCCCCCCCCCACCTTCCTACTCCTATTAATGTACATTGATTGGAGTAGGAAGGTAGGGGGGGGGCATGGAGTTGATGCCCTAGGGTCCAGACATGACTTGTTTTTAAGGTATATATTTTTTCCTGAGGGTGAATCTCATACATACTATTGGTTAAAAACTTGGTTGCCCACACAACCCCCCTTCATACAGTACATACTGGTGCATGAATCACAGTCCTTCTCTTAATACAATGAAGTGACTTATTATCGAAAAACAAGTTGCACTCAAAAACCAGAAACACTCACTGTCAAGAACAAAATGCATTCCTTAGCAACAACAACAACAACAACAACAATATTTATTAACTCACACTTAGACTAATTACAAAGGATTGTTATATACATTGCAAATTAATTAAAGAAAATAATTAGCTACCTACCATCCACGTGCCAGCAAAAATTTGGGCCATAAGAAAAGTACTGCCTCCTGGTCAACCGTCTTCGTCTTCTTTGCATATAAGCAGACGGATCTATCTCAGAAACAAGGCGTGCAGCTACAACTCTCGGCACTTGCAGATTGCACTTTATCCGTAAAGTGTGCCACATTGAGCGATACCCTTGCAACCGTCCCGGACCAGATAACTCTCTTATAATTACAGCTCGTATCCTGGCTTCGTCGATCATGATATTGCCTTTCCTCCTTAAACCAAAGCTACGAAGCCTCCTTTTCAGTGTTCTCAAACTTATTTTAATATGATGGAAGCGCTTGAGAAACTCCAAAATGATTTCATTTGTATATCCAAGGTGAAAATAGTGCTCGATCACATCTCGTTCGTCACCTTCACCTTCCGCCATCTTGGAATACTTACGCTCGTTCCCAGATTCCTTTCGGATTAGTTCTTTACGAGAATGACAAAGTATGTACGATGACAATAAAGTTTGTACGATGACAATAAAGTTTGTGCGAGAAAATAAAGTTTGTAGGATGACAATAACGTTTGTACGAGAAAATAAAGTTTGTACGGTTATAATAAAGTCTGTACGATTAGAATAAAGTTTGTGCCAGGAAAATAAAGTTTGTAGGAGGAAAATAAAGTTTGTAGGAGGAAAATAAAGTTTGTAGGGGGAAAAAAAGTTTGTACGAGGAAAATAAAGTTTGTACAGGTAGTGGCCCTTAACGGGCCACCGTAAGAAGAGGACATTCATGTCGTTTCCACAAAAAATTGTCGATCGTGTTGATTGCACGATGGAATGCACGCTGAAACACTAAAAATACACTTACCGAAAGCGTCAGAGATTTCATCTTCACTTGCTCTTACAGCAAGCCAATGATAATTTCTCCAGTTTCTTTGACGGTGTGTAAGGCTATGATTTTTGTTTCTCGAACACTTTCAACCCGCCATTTCTACTGTTTACGGTTTTCTTTTTTTCTGTTTCCGTTTAAACTCAAGCATGCGCAATAAGACCGGAACCCGTTTTCAGGGAAAATGGAGTCGATTATCCCAGAGTCTTTCTGGGCGCTCACCCGCTGACCAAAAAGCCCGAGGACTCTGGGTACGAGATTGACGCTTCTAGAGCAAAAGAGAGACCGCTCGCAGTCTTCTACCGATGACGTTTTGTACGTTAACATAGAGTAGGCCTTGTGGGAATGTTAATAAGTTTGTATAGATCGTTTTCACTGTCACGCATTAAAAAAATAAATCGAAAACCATCCAGTGGAAAAAGTCAAGAATTCGTGATGTTGTAGAAGATAAATGAAGAAGACACTTCTCCAAGTTTTAGGCCCGTCCGTTTCCCCAAACTTCAGATATTCGTCGAAATGTTTCGCAGAAATTTACAGAGCCCAGTATGAAAACGCCATGTTGGTGCACATCTGTGGTGCGCCAATATGGCGGCCGGAAAATAGTGTCAATATGTGTTACTTACTTTGGCTATCTAGGCGAGGGATCATCTGTACTGAACAGACAGCTATCTACTTAAGCACTTTTCCTAATGCTTTAAATTCTAAAAAGGTTCAAAACCATGAGATAAATATATATTTCTCAATAAACTTGATCGTCGCCTCGTGTCACGCACCGCTATAACTCAGAAATTCAAAATGCTCTGGTTTCCAAACGAAGCACGCTATTGAGCTTTAAAATTGCAAATGGATACAAATTTACCGCCTCTTATGCCTGATGAGGATAAAAACTTTCGTGGCTCTTTAGTTTTGGATTTTAGAAAATGATGACGTCACGTGAAAACGATCTATTGTATGCATCGTGGAATGCGGAACCTGAAAGTAGACATTGCCAAGTACTGCTTTCAAAGGTTTTCAAAAAAAATGAAGCGATCTCTACTTCACTAGGATCTTGAACACTGCTGAACACAACCCATATATAAGGCTAAAATTACTTCTCAAAAAAATGGTTCATTCATTTCACTCCAGCAGATAAGCTTGAGAGTGCGATATAGCATTACAGTGAACGCGGCTCCCGCAAGTTCCTCCCATTTGGATGTGTTTTAAAAAGCTTTTTTGCGTTTTACCCCTACTTCCAAATAATTGGAAAATTACCGTTGGCCAAACTTGAACGTAAGTTTGCATACGAAAGCTTATGCTTATCGACTTCCTGTTTATCCTTCGAGCCAGAGCCTTTTCGTGTGTTCATGGTTGACGGGGTTTGGATGGTTAACTATCCAGGCATAAAATCGGAATAACGAGCGTGCCGATTATTTTATAAGCTTATATTTGTTCAAGTAAATATTAGATGCTGCCATAATCCATCACGAACATGCCTTGAGTCATTTTCATCTCGGTAAACGGGCTGAAGTGTTCATATGGACAAATTTCCATCCTTAAAAAATGAGATCTCTGCCTGAGAAACCGACGCCGACCTTTGGTTAAGTCAATTGTCTTTTTTGACAGAACCAGCTGCTGTGCAGGTTGGATTTTAACACAGCATTAACTATGATTTTAACTAAGAACCCACGCGGGAAGAATAAGAGAAATTACCTTCGTCAGAGAGAAAGGGTTTTGAGTCTTGACTTGACTGATCATGAAGAAATTAAACTTTAAATGCTTAACCCCCTTACTTGCATTGCGTCATTGTGTAAAAATAACTTAATAGCCCTTTTCACGGTTAGTTTATGTCATTTGCATTACTAAATGTAATCTAACGTGGATGTGAGGCAATTTCGGGCTATTTTGTAGTTTTAAATTACATCATCGCAAAGCACGTGTATACGAGACGATTTCTTCGCGATCGCTCGTTTCCAGAAGTTTTTATTCTGGACCGAGCGTGGCCTGTTTGGTCAGGATGTGAGATGACGTGCTTTTGTTACATGGAAGAGTACTCTGAAGCCAAGACCTATAAGAGTAAGCCAGAACAAAGGAAGAGCAATGTAAAAGCTAACTTATTTTTATTCATCAGAGGAAATAATTATTGCCAGTCGCACGGAGTTTGTCCGGGAGTTTGTTAAAATAAACCACGGATAAGGAAACGCGAGAGCAAATGTCACAGATGTTAGCTGATATTTGTGCTTCCAGCTCAGAATACACGGAGTACGTGTACTATATGTAACACATGCAAGAATTCTTTTAAAAATTTAGCCTTTATTCTTAAACATTACTAGTAAAAGTGAAAATAAATGAGACGTTTTAATAACATGGAATTTGCGAGTTTACCGAAACTGGAGCCATCACGCAACGTGTCATCAAAGGTCATATCAAAATCCACAGAACAACAGTGGACTTTGTCAGTATGTTATGTCTGTAAAACTTCAGCCGTTCACAGTAATGATTTCAGTAACAGACAACAATTATCACAGGCGGAGAACGCACTCCTAATCTTTGATTACTACTAGTATCTCTTGTATTCAGACTCGTTCTTCAAAGATCGCCGGCAAATGCTAACAAACATGGGACGATCTTTGAAACTCAACTTTCACTGCGCTTGATTAGAGAATGTGTTTTTTCATGAAAATAAAGCCAAGGTTAGCTATATAATAGAGCTGAATTTGCCACCTGGAGGAAGAGTGGTGGGGTGGTTCCGAAGGAAAAAAAAATTGTCAGTGTACTAGCAGCTTGTGCCCCTACCTGAAATCACGGTAATAACTGAGAAAATGGCAGGAAGAGACAGAACCAAGTTCATCGCTGATAAGAACTGACTGAAAGGCGATTTTGCCAACAAGAAACTTGAGCTGAACTCTACCAGGTTACGTTAACTCCTTCTACCGTTTGAGCCACTCAAGGAGTTCCAAGGGAAAAGGAAAATCGACCGCCAGCACAGTCGGCAACTTTATGATAATGTTGTCAAAAGTACAGTGAAAACTGATACTTGACAGTTGACCTTGATTTAGTGGGAATCTAAATAAAGCGTGCTTTGCATACAGACTCGATACAAACTGAGAAAAAGAGACCGATGCATTCGCTGTAACGGATGCATATCTATAAAATTCCCTGATCACTTCTCAGTTTTGAGTTAGTGATAAATATTTTGAGTGAACTCAAAGTCTATTTAATCACGAAGGCATCTTGGTGACAGAAAAATATTGAGACAACAGAGTCGTCATGAACATGCAAAATAGTTGGTCGGATACTCTTCAGTTAACAAGACGCCTAAGGGCATTTTCGTGGGAAGCACCAACAGTTCACACAAATAGTCCAGTTATAGCACGCCGCCATGTTTAGTTGGAGGGAAGAAATCACTGGTAAAATTTGGAAAGTGGTGAAAATTTACCAGACTGGTGACGCTGTAACTTTGTAGCTGCTACTTGTTGTACAAAAGAGAAATAAAATGTATCTATTAATTCATACAACTAAATTTTCCAATGGAAACACTCAGCACAACAGTCATCGAAAGATTGTCGAGAAATGTCAGGATATTAAGGTGAGATTTCTTTGGAACACTGGATGAAGATCAACCAATCCATTTTGCCTTGATCTGCGTTCAAACTGAATTAGAATTACGCTTATTCATAAACACTGAAAACAACACACCTTTACTGTAGGACAGTTTGAACTGTTAAATTTCAAATAAAGTACGCACAGTTACCAATTAAAAATGGCATACAAAGCAAAATTTAAAATGTAATTGGGGTTGGCTCGGAAGTGCTACTTTCAGCATTCTCGACGGGATATAAAAAAAAAATTAACGTGGATCAACCATAAAATTGCGCGATAATGGCGCATTAACGCATCTCATGCTCTCTCCGCGCAGAGTTCAAACAGCGGGTCGGGTCTGGTAAAAGCCTTTTTATGTGACTTTGCACCTGATAGGGGATTTTTAAAAAAAAGTGATTTGTGCCAACAGGGCTTAACTTCAGTGAGAAGCGTAAGCACGTGGCTAATTGCCATACCAGACTAGGAAAAAAAGAAAAAGATACGCGACTGTTTTTTAACCGTAGGGTACATCCAACGGAATTTAAAGTTGTTCCAAGCTTTGAGTCCAAAATTACTTTATGACTGAAAATGACAATCTTTTAATCCCAGCCACTTTAAAAAACGAAACATCGTCCAAAATTGTTTATCGTCCGTGAATTCGTGACGAACTGTTTATAGAACTTACTTTGATAATCTTGACAAAACACAAAACTATGTTTAATGTCTTTGCCAACAGTTTTGTTTTATAAACTGGGGTATGCCTGAATGAACATAAAAGCAAGATAAAGATGAAAAGTTGTTTGGTGAAGACATCGAATGTTAAAATGGAGATTTACTTTTTTCACAGAATACAAACATAAATGATCTCCTCTGGCAGACCAGAATACACTTTGAAGGTATCAATAATGTACCCATAAGGTACCCATACCATAACGTATTTTACCATAAGGTAAAATACCCATAAGGTATTAGCCACTTCTGTTTCAACAGAAATGGGTAAGGAACATTAACGTAACGATCTTTTTGCTATTGTGGAATTAATCCTAGTTTAGAACACTTTCAACCATAAAGTTTACTAAGCTCTTAGAAACAAATTTCCCTCAAATAAACCAAAACTTCGCGCAACTTTAAAATCACTCCATTATCGTTAAAATTTAATACTCTCCACAGATTATTAAATAATAATAATAATAATAATAATCATAATAATAATAATAACAACAACAACACTGGGGTAGAACAGGTTGGTGCCTCATCCTACCACGGAAATGTGGACGCTCCCGCCCACCAGAGTCTTGGTCTTGGCAAGTGCCAAAAACCCAAAAGCCACCCTTGTTAGGGTTTAACAACCTCATTTGAGAGAATGCCAAATATCGAATTTCACACTATCGATGTCAACAGTACTGGAGCTTGTATTGAAGTTGTCACGTCCGGCAGGTGTCCTGTGGATAAGCAGTGCAGGCCCGGTCGTCATTCTGCTACTGCTGAACAACGACAGAGGAGATTAGGATGGTCATAGGAGGATAACAAACGGTTGTTTGAATGTTACATCAGGAGTGAACCAGAGAGGCGAGGGTACAGAAAAAGATTGCTAGACTTGTGGAAAGCCCGTAACATCAACGAAACTAACAGAAGTCACCGAGCAGAGATTGGCTGATCAAGTACGCCATATGAAGTGTCATTGCCTGAGAAGTGTTCCAGGGGCCAAAAGTTTCGGTCAACTGATTTGGCTGAAACTTGGCACAAAAGTTGGTTGCCATGAGATATTTCAAAAGCCAATTTGGCTCACTTCCCTGACTTAGTTTTGGAGTTTCAGGGGGGTCTCATTTTTTGCCCTTTGAGCACCAAAAATTCAGTCTTTCAGGGGACATTTTGAAAGTTCCATAAAACCCAATTGGTAAATTGTGCTGACAAATAAATTTGACCATGAACTCTACTATAACAGAGTTTTTATTTCATGCATGTACCTTTTTTCTCAAGGTATTGGACAGAGAGGAGCCTGGGGCTAGAGTTTGGCAAAAATTGATGCAAAAATTACAACCCAAAATTGCTATATTTTTCAAAAAATCTATGTATCTACCCGCCTTCTTGCGCAACTTCCAACTTATCAAAATTAGTTGAGAAAAATTTGGCTTAACAAGGTTTGTTGAATTTTTGCCACAAACATTCCATGCCCCTCTAAGGCCATTCAAAATGGAATTTTGAGAAAAATTCATGCCATAAACAAACCAAATTGCTGACATAAAGCCCTTATTATGTATTTGGCGAGTAAAAATGAATTGTAAAATCCAAATCAGTTTCGTTGTTCAGAAATACTGTGATTCTTACCTTACAATTGCTCGTAAAAGACCTTTGATTTGCACAACAAACACCCTGATTTAGAAAAACAAGGGTTAAAGTTTTCTTTCAAAACTTAGTACGCATCAAACACGACAAATAATGAAGGCCTTACCTAGATATAACGATCTTTTTAAACGATGCTTGAATTTTCATTGATTTATATTCAGTTTCAAGTCATAATTCTTCTCCGTTGCTCCAAATATGGAAAATCGCCATATTTTGTCAGGCCTGATTTTTTGGATGATTACAAGATAAAGTTAGCTTAACAAAAACGTTTGTTAGCATATAATCTATGTCTGTTAACAGCCTGCAAAGTTCTTGTAAATACCCACTAGTAAAGGAGCATGACCATGCATACATAGATATATTACAAACATACCAGCTGCAGTTTATAGCGGTGTCGATGTGACTCGTTATTTCAGAGTCCTTTAGAGCGGAGTAAATGAAACCATCCGCCAAGAAGGAATGCTCAGTTTCAGTTAGGAGTGCTGGATAGTAAAACAAAAAGCTTTTGTTGCAAATACAATAACCAAATGAGGCCTTGCATTGAGATGATCTATCAGCTTGCCCGCCATTTTGGACATAGGAGAGAGTGGTGACTAGACCGAGTTCCCATTCTTCTTCCGTTTCGTGGATATGGTTTGTCAGGACTTTGTTCCTTTGGAGGGGTAAGTGATCAGTGCGGTGCCTCGTCATGGGCTGCGCAAGAAACAGGAATGGTTCCTTTGTTATCCTGCGAGATAGACATGACTTAATGGTTGAAGGAAAAGTACAAGGGGTCAGGCGCGTCCGGGGCAAGAGGAAGACCGGGTCATACCAAAGCTACAGGTGATTCTAAATATCAGTTAGGGATCACTCACGCGCACAAATGGCTTTTATCGCCATCCAGTAACCTATTTTTATTTAACAGAGAGCACGATATTTTACGATATTATCGTCTCAAATTGTTTGTTTGTAACCAAGATTTCCCGGGGTAATTTACTTGGTTCTTGCGAAGAGAAAACAGATAGGCCTTTTAAATTCCGTGCGACAATAGTATAGAAAGGAAGCTGTACTTATAAAAGATGCTCTACAAGAAATCAATATATTGCCACTCAACTTCCTAAAATTGGCTTTTGCTCAAACGAATTGGAAACAAAATAAGTCTCTGTTGAAGAGTTAGAACATACATGTTTCTTTCGCTTCCGTAAATAGTTTTTTTCTTTCTCAGAAACTATCATGTCGTGTTTTGAATTAAAAAAGAAAGAAATTAAATAATATAAAAAAATGTTATTTTCTTCGGTGAAAATTCATCAATTTTGAGTAATGAAAAGTGGACGGTTTCTTGAATTAGATAGATAACTTTTCCGACTGAATCCATCTATTTTTAGTAGAAAAAGAAAGGAAAAGAAAGAAAACTGACACGCTTCTCAGTTTTGTTAAAAATAAACTCTCACTGTGGTGAGAGCACTCACCTCCCATCAATGTATCAATTTATTGATATTTTTTTTCCTTTCTTCTCAGTTTATAACAGTGAGTTTAAGTATATTTTTTGCTGAAGATTTGTATAGAAGGTTGAGCATAAAGATAGCATATGTAAATATATTTTTAATTACGGTAAGCTACACTAAATCCGATCACTTATTTTCGTATTGAAGAGTTTATGGCCAAAAAATTATTTATTATTATTATTATTATTATTATTATTATTATTATTATTATTATTATTATTATTATTATTATTATTATTATTATTATTATTATTATTATTATTGTTATTGTTATTGTATGGAAAACCATACCAAGTTAGGAAGCTAAGAAATTGGATGCTATTGAGACGGTTCGCTTCCAACCGAGGTTTCATTCGTGACATACTCAGTTTTGAAAATGCTGAGTCTTTTGGTAGTTACCACATCATTTGGACTACAAACAATTGTCACAGCGACCCACGAAACCGATTTCATTCACAATTTACACTCGAAAATCCACCATGTTGTCTTAGAACTCCTCGTAGTATTTAGTTCCCTGATAGCATAGCAACAATTCATGATGGCATAAACAGAGGATACCCGTGAAGTAACTGCAAAGTTTTATTAATGATAGAAGATATTTAAAGTATGTAGAGGATACAGATATGATGCCTTTACAGCGAACCTTCTTCGAATCAGAATTCGTCTGTGTGAGGTCAGAACGGAGATGGATAATTCAAGCAAACAAATTATTAATGATTAGTTCTAGTTCATTTCCCGGTCATGCAAGATCAATTGTACTGTGATAGTTTGTCTTTTCTTTCGTTCTGACCCGGAACGTGAAAAGTTCTCTTGTTCCAAAACTGAACTGTTCTGAATTCTAAAAATTACCTCAACTGAGCATTTTCAGACATACCCCTCTCCCAGATAAAAGAACCTTTTGAAATGCAAATAAGCCTTGTTCCCCGAATCCCATTGCTCGGGTGAAGTTCACCTGGAATAGTGTGGCTAAGTTTTGTATATATTTTAAAAGTCATTTCCGCCATCTTCTGGTCTCGTGCACCAGTACTATAAACAATTACCCCTGTTAGTGACTGTTAAGCGGAAATGAAGAGACAAAGGACATTCTCTGCTCAACATTTTGACAATTACAACTGCATTCCGTACCTGAAATCGGGATGAAAAACGAACCTGCTGCAAGAATCAGTACCCAGTTCACTTCTGGCATCTTAGCGTGTAAAATACACTCATCAGAGGCCCCAATGAACGGGAAGAAAAGCAACGTCTGCAAACGAATTCCACTGACTTAAAACAGATCGGCCTTTTAACTTCCGCGCGACAATAGTATAGAATATATTGCCACCCAACTTCCTAAAATTGGCTTTTGCTCGAACGAATTGGAAACAAAAGAAGTCTCTGCTGAAGAGTTAGAATATATATGTTTCTTTCGCTTCCGTAAATAGTTTTTTCTTTCTCAGAAGCTATCGTGTCGTGTTTTGAATTTAAAAAAAAATTAAGAATATAAAAAAAAATGTTATTTTCTTCGGTGAAAATTCATCAATTTTGGGTAATGAAAAGTGGACGGTTTCTTGAATTAGATAGATAACTTTTCCGACTGAATCCATCTATTTTCAGTAGAAAAAGAAAGGAAAAGAAAGAAAACTGACACGCTTCTCAGTTTTGTTAAAAATAAACTCTCACTGTGGTTAGAGCACTCACCTCCCATCAATGTATCAGTTTATTCATATTTTATTTCCTTTTAATTATCAGTTTATAATAGTGAGAGTGAATATATTTTTTGCTGAAGATTTTTATAGAAGATTGAGCATAAAGACAGCATGTAAATATATTTTTAATTACGGTAAGCTACACTAAATCTGATCACTTATTTTCGTATTGAAGAGTTTATGGCCAAAAAATTATTTATTTATTATTATTATTATTATTATTATTATTATTATTATTATTATTATTGTTATTGTTATTGTTATTGTTATTATTATATGAATAAATTGATACATTGATGGGAGGTGAGTGCTCTCACCACTGTGCCACCCTTACTCCTTTACCCCTGGGAAGTCATTAACAAAGATTACAAAAATTAAAGGGTTTAATAACTATTGCGGGACACCAGAAGGGATTGTCAACCAATCTGAGGCTTCTCCGTTTACCACCATTCGTTGTTGACGCCCAGAGAGGTAGTCCCTACACCAGTCCAGTAAGCTGCCTCGCACCCCATACAGTTTCATGAAGAGAATGTTATGGTTATAAAACAAGGTGGAATGCCATGGCAAAATCAAATACTACATCTACTTGTTTGAACCGCCTATCTAGTGCCTCGAGCCAGTCATGAGGAATCAACAAAAGTTGTGTTGTGCCAAGTAATAAGACGTGATGTGCACCATGTATATAATCAGCAACTTGATGATAAATGACATTATACACAATTATTTCTTGACATACAAAAATTGTTCTAAATTATGAAAACTACGGAAGTGAAGGGCCTTAGCTGTAATCACTCCATTGCGTCGCGTGAGAAGCAGAGTTTGGCAGGAAACAGGATAGCCTGTGTGGCGAGCGAATGAGCTGTGAATTCGAAGCTGGGAGGGGATTGGGGCGGGAGGCAAAACTACATTGTACCTACAACCCAAGGCTGCGTGACGTCACGATATTTAATACGGAAATTCGCTCTCGGCTTGATTCAACTCATCAAGGGAATCGTTTCAAAAATACTACAAATCACAACCTTTCCTTGCCAAAATACGTTTTACTGACAGTCAGATTAACTGCGTTTGCTTACCTTTCATTTCTGTACTGTCTTGGGTGGCTTGATGGGTTTTTCGGACGGTTTATTTTCCCCACCTCACTGATGAGTCGCCAAATACAAAGGAGAGAAAAAGTGGTACAGATTCCACCCCCTGTCAGGGCTGAATGCCTCCAGAATCTCGCCCCATTTCTCCCACTTCCAAATGGCTCTCGCCTCCCAGCCGTTATGGCTAGCATCGTGACAATTATCATGGCATTCACAAGGCTCAGACGACCTGAAAATACTGCTCGTGGACAGAAGGAATTTGATCCGCCGTTATCAAATTCAAATTAATCAAAGAGCTCATATTTTCTTCTCGAGCGACAAAATTATTAATTATTCGACCCGCCAGCGCACAGCGTGTCAGTCAAGATGCGATCCAAAGCAACACTTACGTACCTAAGACATGATGCTTTCGCACTTTTGCAAAAATATCATCAGTCTGGTTATTAGCATATCGAAGAGAGTAAGCTGATTTCTTCTCTAAGTTCTTTGTTACGCGGAATGCTGTTTGGTGACTCGTTCCACAAATCGAGACGTCATATTCTTTCACCTCAAGTCCTGTCCCAAAAATGTTTAGTGTAGCATATGGAAAAAAGCCAGAAAATGCTAGTTCTCACTCACGTAATCGGAATGCTGTGTTTTTCATTAAGCTGTTTATTGTACAGTCTATTTTTCATCTTTTTGCAGACGGTTTACATGTAAGTTGGTGGCACAGTGAGTGGCAATAAACTAGCACATGTTGCACTAAGATAACGAGAAACCGTGGGTTAAGTTTCGTAATAAGCTCAGAAACAAAATTACGACCCAATGTTTTTTTCAAAGTCAATACAAAACAAATTCTTGTCGGCAAAGTTTCATGCTGTACAGCGTCTCATATTATTTTGAAAATACGTGGAAATCCACTGTGACGCTCAGTAAGATACACCAGAGCCTCAAACTATTCGGGGTTTCGAGAAAGACACGCGCCTCAGCAAAGTACCAGTCAGAATTGCCTGAAACTAGCAAAATAAGATGAAGAATATTTAATTTTAGATAATTTAGTTTATTTTTAACAAAAAGAGCATCTTTTATAAGTACAGCTTCCTTTCTATACTATTGTCGCGCGGAAGTTATAAGGCCTATCTGTTTGAAGTCAGTGGAATTCGTTTGCAGACGTTGCTTTTCTTCCTTCAGATGCCAGAAGTGAACTGGGTACTGATTCTTGCAGCAGGTTCGTTTTTCATCCCGATTTCAGGTACGGAAAGCAGTTGTAATTGTCAAAATGTTGAGCAGAGAATGTCCTTTGTCTCTTCATTTCCGCTTAACAGTCACTAACAGGGGTAATTGTTTAAAGTACTGGCGCACGAGACCAGAAGATGGCGGAAAGACAACTTTTCACGTTCCGGGTCAGAACGAAAGAAAAGACAAACTATCACAGTACAATAGATCTTGCATGACCGAGAAATGAACTAGAACTAATCATTAATAATTTGTTTGCTTGAATTATCCATCTCCGTTCTGACCTCACACAGACGAATTCTGATTCGAAGAAGGTTCGCTGTAAAGGCATCATCAGTATCCTCTACATACTTTAAATATCTTCTATCATTAATAAAACTTTGCAGTTACTTCACGGGTATCCTCTGTTTATGTCATCATGAATTGTAGCTATGCTATTAGGGAACTAAATACCACGAGGATTTCTAAGACAACATGGTGGATTTTCGAGTGTAAATTGTGACAATTGTTTGTACTCCAAATGATGTGGTAACTACCAAAAGACTCAGCGTTTTCAAAACTGAGTATGTCACGAATGAAACCTCGGTTGGAAGCGAACCGTCTCAATAGCATCCAATTTCTTAGCTTCCTAACATGGTATGGTTTTCCATACAATAACAATAATGATAATACTAATACTAATAATAATAATAATAATAATAATAATAATAAATAATTTTTGGCCATAAACTCTTCAATACGAAAATAAGTGATCGGATTTAGTGTAGCTTACCGTAATTAAAAATATATTTACATGCTGTCTTTATGCTCAATCGTCTATAAAAATCTTCAGCAAAAAATATAGTTACTCTTACTACTATAAACTGATAAGTAAAAGGAAAAAACTTCTGAATAAATTGATACATTGATGGGAGGTGAGTGCTCTAACCACATTGAGAGTTTATTTTTAGCAAAACTGAGAAGAGTGTCAGTTTTCTTTCTTTTCCTTTCTTTTTCTACTGAAAATAGATGGATTCAGTCGGAAAAGTTATCTATCTAATTCAAGAAACCGTCCACTTTTCATTATTCAAAATTGATGAATTTTCACCCAAGAAAATTACATTTTTTCATATTATTATTTTTTTTAATTCAAAACACGACATGATAGTTTTTGAGAAAGAAAAAAACTATTTACGGAAGCGGAAGAAACATGTATGTTCTAACTCTTCAGCAGAGACTTCTTTTGTTTCCAATTCGTTCGAGCAAAAGCCAATTTGAGAAAGTTGGATGGCAATATATTGATTTCTTGTGGAGCATCTTTTATAAGTACAGCTTCCTTTCTATACTATTGTCGCGCGGAAGTTAAAAGGCCTATCTGTTTTCGCTTCGCAAGAACCAAGTAAATTACCAGGGGAAATCTTGGTCACAAACAAACAATTTGAGACGATAATATCGTAAAATATCGTGGTCTCTGTTCAATAAAAAGACTTTACTGGATGGCGATAAAAGCCATTTGTGCGCGTGAGTGATCCCTAACTGATATTTAGAATCACCTGTAGCTTTGGTATGACCCGGTCTTCCTCTTGCGTCGGACGCACCTGACCCCTTGTACTTTTCCTTCAACCATTAAGCCATGTCTATCTCGCAGGACAACAAAGGAACCATTCCTGTTTCTTGCGCAGCCTATGACGAGGCACCGCACTGATCACTTACCCCTCCAAAGGAAAAAAGTGCCATCGTGAATTGCCCTCGAAGTTCTTACACCTGACAAACCATATCCACGAAACGGAAGAGGAATGGGAACTCGGTCTAGTCCCCACTCTCTCCTATGCCGTCCAAAATGGTGGGCCAGCTGATAGATCATCTCAATGCAAGGCCTCATTTGGTTATTGTATTTGCAACAAAACCTTTTTGTTTTACTATACAGCTCTCCTAACTGAGCATTCCTTCTTGACGGATGGTTTCATTTACCGTGCCTCCGCTCTAAAGGACTCTGAAATAACCGGTCACATCGACACTGCTATAAACTGCAGCTGGTATGTTTGTAATATATCTATGTATGCATGGTCATGCTCCTTTACTAGTGGGTATTTACAAGAACTTTGCAGGCTGTTAACAGACATAGATTATATGCTAACAAACGTTTTTGTTAAGCTAACTTTATTTTGTAATCATCCAAAAAATCAGGGCTTTCAAAATATGGCGATTTTCCATTCTTGGAGCAACGGAGAAGAATTATGACTTGAAACAATATATATCAATGAAAAATTCAAGCATCGTTGAAGGCTAGGTAAGGCCTTCATCATTTGTCCTGTTTGATGAGTACTAAGTTTTGAAAGAAAACATTTACCCTTGTTTTTATAAATCAGGGTGTTTGTTGTGCAAATCAAAGGCCTTTTAAGAGCAATTGAAAGGTAAGAATCACAGTATTTCTGAACAACGAAGCTAATTTGGATTTTACAATTCATTTTCACTCACCAAATACAGAATAAGGGCTTTATGTCAGCAATTTGGGTTGTCAGTACGGCATGAATTATGCTCAGAATTCCATTCTGAATGGCCTTAGAGGGGCATGGAGTGTTTGTGGCAAAAATTCAACAAACCTTGTTAAGCCAAATTTTTCTCAACTAATTTTGATAATTGGGTCACTAAAGTAAATAATGGTATAGGTACGGAAGTTGTGCAAGAAGGCGGGTAGATACATTGATTTTTTGAAAAATATAGCAATTTTGGGTTGTAATTTTGACTTTTGCCAAACTGTAGCCCCAGGCTCCTCTCAGTCCAATACCTTGAAAACAAAGGTACATGCATGAAATAAAAACTCTGTTATAGTAGAGTTCATGGTCAAATTCATTTGGCAGCACAATTTACCAATTGAGTTTTATGGCACTTTCAAAATGTCCCCTGAAAGACTGAATTTTTGGTGCTCAAAGGGAAAAAAATGAGACCCCCATGAAACTCCAAAACTAAGTCAGGGAAGTGAGCCAAATTGGCTTTTGAAATATCTCATGGCAACCAACTTTTGTGCCAAGTTTCAGCCAAATCGGTTGACCACAACTTTTGGCCCCTGGAACACTTTCTCAGGCAATGACACTTCATATGGCGTACTTGATCAGCCAATCTCTAATCGGTGACTTCTGTTAGTTCGTTGATGTTACGGGCTTTCCAAAAGTCTAGCAGGCTTTTTCTGCACCCTCGCCTCTCTGGTTCACTCCTGATGTAACATTCAAACAACCGTTTTTTATCCTCCTATGACCATCCTAATCTCTTCTGTCGTTGTTCAGCAGGAGCAGGATGACGACCGCGCCTGTGCTGCTTATCCACAGGACAGCTCCAGTTTGTTCAAATTTTACCAGTGATTTCCTCCCTCCAACTAAACATGGCGGCGTGCTATAACTGGACTATTTGTGTGAACTGTTGATGCTTCCCACGAAAATGCCCTTAGGCATCTTGTTAACTGAAGAGTATCCGACCAACTATCTTGCATGTTCATGACGACTGTGTTGTCTCAATATTTTTCTGTCATCAAGATGCCTTCGTGATTAAATAGACTTTGAGTTCACTCAAAATATTTATCACCAACTCAAAACTGAGACGTGATCAGGGAATTTCACAGATATGCATCCGTTACAGCGGACGCGGATGCATCGGTCACTTTTTCTCAGTCTGTATCGAGTCTGTATGCAAAGCATGCATGCTTTATCTAGATTCCCACTGAATCAAGGTCAATTGTCAAGTATCAGTTTTCACTGTACTTTAGACAACATTATTATACTTGCCGACTGTGCTGGCGGTCGATTTTCCTTTTCCCTTGGTACTCCTTGAGTGGCTCAAACGGTAGAAGGAGTTAACGTAACCTGGTAGAGTTCAGCTCAAGTTTCTTGTCGGCAAAATCGCCTTTCAGACAGTAGTGTCAGCGATGAACTTGGTTCTGTCTCTTTCTGCCATTTTCTCAGTTATTACCGTGATTTCAGGTAGGGGCACAAGCTTCTAGTACACTGTCAATTTTTTTTTGCTTCGGAACCATCCCAGTTGTAAGTGGGTTTTAAACAGCCTCCAGAGGCATGCTAACAGAGGAATCTGTTCAAGACAAATTTTGGTTTTATATATAGACGCAATGGAGACGATTCCTCTGTCTTAGAAGGACAATTCGTCTTAGACGAGTTATTCGTCTCTGGTTTAAATTCGGCCGTTAATTAAAGAGTTAGAGATATTTTCTCAAGTTCGAACTGAGATTGTTTCCTTCTTCCGGGGTCGATTTATACGCCAACTATGGCGGCACCACTTGCAGTATCCCTGCACTCCTGACTATGATACTTTTTTTAATATTTACAACAACATTTAGCTGATTCAGAAGACGTTTTTGACTTTCAATTGCAATACACGTCATTGAAGGGATTAATGCAAAAATTATGTGGTTTAATCGCTGTCGTTTCGTGTAATGATAATGGCTCGTTCAAAGTCGTTTCGAAAGTGCACTCTTCCTCCAGGTGGCAAATTCAGGTCTATTATAAACTTAACCCTGGCTTTCATTTTCATAAAAAAAACACATCTCCTAATAAAGCACAGTGAAAGTTGAGTTTCAAAGATCGTTCCTCGTTTGTTAGCACTTAACGGCGATCTTATTAGAACAAGTCTTAATACAAGAGATAATAAGTTATGTTTACACAACGACGCAATGTAAATAAGGGGATTAAGCATTTAAAGTTTAATTTCTTCCGCAAATTCATGATCATTTTCGCAGGGGTACCCTTAAAGTCAAAACTCAAAACACTTTCTCTCTGATTCTCTTATTCTTCCCGCGTGGGTTCTTAGTTCAAATCATAGTTAATGCTGTGTTAAAGTCCAACCTGCACAGTAGCTGGTTCTGTCAAAAGAGACAATTGACTAAACCAAAGGCCGGCGTTGGTTTCTCAGGCAGAGATCTCATTTTTTAAGGATGGAAATTTGTCCATATGACCATTTCAGCCCATTTTCCGAGATGAAAATGATTCAACGCATGTTCGTGATGGATTATGACAGCATCTAATATTCTCAAAGATAAGCGGATAAAATTCTCGGCAAGCTCGTTATTTCGATTTTATGCCTGAATGGTTGCTTCACCAATTTTCATTTCAGGTTTTGAAAACAAAAGCTAATTTTACCCTGGTAACCATTCAAAACCCGTCAACCGTTAACGCATGAAAAAGCTCTGGCTCGAAGGGTAAACAGGAAGTCGATAAGCATGAGCTTTTGTAGGCAAACTTACGTTTTTGGTCAACGGTAATTTTCAATAAACTCTATTATTTGAAAGTAGGGGTAAAACGCAAAAAAGGTTTTTAAAACACATTCAAATGAAAGGAACTTGCTAGAGCCGCGTTGGAAGGCTGTTTACGATGAGAATTTAAAACAAGAACAGGAACCGCATTCGCACTTTTTGAAAAGCAAGATATTTTGGCCATTATGCCCACAGGTTTTATTAAAAGCTTTACTAATCAAAGTTCCACTGTTGTAAAAATGTTATCGACGCATTTGTGCCAGGCGTGATCATTATTATTTCGTACCACAGGGATGTTATGATTATCGCTGGCGAATTACGCCCTCCACGCCGGCTTTACTGCAGAATAAGTACAAGGAACGGTTACGTGTTTGCAAACGCTGGCCGTGAAGCACTATATTTCAACAGACTTAACTCGATTAGAGTGTAATGTGAAGTGGTTCTTTTCTACCCCATATGTGCTTACTTTCTACCCCATAGTGCAAATTAAAACCCATAATTTGGTACCTCTTAAGCTTAGAGGTGGAAAAAATTTCATGCCACGCCCGAAAGACAGGATCTTGGTACCTCTTAGGGGTTCTTTTCAAAATTTCCGACGAGCACCCTTGTCCTTGTTATATTGGAGTCCCTCCCAGGGGTATATTCTGCAGTTGCTCCATTACGCCAATAACATTCGGTTGAATCTTCCTTCGGTGACATCGCTTCCTTTGTCCTGCGATCATCTGTTGCTCTTTCACACAAGGAGAACGCGAGTAACTTTTAAATGCAGTAAATCCAAGCTTCTCCAAAATAAAGTTCAGGGAAATCTTTTCTTCTCCCTTCCGACATGAGACGCTAAAAATACTATCCATGCTCATGTACGATGTTTTCTGTTGTTGGCCTTCTGAAGGCTCACCGGCTCTGGCTCTTCATTATTTCGAAGGAACTCTCAGTACATAAACGGGTAAAATCCGAGATGGACGGCTTTTTAATTGTTGCTGTTCTTTTGGTATGGAATCATCGCGCATCACCTTACCATGTAGCATGATATTTTGCGGATTATACCGCAAAAATTAAACCTCAAAAAATAAAAGTGCTACACGGTTTTCGTTGGCGAACGAACGTTACATATAAACGAGATGCTTCCGTGAAGCATACACTGGGTTGCCTGTGGTACATGCTACAGAAAATCAGAAGGCACTGAATTCTGTGGTATTGAAATACAGCAATCCAGTCTCTGAAGAATAACAAATAAAAGAGGAGCGAGAAACATTGGCTTCTGGGCTGACATGTTGATAATTTTCAAGTTCCCTCACAACTTCGTTTCACCACAAGTGTGCCCTCTGAGCATCTGACAGCTTTGTAATACTAAATTTCACTGAAGTCAAGCCCTGTTCCGCGGGGTTAGTGTTAGGATGGGAAACCAAAACAATATACCCCTCACAAAAAACAGAAGCATCTGACCGAAAATACTATTAACGCTAACAAATGCGAACTCAGCAAGGTACAGATTTTGTTAGCTTGCTTTATGCAAAACAAATATTGTTGAAAAAGCAAATAACTATCGATACACAGTTTTTAGAAAGAGCAAGAGGAAGTTTCCGGGACGGTCGATCGAGAATAAAATATTTACGACATGAAAACAACATTAATTTTGAACCGTGAATATAGAATATAAAAATTTACGATCAGCGACAAACATTTTGGGAGATTTTTGCTACGTTTAAGTAAATTGCAAAATCGAAAGTGACATGGCCGGAATTCAACGGGCGCCGTGATTAAGTTACCCTGGCATGTTTACTCGCCAAACAGTGAGGCATCTGTGTCACATGATGGCAAGATACCGGGCGTTTGTAAGTTTCTCTTTACCGACACGGTAAAAAAAAAAAAAAAAAAAGAAAAAAAAGAAAACAAACAAACTAAACGCAGACCTCGACTGGGTTTGCCATAGGCAACCCAGTAATTATCGGCAAAAAACGCTCATTCATGCCGCGAGAATATTTTCCAAATGGGCATGGCCTTCCGTATGATGAGAGCTGTCAATCCGTTACTGTTGTTCCAAAACGCAATATGAAACCATTGCAGTATCTCTTTTCGCTCTAACAAACGTCCGCGGTATTTGCGACCCGCAGTTTCAGCCATTTTGAAGTTTTCGTTCGTTTCAACGATTTAGAGCAAAAGAGAGACTGCTTGCAGTCTACATCGGTAGAGGAAAGAAAAAGTCTTAAAATTCATGATGTTCTTCAGTGAATTGTCTTAAAAGTTCCAAATCTCAGTTGCTCTGTAGGAAAAAGTTGTTTGACTGCAAGCAGAACGATACTTGGGAATGTTTAAATACGTACTATTTCTGGCCACAGTTGTTCAAAAGGTGGATAACGCTATCCGCCGGATAAATCACTATCCAGTAGAAACCAATTGCGCTGTCCAATGGATAGTGATTTATCTAGTGGATATCGCGCGTTATCCACCTTTTGAACAACTGGGGCCTGGTGGATAGGCTGTGGATCTGTCTTCTTCTGGTAAATTTCTCATAAATAACGAGGTGCCAGACCGTTGAGGCATTTGAATGTTAATAAAGCATTTTTAAAAAAAGAAGACGGTCTTTCATGGGGACCCATTCCAATTCACGTCAGAGCCAGAGTAATGTCATCAAAGCTTTGTCTCTCGATAATAATTCTGGCAGCAAAATTCTGGACGAGTTGTAATTTCTTGATGTTGCTTTCATAAGTACTAGGCCAAATAGAGCAATAATCAATCTTGCTCGTTTATCACTAGCGCATTGATAACGTTTGACATCGTCTCCTGATTGAATAAATACTTGACCCGGTTTATCTGGGACAATTTTGCTGTGCAGGAAGCTGATAACTGCTTTATATCAGCTGTCTCAAGATGAGGATCCACAACCAAACCCAAATCTCTAGCGGACTCGGCGGGCAGTAGTCGTTCACCAAGAAAGTCAATGCTAGGGATTGTCGTTAAGGATGGTGCCTACTAATTCAAAGGTATTTTTGCGCGGTTTACTGAATATGTGGGAAAAGCAGATCTTAACAAGTGTTATCGAAATCCAAACAGAAAATTGGGGTAACCACGCATTTTTCAAAGATAATTAATCAACAATGTTTTTAAAAAGCTTTCAATTGCATAAGCCTACTTATCTCTGACAAATGCATGACTACCCCAAATTTTATTTTTGGATTCCAAGAGTACTTGATAAGTTTAAAACCGCGCAAAAATATCCTTATCTTAATAAGCACCACACATAGCAAATCCGAGTATCTCAAGATGCGCAGAACGTATGCGCAGTAACAATAGTAGGCACCGTCCTTAACTGTTGAAGAAGTTGATTTATTGGGAGTTCGATCTATTCAATACAACAAGAAATTGTTTCCATGCTACCCAATAATCATTCTTTTATTAAATACGTGTATAACCTGATTTTTATTTATAGAGGCCGCAGTCATTGAAGATAAAACAAATCGAACTTCGGAAGGGTACGTATTTTCTTGACGTTTATTGCCACATAATAATAATAATAATAATAATAATAATAATAATAATCCAAAGACATCAAGGTAAAGTGTTTGCAGTTAACATAGTGATACTAATTTTTAAGGAAGGCCACATTTATTTACTGTTAGCTATCTGAGTTCGTGGGAATTCATTCGTTTTTACTGAGACATTTCATTACCAAGGCTCCGGCATGAACTGATTATTTCCATTACTAACGGTCAGATCGATTGCATGTGAATAAAGATAGCACTTGAATAATTACAGTCTGATAGATACAGGACCAGCGTTGGAATTGGAAAAAAACGTACCCTTTCTGTTAATATCTTACTGGTATACCGATAGTTTTGGTCATGGCTACAAGGTTAAGGAACCGCAGTTTGGAAGAAAACAATGACTTGGCTGTTTAGAAAGCACGGCGGGACGTCCAATGAAAATAAGTTTGGTGTCAGAGAGTGATTAAAACCCAGCGCAACCAAAACACAAGACCGTTCCTCCTCTCCTTATCTTAACCTTAAACCTCTCGAATGTCAACCCACGGTTCAATTAGGCCCGACTCCCTCGGACTGTTGGAGGCTATCGGCGTAGTGAAGACCTATTTTTAAAATACGTTTGGCCAAAAAACTGCTCCTTTGGCCTCTCCCGTAATACTTAAATTATCTCTCATTGCACAAGCTCTCTTTGAAATAATTGCTTCAGATTGGCATGACATTTGATTGTACTGCCGTTTCGTCTTTACTCGAAGCGTCTTTTAAACGTGAATTTTAAATCGACTTTAAAATTCTAGTAATCCCGATAAAAAGCTTAAGAGGATAATTATATGAAAAAATTCTCAATTAATATTGCAGGAAAATAGCTTTCGAAAGGTGCTCTTCCACACCACAGTGGCCACGGCTTCGACCGTTGATAACGAACTGAGCCTTACAGGGGTAGCCTGTGTACAGCCGCCCGCTCTCCGAAAAAAAAAAATTCGGAGAGGAGCGTCTGTGAGTTACCGTTGATAATCGTGTTCCATACCACGTGATTTTTCCTGGAATGTGTGGAAAGTGATTTGATTGGTTATTACCCATCGATCATTACATCATTGAAACAACGAGTTTTGATTGGCTTTTATTTTTATTTCTCCACATCAACACGGTGAGAACCACCGTGAGAGGGGCAACCCTAAAATCCGGAATCCGGAATCCGGAATCACAGGTCATTGTTTTACCAATACAGAGAGTAAAAAATATCCTAAACATTCATAAAAGCTAACCTTAGGCCTAATTAGGCCTAAACAAACGTTTTTAGGCCTAAGGTTAGCTTTTATGAATGTTTAGGATAGTTTTTACTCTCTGTATTGGTAAAACAATGACCTGTGATTCCGGATTCCGCATTTCGAGTTTTAGGGTTGCCCCCGTGAGAGATGAGTTGAGTCGATTGTCAAAGAGGTTTTCCTTTTAAAGTACGAGCGGAATTGTTATCTATGGAGTGTAAAGTGGAAATCGATTCGACGTACATTTGTAGGAATTGTTATTCCTTACCAGTTAATGTAATCCCAACGCCTTGCTCGGACCAGCCTAGCCATTCTCAAGCACAATCTACAAAGCGTAATACCCTGGAAGATTTGAGATGTGAACACATCGAGGAAAATAACAGCTCATCGGCAACGATCTGTGCTGCTCTAAAGATCAGAGCCGTACCCGGTTGGAAGGCATGAAATACATCCTTTCCTTCCGTGCTTCTATGCTATAAAGCCAAGGTATCTTAAAACTATCGGAGACGCTCTTCAATTCACGTTTGAAATCTACCTCATTGACCACCATTTTGAGAATTTAGCTCCAACGAAATATGAGCAATGCAAATTTTGGTCAGCGTAGATCACTTAATAATGTGTGCAAAATTATTCCGGAACACGATTACTAACGGTAAATCACAGACGCTCCTCTACGATCTTTTTTTTTCGGAGAGCGGGCGGCTGTACACAGGCTATACAGGGGTGGCAGACCGTAGTGTTGTAACACGCAAATTTCTTTATTCCCCTGGATCCAGACATGACATTGACTCAGTCGTGTCGTCCAATCATGTGGAATTGTGACCGAGGGAACAATTTGCTAGGAATATTTGACTCAAATTGGTGGCACCTGAGAATTTAGTTTCTAGCCTTAGCTTGGGATTTTATTATACCACAGTCCTCCCAACCTCAATGCGAGCATGGCCGACAAAAATATAAGGATTTGTATCAGAATCCCGATAAAAAGCTCAAGAAGATAATTATATGAAAAAAATCTCTATCAAAAAGCCTAACCTTATTTGCCATCGTAGGACTGCTATTGCATTGATGGTGGGTTGAGATGAAAGTTCAATCTTTGTCAGTTAATTATGATGTGGAATTGTGACCGTGGGAACATTTCATCTAGGAATATTTGACTCAAATTGGTGGCCCCTGAGAATTTAGTCTTCAGCCTTGGGATTTTATTATCACCGTTGACAACCACGAAATTTAGAAATGGCTCAAATCGCGTCGGATCTGGAAAATAACTACACAGGAAGGAAGCTATCCACGATGGCAATAAGGTTAGGCTTTTTGATTAAGATATTTTTCATATAATTATCTTCTTAAGCTTTTATCGGTATTCTCATACAAATCCTTATATTTTTGTCGGCCATGCTCACACTGAGCTTGGGGCGCCTGTGATTATACCGTTGACAACCACGAAATTGAGAAATGGCTCAAATCGCGTCGGATCTGGAAAATAACTACACAGGAGGGAAGTTACCCACGTTGGCAATAAGGTTAGGCTTTTTAATTGAGAATTTTTTCATATAATTATCTTCTTAAGCTTTTTATCGGGATTGCAGTACAAATCCTTATATTTTTGTCGGCCATACTCACACTGAGCTTCGGACGCCTGAGATTCAGTATGACTACCGACCACATTTAAATGTGATTGGAGCTATATCAGCACCAACTCTGAAAGAGGAATCAGATATAGACAAACCAAGAGTCAGTAATTTCCGGTCGCACTCAATTTGAAAATTCTCAACTTGGCAAGAAATTGTTATTACCCGAAATTTTCCATTCCTTTTGGCATTTTATTCCGGTGAGGAAACTAACGAGTGATTCATTTGATCTCATTTGGACAAACCCTCATTTGCTATTTGCCCTTGTGAGATCAGACCATCTCAGCAAACTGGTTCCATATACACCTTTACAACGTCATTTTTCATGGTACACGCAAATGGATCACGAACCACATCTTTGAAAAAACAAATTACAAAACTACAACAAAACCGGGGTTATTACTGCGATTTTGGGAATTCTGCCGAATCTCACCTTCAAACTGCGTTTTAGCTTCCATCAACCAAATTTCCGAACATAGCCTGGAAGATGGACTCCGCCTCCGGAAAGTGAATTGGAGATTTTGTTTAGTCTGCAACTCGAACACCTTCAGCAAATTTTCATCGCTCTCCATCGGCGTCGAATGTACCGTGGGAAACAAAGATGCTGATTGGAAGGCTATGTCACGCTTCAACTGATTTCGGCATGTGTGGTTTGGTGTCAACTCTCAAAACGTAGTTTGGCCCTTGGCGTTTGAAGATGAGATTCCGCAGAATTATGAAAGCCGCAGTAAGTAGAATCAGTCTCTGACTTGATTAGTTAGTTAAAATGGTTTACGTCGCAAATCCGGGGCGGGCAAGACCAACTCTGGCAAAAATTCAGGGAATGCATCGAAACCTTTCACTTTCTTCCGGACCACAAAACTGAAATCCGGTTGATTCTGTAGATAAAGGACCACAGTTTACGTCAAATTATCCCTACGTTAATTCTGTGCACTTGCATGATTAACAATTAACAATTAACGGCATCATTGTTGCACAGCCGCATAAAGCGACCTGATATTTTCTGTATAACCCAAACAGAGGAACGAAGATATCCATCATGTTTCTGTCATGGTTTCACTTGAACCCTTCACAACTCAATTGGTTCAAACGTCTACAGTTCTATACACCATGTCCACTCGTCCACATATCCACAGTCCGACACATCTACATCTCACACAGGTACTAACATCCGAATCTCCTCAGGTTCACATGCCCACATGTCAACAGCATGTATTGTCCATACTTCTGTAGGTCCACAGGGGCACATGTCCACAGGTCACATGTGCACATGCCAACGAATAGGTACCCCTTTCTACAGGCCCACACATCCACATCCATGCCCACATGTCCACACTTCCAAAGCTCCACATGCCCAATTGTCCACACCTCCAAAGGTCCGTCTACCCACATGTCCACACTTCCAAAGCTCCACAGTTCCAGAACATGTATTGTCCACACATCCACATGTCCACAGATCCACACATCCACATCTCCACAAGTCCACACGTCGCTTGTGCATAAGTCAATATGCGCACACGTGTTAACATATCCGCAGTTCTTTTGATCGTGAGCAGAGTAAAGGTAAAGTTATGTTACTGTTGCGATTTTCAGTTATGGTCCTTTCCTTTGTCGCAACACATTCTCCAACTCAGTGAAGAAAGAAATTTACAATTATAGAGAGGAGGTTGTTAATGAGAACCATAACTTATGCCGGAACCAAGACGACAGTTTCTATTGCCAATATTTTCTTGCCTAAAGCTGAAACAGAAGTTCTAAGCTAAGCCGTCTCAAAAACTACAGTTTGGAAACGCTACAATGACGATGTCTTTTCCCTGTGGGACGTAAGTAAACCGGACATAGAGACTTCCATCGAACAAGCAAATTTACACCACCCTACGATTAAATTCACGGCAGAAATATCTGACACTAAAACTGTGTTTCTAGACACAATAGTATGTAAAATCACGACATTCAAGGATCACTCAATCCTTGATGTAAAACACTTTTTAAAACGGAAACTTTCCAATATACACATTAATTTCACTTCTTGTCACCCGCCAAGCGTCAAAGGTCGATCCTTACGAATCCTTACCACAAACTCCTCAAAGACACTTTCGAGGATAATATTTCAAAATTTAAAAGCCATTTGTTGAACAGAGGTTAACCACGCAATTTGGTAGAAAAGCTACTATCAGAAATCAAATTCACAAGGAAGGGCTCAGTGCGTAAAGGAAATACTAAAAAACAAAAAGGAATTTTATCTTTTGTGGCACAATACTAGCCGTCAGTGTTAAACCTGGAAGAAGCTTTACTCAGAAAATGACATTTAATACAAAATCAACCCCCACTTCGCCAAATTTAACCACCTATCATTTCATACAAAACAGGAGACTCCTTTAAGGATCTGCTCGTTAGAGCAAAGCTATAAAAGGTTCTATACATGTGTTCACACAGGAAGGGAATCAGTGTGGTGTGTCACTCCACTGCACCGTGAAAACCACATTGACAACATGACCTAAAGATGCGGCTTTCCCAAACACCTTGCCCACCAAGAATACCAGAATTCTACACTCGAACAAAAATTCACAAACAACCTCTTACAGGGAGACCAATCATCTCGGGTTGTGATAGACCAACACAAAGAATTTCGCCTTTTGTTGACACATTGCTTCAACCAATATCTAAGTCAGAAAAGTCATACCTTAAAGACACAACTGATTTTATAAACTTTATTGAAAGCACAAACGTCAAAAACTACACATTCCTTGTATCGATGGATGTCACAAGCCTCTACAAAAATATACCACAAAACGAGGGTACACAGTATGCAAAGCATACGACAATTTTTACAAGGACAGACCTCCCATACCGACACACTAACTTCGAGAAATGCTTAAGCTAATTCTCAAAGAAAATTCTTTCCGATTCAATGGAAAGCATTCTCTTCGCATTCAGGGGACGGCTATGGGAACGAAAATAGCTGTTTCCTTTCCTAACATAATCATGGAAAAGATTAAGACCGAAATCCTCAGGAAAACCCCTTTTAAACCTACAGTTTGGAAACGCTAGATTGACGACATCTTTTCCCTATGGGACCTAAGTAATCCCGGTATTGAGACTTTCATCGAACAAGCAAATTAACATCACTCAATTATAGAATTCAGGGCTGATATCTCTGACACTGAGACTGTGTTCCTAGATACGGTTATATACAAAGGCAACAGATTCAAGGAAAAGTCGATCCTTGAAATCAAGACACCTTTTAAGCCAATTTAAACCTTCCAGTCCACACATTTTAACTCGTGTCACCCACCAAGTGTTAAAAATGGATTCGTGAAGGGCGAATGCTTAACAAAAAATTCCTCAGAGATTACTTTCAAATAGGACATTTCAAATTTCAAGAAACACTTGCTGGACAGAGGCTACCCACGCAATCTAATAGAGAAAATCCTATCAGGAATATAATTTACAGGAAGGGCTACAGCGCTCAAACAGAACAACAAAAAATGAAAGAAATATTGCCTTTTGCAACACAATATCAACCATCAATATCTAACTTAAAACAAGCCTTACTCAAAAAATGGCACCTAATACAAAATCAACCGTTACTTCGCCAGATATTCAAGCAACCACCTATCCTTTTATCTAAGAAAGGGAAATCCTTAAAGGATCTGCTCGTCAGTGCCAAAATATACATGAAAGAGTTTTCGAAATATGTTTCACACCGAAAGGGACTGTGTGGCTTGTCACTCCTTGCATTTTCTGTATATAGTTGTAACTTTCTTTCTTCACTGAGATGGAGAATGTGTTTGCGCAACAGCAACATTACTTCCCCGTACTCTGCTCACGATCAAAGGAACTGTGGATATGTGGACACGTGTGCGCATATTGACTTTTGCACAAATGACATGTGGACCTCTGGATGTTCACATGTAGATCTGTACACCTGTGGACCTGTGGACATACGGATGTGTGGACCATACAGGCTGCGGACCCGTGGACCTTTGGAACTGTGGGCATGTGGACCTGAGGAAGTGTGGGCATGCGGTCATGTGGACCTGAGGAAGTGTGGACATGTGGGCATGTAGACCTGAGAAAGTGTGGGCATGTGAACCTGAGGATCTGAAGAAGTGTGGACATGTGGGGATGTGGACCTGAGGAGATATGGATGTGTGGGCCTGTAGACAGGGGTACCTATTTGTTGGCATGTGCACATATGCACATGTGACCTGTGGACAAGTGACCCTGTGGACCTACAGATGTATGGAAAATACATTTTGTGGACATGTAGGCATGTGGCCCTGAGGATATTTGGATGTTAGGGCATGTGTGAGATGTGGATGTGTCGGCCTGTGGATATGGGGAAGCGTTGACTTCCGGGCATGTGGTCGTGTGGCCATGTTGGAGTGTGGAACTGTAGACGTTTGAACCAGTTGACTTTTGGAAGGGTTCAGGTGAAACCATGATGGAAAAATGATGGATGTCTTAGTTGCTCTGTTTGGGCTATACAGAAAATGTCAGGTCGCTTTATGCGGCTGTGCAACAATAATGTCGTTAATTATTGCTAATTATGCAAGTGCACAGAATTAACGTAGGGATAATTTGAAGACGTAAACTGTGATCCTTTACCTACAGAAGCAACCTGAAATCCAGATGTGGCAGTGATTTGAATTTATATAAAAATGCCTATTTTAGAATGGATGAAAAGTTTACTTTCAGAGGAGCACTGAAAGATGGCACACCAATAATTGCTGACTGTCACTCGTAAGGTGTGAATGCTAGTAATGGGAATCGAAAACCTTGGTTTCACGTCTTCTTATGCTTGCGGATACTGTTTTCTCTCGTCCAGCGGATAGCTTTGACCCATTGTTATCCTTTTTCTCATCATAATATATAAACACTATCTCCGCCTATAGCAGAATGTGCACCGCATGACTTAGCTCTCTCCAGAGATTACGGTCTTGGATAGCTCATTTTAAATCATCTCACCATTTCAGTAGTGTTGTTGTCGTACCGCCTTCTTAGCTGGGTTCCCTTGCTTTTTTTTTACCAGCATTCATTCCTTTTCTCACGCTGGGCATTAAATGCCTCATGCGGATCTGAATAACATGCCCGGCATGACAGTCTGTTTTTCTTCATTTAAGTTCAACCCCAGTCTCCCTTCTTAAAATAAGACGGTGGCAACACGATAGCAGTTTTACAAGAAAAGTGGGTACTAAGAATTAAATAATGGTGCCATGATCACAACCTCATTTCTAGGACCTTTCGTTCGCTTTGAAGTGGGGCGGGAAAAGTTCTTGGAACAAGGTTGAGATGATTCAGCGATTGTTGAGCCAGGCTGGACGGAACTGCACGAACAGGCTTTGGAACTCGTCCGAATTCTTCCGAACTTCATCAGTCTTTGACCATGGTCGGGTGTTTGCATGATCTGTCCCCTATAAGTTGGCAGGTATAGAGATAGTGAGAGCGTTCCCCTTCCACCAACTTAAGCCCGTTTCGATTCCCGAGCTCGCGATCTTTGTTCCTTTCTCTGCTCCGAATTGCGACTGACAGACTATTAGGAATGATGGTTGATTGAACTTTGCTTATAAATGATCGTAGCCTAATTGATCTAAAGAGTGCATCAGCTGGTTACTTTTATTTTCAATAAACGTTTTTTCCTCTTTTAAGATGGCTGGCCCCTGGCAGGGCGAATAGGAATGTTTGTGAAGCATATGACGTGCTATTTCCTGACGGTTACTGCGAGCACATCCTTGGTAACTCACCAGTGTTTGGAAAAACAAAGGAAGATTTACGGAACAACGAAAACAGCATGCTGCGTTATAACTTGCTGAAAGTTTATTCAAAATTTTACAAGGAACTTGACGTGCGCGAAAGCTGTCTTGCAGCAGTCGATGATATATATTGTCATTACTACTTTCCGCGATGTTACATTTCTTCCCCGCCTCAGCCAGTTTGCAGAGAAGCATGCGAGGAAAAGTTCTTAAAAGTGTGTGATCACGAAATTAAAGTAGCGAAAACTTTTAACGAAGATAATCCAGTGCTCTCATGGCCTTACTACTGGGATATCATAAACTGTACAACTCTACCATATCGGAATCAAACAAGCAACTGTTACTATCCTGATGTGATACAAGGTTAGTACGTTCCAAAGGTCTTTCCTTTTCTTTTACATAATCCAGAACGAGTAGACTGGAGGAGATGAAGAACCGCTCTGCTCCACAAATATATTTCTTTCATTTGGGCAGACGTGATTTACCTCAACGCGTTTCACCAGTAGGCAATGACTTGAAAGATGTACTTCACATATCTCGTTGAGGAATTGTCGTTTTCTACGACCATTTATAATGAGGACAGCTTGTCTTACTAGGTATTCTTATCTACGCCAATCAATGTGCAACGAGCCCAATTACTTCAGAATACTAGTTGTTCTTTCCTAGTCATAGGGACCAGCCCTCATTCAACGATCTTTGCCCAAGCCACTTGAAACCCTCCAGGGGGGCAGACATATCCTTTTATAGGCAAATCTCCGCGGAAACATTGTTTTCCTTTGATTTAGAGATTTCGTTGCAGTGACTGTCGAAATTCTCTTTACTTTATTAACTTTGCGCACCAACCATCACAAGATGCTGTTGAGAAGGTAACAAGTATTCTTTTTTCACTTACCACCACAATTGTTCTTTGATGGCTTTTTTTTTATGTCTTATTTAGATCAACTAAACATCCTAGAGAGTAAAGGTATGTCTGATTTCAATTGTATTCTGGGGCCCGCTTTTTGAAAGTCCCGAAACTTTACGGGCCATTTTCGGGTGTCACAATTCTCTTTGTATCTCAAGAACGGACAGGATTTAAGTCGTCAAACCTAACAGTCATTTTGCTTTTTATTACCTTGAAAACGTGAAAGATCAGCTCTGCAAAACAAGCGGTTGGCAGTTTCACAAATGGCTTTTCGGGCCCAAAACGTTTTCGGGACTTTCAAGAAACGGGCTCCGGGTCTATATTACCAACTTACGAAACGAAATCATCCCTCAAACGCGTTTATATGACCGAGACAAAAAATTGATTCTTTGTTAGAATGTTTCTATGGAGATGGGCGTGGCTACCATGGGAACAAAAACACAACAGTTTCCGGATACAAATGTCAGTCGTGGAATGCCACAACTCCTCGGGAACACGACATCACGGGATTGATTTATGAGGAAATCACAAATTGCACCAATTTGTGCCGTAATCCGGGGGGTTTCGGCTTGGATGGGCCTTGGTGTTTCACCACGAGTGACACCGTGCAATGGGAGTACTGTGGCTTGCCTAGATGCGCCAAAAAAGGTTAGTACCTTCAGGAACTCATAACTTGAAAGTTACAAATCACATAATTATCTCTCCTCTAAATTCGTTTCCTCGCACCATTTATATTAAGAACGACCCCTCTGGCCAAGATTTGTCATATTAGTGAGTCAACGTACTTATCTCCGTTTCCGTAATAAGTAAACATATATTCATTTGATGACACGGGACAAAATGTTTCACCTTAAGGAACTACTATTGTTATTGCGCATACGTTCTGCGCATCTCCAAATACTCGGATTTCCTATCGCCGATGCTTAATAACACAGGGATATTTTTGCGCGGTTTAAAACTATCCGGAGAAAGTAGATCTTAGTAAGTACTCTTGGTATCCACAAAGAAAATTCGGGGTAACCATGCATTTTTGAGAGATAATTAAACTTCAGTTTGAGAAAGAACGCCATACATTGCTTTGTATTTTAAAGCTTTTTACAAATATTATTAATGAATTATCTTTGAAAAATGCGTGGTTTCCCCCAATTTTCTTTTTGGATTTCAATAACACTTGTTAAGAGCTACATTTTCCGCATAATCACACACAAAGGGCAAAAATGTCTTTAATTAGTAGGCAACGTCCTTAATTGGAAGCTAAGAGAATGGGTAGGAGGCGTCATAGTGTTCTTAGAAGTAAGGCATGTGGCACCTACTAGAGAAGACTTTGTCAGAATTACTGAAAAAGGAAGACAACATTCGCTCAACACGTACCAAAGGAAAGTCCAATTTCATCATACTAGTCACCATTCCATTTCATAGGACTCTCGTAAATTGAATTGCTATGACTGTTATAGTAAAATGAGGCTTACAACACTGAACTCGAAATTTTCAGTACCGCACTCGGTAAAGCCTCGTGCGGTATTGAAATTTCTCGTTCATTGTTAGTGAACTTGTGCTGGTAGATCCCAACAATTCACACGCTGAGTGCCTTAACCTGTAACCTCACGTTTATGGAAATGTCCGCGTGTGTAACGCACATAACCGCATCACACAGGTATAAACAACACACTGCTGATTTAAAATTGGTGGCAATCAGAATCCATTCGTGCGAAAGTATTTTTATAATCTTCGCACCTTTGTTAATAATCTTCGCCAAAACTCACTTTAAATACTGTAATTTACATTACGTGATATAATTTTCCTTGATAATGGAGTCATGACTACTCCGAAACGTCGGATTTTATCTTTTCTTATCGTTCGTTTTTACAGTTTTATGCTTAAATAAATCTCTTAATATGAATGTCTACAATGTTGGAAATAAAGCTATTATTTTATTTATTAATTTAATCAACCTTCGTCGATCTTCTCATTCCATCAGCGCCATCAAGTACACCTTCTGGCTTTCGCGGTCACAACGTGAGCTCAACAAGCATTCAGGTTAACTGGGAAGATGTTCCAAAATCGTCAGTGAATGGTATACTCCTTGGGTTTCACGTGGCTTGCAATCTACAAGTCAACTGCTCAGAAGGACAAGTCATGGATTTGCCACGCGGGAATCATAGCTGTGTGTTCAGAGGGCTTGAAAAATACAAGAATTATAGCTGCTGTCTAAGGGCATATAACAACTTTGGAAACGGTTCGTGGAGTGAAGAACTCGTCATTTCAACTGACGAAGACGGTATGAAGAATGGTTGATTGATGATGACTTGCTGATGCACTACAGCTAAATGACCGAGCCACGGACTTAAACTGACTGACTAGGCTGACTAGCTGACTGGTTGACTGGTTGTCTGGAGGACTGACTCTTTGACTCACTGACTCACTGACTCACTGACTGACCGCGTAATCTTTACCGTATTCTGTGTTTTATTTCTTGAAACAAATGACGGTGTCTATCTGATCGACAAACAACGTTCAACGTTCGTGGGTTCAAATCCCACCCTGGTCAGAGATTTTCTCTGTCCTTGTGTGGGTCCAATTCCAATACTGGGGTTGATCTCTGTTGGAATAATTGGATATAAAAAACTACACAATAAAGTTAGGCCTCACTCGGACTTGTAATCATTAACGTTAAATTAGTTGATCTCTATTGGAGTCACTGATATTAAGCGTTTCATTCAACACAGTTGCACAGAGAAAGCCTGCTTTTTTTCAGGCTCCTGCGCAAATGCTAAAGTTGCTCATTTACAGTCCCTTGCTATTTAAAACAATCGGTATCCGCAGATGATCATTAGTGGTGGAAATTAAGTAACGATTAGGTTTACTCCCTAGAAACAGAACTTGTCATAGATTTCCGATGAAACATCGCACGTTGTAACATGTCAAGGAGATGATAAAAATTTAATAAAAATGGGGGTTATCGTGTTCGTTTCCACGGTACGATGCAGACGAACAAGGCTCTTTAAGCCACTTTGAGAATTTCCGCGCGCATCCCAATGTTGGATAAATTTAGCTCGATTTTATAAATGTAATCAATAATATAACGCAGAGCCTGGTGTAATTCTAAGGATAATTCACGCACGTATCTGCATAATGCATTTGAATGCCTTTGTGAGTACTAAACACTCCAAAAAGGATAAGTTAACTTGAGTGAGGGCTGTTCGAGTCGTAATGGCTTCTTGCGTACAATTTTACGAAATTGCCAAAAAACTGACCATAGATTTTTGCTGATTTTTTTACTACTCCACGAAGCCACCCTTCTCAGCAAAAAATATAAAATAACAAATGTGGTATCCGTGTCCGTTCAGGAGAAAATAGCCATTCCTTGACGGATTAGGGCTGTTCGAGTCGTAATGGCTCCTTCCGTACAATTTTACGAAATTGCCAAAAAACTGACCATAGATTTTTGCTGATTTTTTTACTACTCCACGAAGCCACCGTTCTCAGCAAAAAATATAAAATAACAAGTGGGGTATCCTTATCCGTTCAGGAGAAAATAGCCATTCCTTGACGGATTAGGCCCGCGTATGAAAATCCGTCAACGTGCACGAGCTGATGCGCGTGTCAATGACGCAAGAAATTATGTGCAGTAGGGTTGCGCAATGCAAAACAAGGGAATCACCTCAAGTCATCCTTCATGATCTGCGATTCCATCCTTCGGCAGTCGAGGCACTGAATACATACAATAAGCTGGTTATCAACATCATCTACTCTTGTCTTTTATAGTCCCCGGTGCTCCACCTGAAAGTCTGAAGGCGTGGAATCAAAGCTCAACTAGTTTATATGCAGAATGGAGCCCAATTCCTTTTGGCGAACGTAATGGAAGAATACTGGGGTACATAGTTGAAATAAAATCTGCAGAAGAGAAAGGAGGGAGAGGTGAGATGAAAAATTTCACAAGGTCGAGAAACGTTACATTCACCAGGCTTAAGAAGTACCACAAGTATATGGTCAAAGTTCGCGGCCTGACTCAGCGCGGAGAGGGGCCAGTAAAAGATGTAACTGCTCAAACAGACGAAGATGGTAACTATCTGCACTTTGCTACTTTGAAAACGAACTATTACCTGTCCTTTTTTTCAGAGAGCCTTACCGCTAGTCATTGACGTGAAAGATGCCAACCTATAATTATAGAGAGGATATTACACGGTGGAGAGAAGATATAAATTTTACGTTTGAGTGGCCTGAACAACATTGATCGCTGCGGTCACTCGTGAGATATTGTTTTTGCCACGAGAACATAAACTTCATATCTTCGAGCTAACGGGTAATTTTCTTTTTTATGTATAGACACTAAGTATACAAGCAGGGTTTAACACAAATACAGGGTACTGGTATTACTGCAAACAAACAAAGGCGGGAATCATGACGTCATGGCTCAATATGACCACTCTTGTTACATACGAAAAATACGTCACACGGTTCCCCAATGTAGTGGTCGTATTGATTCCTCGAGTATTTTAGTTCCTGGTAAAACACTCCCGTCCACATAATACAGTGTAATTTGATCACCGAAAAACGATAGGCACCATCAGAACTTGAAATATCAAATGGCCATGGCGCAGTGGATAATAACCATCAATCGTTTTCTTCTTTTAAGGACCTTCGCGCGAAAATTTTCTGACATTGATTTTTTTCTGCAAATTTTACCATTGAAAGATGATGAGTTAGTGATGTCAGAAATGTAAAAAAAAAAAATGGGAGGTCACCGTCTTCGTTTTGGAAAGAACTTGCCCGGGAGAACATCCTATATCTGAAAAAATCCGGCTTCTTTAGCCAATAAGGCTACAGTGTCTGTAAGCCCAAAAATATTGCAATTACACCTTTGAAGTGAAATGTTCTCTACCAAACTTTGTTTAAGTGGACCCATCAAGTGAATTTAGGTAACTGATGAGGTTCCTTAAAAAACAAGTTCGCACTTAGTGACCATAGTTTCATGCGCCTTGCAGCCGCAAGATGGCAGGATTCCGTGTCCCGAGGACACAAATCTTGAATTTTTTTTAACTTCCAACATTGATTTTTTTGTTCATTTTTGGACAATGTGGGGATAATTGTAAATAAAATATGTTTCTGAAAAGAAAAGTGGGGGTCACCGAACATCCAAGATCGTTAAATCCAAGAAAAGCTATAGCAATGGCCATCTGCCCTATCATTGTTCATTTTAGTACTTAGCGTGCGCGCTCGATGCATGACGTGGCATGTGAATTTGCGTGAGCTGTGAGGATGTGCAGTAGCAATGGCCGCGAACGTCTTTAAATGTAGTTACAGATACACCTAATTGCAATAATGTTGTCTTAGAAGAATGAAAAAGGGAAAAAGTCAACTGAATAGGATTTGAATTAATCAGGCTATAATTAAGCACATTCTCAGGTTGGATTCATTTACAGCCGTTGCATTTCCCCGGAATCTTTTTCATTATTTTCCAGCTTTAGAACAATAGCAAAATCCAACGGGCAAATACGACGTTCATGCGTGGATGCTGCAAATGAATTCATTGGGCTTATTAGCCTAATTAATTCCTATTTGGCTTTTTCTTTTTTTGTTTTTCTATGACAACGTTTTTGCATTCCATAAATGGTGGACGACGCGGACAACCTGGGCCGAGTAGCGCGAGAACGAGTCTAGTCAGTCTCTAGAACAACGGTTTCGATCATGCCCTCGTACTGTTGCGTGCCTAAATGCAATCAAAAAGGTTACAAGGGTGAGAAAAACAGAAAGATATCATATTTCAACTTTCCTACCGATGACACTAGATGTAAGCAATGCATGCATGCGATAAGGAGAGATGAGGGAAAGTACTTTCGAGTGACAAAGAAGACAAAGGTCTGCTCTCGACATTTCAAGCTGAGAAATTTGAGAAAGCCGCTCAATGGAATGTCTATGTAAAGAATAATGTGGTTTCCTTAAAGTTCAAATGTTGTCCGGAATCACCGAGAAAAAGAGAGGCTCCAGCGGTAAGACTTCCCTTACAAGCTACGGCAGAAACACAGAACACGAAGCCATCGACCAGCACCGTGACATGTTGGTTTTCAGATTCAGTGAATGAAAGTGAAACCGTCCAAAAGGCATATGCGGATGACCCAAAGCAAGATGACATGGTTAAAAGACTGGATCAAAAGAGGCAGCCTGAAGACCTTGAGAACAAACTTTTAAGCACTGAAAGAAAGCTTCATGAGGCCGAAAAACGGATAATTGCACTGGAAAACGAAGGCACTGTTCTTCTTCGGCAGCGGAGAAAAACCTTGAACGTATGAACGAGCGCGTGTTTGATTCAGAAAGATTTAAAAGTGACGAAAACATCTCTTTCTATACAGGTTTTCCCAAATATGCCACCTTCATAGCCACTTATGAATTTCTCAACCCAGGCGTTAGTGGAGAAAACATAAGATACTGCTCTTCTTCTGAACGAGCTATACCAGCTGAGTTTTATGATGACGTGGAAGAAGAGAACTTAGAAACAGAACAACTGGACGGCAAAAAGGGAAGACAAAGAAAGCTAAAACCAGTTGACGAATTTTTTTATGGTGATGTGTCGCCTTCGAAGAGGATTTGCTTTGCAGCATCTTTCCGATTTCTCTGGAATTGCAACATCAACTGTCAGCCGAAGCTTTACTGCTTGGATTAACTTTATGTACCTCAAGTTTGCTCAGATAAACATCTGTTTTGTTTTGTTTTATTTGTTTTGTTTTACGAGACATCTGGTTTGTCCCTTCTCCTGCCCAGAGGGAAGGAGCACGAACAGGACTCGAGGTCCTATGCGAGGTGCTCCACCCTACCCTATCCAGACCAGAAAGACCAGACCACAACACCGGGAACTACATGCCCTACTCTTTACGACAAGTGTGCGGGTTCTTTTACGTCCCACAGGATTATGAACATTGAAGGGTTGTGAGACGGGACCTCCGGCTTATCGTCCTTATCCGAGAAGACCAGAGAGTCTAACCATTTGCAGATGTAATTACAAAGGGAGCACTTTCTCCTCAGTTATTTAAAGACCCTGAGTGTTGGTCCGGCCGGAGTTGAACTCACGACCTCCCGCGTGACAGCCCGGTGCTCAACCAACTGAGCCACCGGTGCGCGGTAAATGGCCATTTAGAGAGGTTATTGCAAAAACTATGCCAGAAGTACTCAAGGATAAGTATCCTTCAAGGCTTTTTATTATAGACTGCACTAAAATAAGGTACGACATGCCTAGTAGTCTATTCAGTTCCTATAAATTAAAAACCACATGACACTTAAAGGGTTGATTGGTATTGCCCCGAATAGTGCCGTTACCTTCATAAGCCAGCTGTATTTAGGCAGCATTTCGGATCGAGAAAATGTCATTCACAGTGGTTTTCTGACTCAAACATTTCCGTGAAGGAGACTCTATCATGACGGACAAGGGCTTTACTATTCAGGATCTCTTGCCACCGGGTACGAGCCTCAGCATCCCTTCATTTCTCGGACAGCAGATGACTCCTGAGAATGTTATAAGAACACAACAAATTGCCAGTGCACGAATTCATGTCGAACTAGCAATAAACAGGATAAAGAACTACAAAATTTGGAATGGAGTAATTCCTTTAGGTTCATTTAGTCTAGTCATACAGATGTGGATTATTTGTTGTTTTAGGGTCAGGGTTAGGGTTAGGGATAGGGTGAGTAATTTACAGGACCCCCTCATCTCTACCTGATTCATGAAAGTGCACGTTGAACGAAATGTTCCTCTGTGCACTGAATGTATTCATTAAAACAGCTCGGTCTTCACTCAGTTATTGTATGTTTTTGTATTCAATTGTCAAGGAATGGATAGTTTTGATGGGAAAATGTAATTGGGTTCCTAGTTGATTTCCCTTTGATTCACCACCCGCCCCACCATTTCTCAGTAACAAGAATAAAATCTCTTCTGAAATTCAATTAATTATATATCATGGTAAAAATATAAAAAAAAGTTGTCTTGAAACGCGTAGTTGCTCTTTATTTATAGCCAGATAAGAGCAATATCTGACTTGCTACCCCGGTTCCTGTCCTATACTGTTCACATCTCAAGTGAAGCTATGATCTTCGCAGTTATGAACGCAATTTTTACAATTGCGACGCTCTAACCAACTGAGCTATGAAGCCACTGGCGTTGGCAGCTGGTCATTTGTGGGTTCATTTTGTGGCTCAGTTGGTTAGAGCGCCGCACCGGAATCGCGAGGTCACGGGTTCAAACCCCGTTGAAGTCCTGAATTTTTCAGGCTTCTCTACGCAATTGTAAAAATTGCCTTCATAACTGCGAAGATCATAGCTGCACTTGATTTCATATCCGCAGTTCATATATGATTCATTTCATCACTGTTCAGATCTAACGATAAATTTTAGGAGACTTACAGTCAAAACTAAAAATGACGAACAAGCAAAAAGAAACAAAAGAATTGGTGTTCTATACGTCGAAATAACCACTCTATTCATTACATATAATGCAGACACACCTTCCAGTTTTATTGGGGCAAGACGGGATTCAGCCCCAGAATACAGAATCACTGAAGTGTTAAACAATGATTAAAATTACCATAAAAAGCACAGTATTTTGTTAAGTGACTATGCACAAAACTCAGTAGCAGCTGTGGAAATAAAATGATCACGGAAGTAACTCTTCAGCCTATTCTTAATACTTGCCTAGTATGCATGGTCATACGTTGTTCTTTCAATGCTCATGCCTTTGCTGGTGTAAACAAGTCACACCATTTACACTGCGTTGCACCTAACTGTCCTTGTACTTGTGCATAATAATGATGTATGCGCTTACGTCTAGGCTCTCCATCAACCAGTTCTAAAACGAAATTAATGCCTCTACGGGTGTAACTCTAAATTTCGATTCAGGACATATAACTTCAGCTAATCCGTAAGGATTTCTGCATCCAATGTCAATAACTTTACCATCAGGCGAAGCACCAAGGATTGGCAAGTCTAGGCATACACCAAACCCTGATTTCAACACTTGAACTGGTTTTCGAGTAGAAAACATATACTTTTGGTATTGCTTTAGGGCCACTGACTCGTATCTTTTACCGTGAGCAGTATGCCTAGAGGAAAAAGGCTTTGGATGTAACATGTTCTGTACAAGGACTGATTTCTTTTTCTGTTCATTATTAGTCCAAACTTGGAGGCAGAAAACCTATATTTTCTTTCACTTTTCCTTGCTCCTGAATCAGCTTTTGCAGTAGTTTTTCTTTCAATTTCATTCAGTTTGCCCTTGTCAACTGTCAGGTGTTCTAGAAGTTTCTTTTCAGATTCACCAATTTCATTTGAGTACTGAAATTTTGGTACATCGTTAAGACGAAACTGGAAAATCTGATCAAAATTGAATCAATTCGAGGCATAGAATTTATATCAAAAACACTTGAAAATAGGCCTCAGTAAAACATAACTGATAGCCTCCATAAGCTCCGCGTTGAGATTTGCCAAATGTAGTTTCAATTTTGTCACTGTCTTTTGTTTTCGGGTTCATAATCTGTACTAATGGCATAGCATGATTAATCTGAGAAGTTGCCCTTTGAAATTAACTTCATCAACATACTGAGTTCTCAAATTATTTCTGGCTTCATACAGAAGGCAATTTGCCCCAGGCTCTTTGGAGGAATCTGAGCTGCCATCAAGCCTTGTTTTCTTCACTGAAGTTTCCATAACAGGCTGGGGGTATATCGTATCACCTCTCCCCTTTCGGTCTTATACTTAATTACTTATTCTATCCGTTTGGAGAAAATAATAAAAAAAAATTAAAAATAAATAAATAATAAAAATAGTAGGAGGAAACGCAAATCCATTTCTAATCCTTGCACACTCACACAAGTGCGAAACGCTCAACGCGCACACACTCACAGATACAAATGAATAAACACTAAGACTAGTAAGGATGCTTACATAATTTCAGTGAGATCGTTAATGTTTGAGCAATGAAGATTTAAAAAGACGAGGTGATGACATCATATATGCAGGTAAAGGGGTCCAGTCACTAAAATAACGATTAAAGAAAGAAAATTTTAAAATAAATTAGTGCGGACAGGTTTTTCCGTAATCTTGTCATCATGGTTAGATCTTGTTACTTACTAGAATGTGATTTTGCCACAACAGTGCACAATCTTTGTTGTTTAAGTGATGTGAACCAGGTTTTTCTATTATTCAAGTTTACGCAAATACTTACTGCACGTCTGGCCTTTCCCTAGTTCCAGACCACCCTCCATTAGACATATCAGCAACTACGATAGGATCATCTGTGGTACTACTCGAATGGAACCCAGTCCCCCCGGAATACACCAATGGGAAGGTTCTTGGTTACAAAGTGTTCTACGGTGACGTAAACGGCACAACACGTGGGAAAAGTACTGTTTCCACTGGGAAAACCTTTCAGAATATCGAAGGACAAGACATTCAATTTTTGTAGTATGCAATTGCTCCATGATTTCATAGGCCTATCCCGATTGTGTTGGGCAATCTGAACATTTT
>NC_090869.1:35499176-35509176 GCF_036669935.1 Montipora foliosa
TTGTTTAGCAATTAAAAATGGCATCTTTCTCTTCCAGGTGCACCTCCTCCACTGCCCACGCCCAATAACATTTACAAAGATGCAACGGGTAAGAAGTTCTGTATCAACTCGAAAATAAGCCCCCATTCAGGGGTGATTGACCAAAAGTCATTAACCCCCTCCCACCAAAAAAATTCTGCGCTAACAGTTGCAAATTAGCAGCGCAACAAATATTATCGAAAAAGAGACAGCATTTTCAAGTTTGCAAAACGTGTTTCGACATCCTTTGTCTTCTTCAGTTACAGCAAGTTATACAGTTTGAATTTGAATTTGAACAAACCACCGTTAATTCAAATTGTTAAACGTACTCTCAAACGGAATTCTTTGACGTGTTTTTGTAACGCAAATATGAAACCTTACGTACTTTGTAGCGATGGTTTGTTCAAATTCAAATTCAGACTGTAGGTATTAACTTACTGCAACTGAAGATAATATGTCGAAACATGTTTTGCAATGTTGAAAATGTTGTGTCCTTTTGGAGAATCCTGATACTGAGCAAGTATTATCTTATTGTTGACCCCAAATGGGTTGAATAGCATTTCTTTTCAATTTTTCTAAGGAGCAATCACAGCTGCAGTGTTGTCCTGTATAGCAGTTCTCGCAGGTGTTTTCCTTACTATTTGGTACATCAGAAAGAAAAGAAGACAAGTTGAAAGAGAAAATAACGATGGAAATGGTGAGCCACATACAGCGGTTTTCAATTGAGTGTCGAAAGTAATTAGCGAATTTCTTTAATTTATGATTACTTCACTCATTGATTGGTTCAAAGTTCTCGCGCCACTTTTTCAAGCAATCAGAAGTTGAACCAAAACCAATTGTGGCTCGCGCATGCACATATTCCCGCGTTTTGCGTCGGCTACGTGTAATTACTTCAATTTTTGATTGGTTTACTGGATTGTCTCCGTCCTTTTTGATTGGCCAAAGTAAATACTTTGGTTTTGGTTTTATGACACTCGATTGAAACTCAGTCTAATGGGAATGTTAATCCAATAAAACGGTTTACCTTTTAGTGCTACTATAATGGAAAAAATCAGTTCCTTTTATCTTCACATTTTGAAATTGCTTAACCCCTGACTGGCAAAATTGTGGGCTTTGATTTTCATCCGAAAGATGTTTACTTTGAGTGTAACTTTTGGATTTCACCTTCCGCCGTTATTCACATCAGGAGGAGCCCATGAGTAGGAGCCTCCATGTGCACTACATCCTTGACTCAACCTTTGCCCGTTTCTTTCTATTTTTAGAACCAACCCTTCAGCAGGAGACTGACATTTACATTAAGTTACATCAATTCGCACAATTTGCGTATATTGTTTTTGCTATTTTTGTCTTCGTTAGACAATGAATTTATACTGATTGGCTATTTATCGGTCGTCGATTATCGGTTTTCTCATCGATTATCGGTTGGTCCAAGGGCCCAAGCGTTCAGAATTTAAAGACAAATTTTATAAAACAATTGTTCCATTCGTCCTTGTTGGATACGACACTCGTTATGGCCAACTCGGGGCACCATCTCATATCCATCTACATCTACATTTATACGTTAGCAGGAACCGTTTTATGTAGTTATCACGCTAACTTTAAATAACACAAAAAAGTACTTAAATAAATGAATAATAACAATAATAATCAATTTGATAAAATAATTAAAATGAAAAATAAACATATTCCTCAATAAAATATTCATCATCTAATCAGTGTTAATCCCATAGTTAGACAATTTCTGATGGAAGGCTGTTCCATTCTTTAACTGTTCTTGGAAAAAGGAATATTTAAAGACATCATTACTTGCGTGCTCAATACAATAGTACGAGTTTGATTAGGTAATGTCAAATACTGAGAATTCAGTACACGAATAATTTCATTTGTAATTTTGTACATTGTACATAAAGGAGCATGATGACGGCGAAAAGTTAGAGATTCCCATTCCTTGCCCCATTTGTTCAAACGATGGATAGCGCTATCGGCCGGAAAAATCACTATCCGCTGGATAACTCAATTGGTTTTGCTAGCGCTTATCGGCTGAATGGTGATTTATCCGCTGGATAGTTATTAGGATTCAAAAAATAATTTTTTCCAAACATTTACGCCGAATGCGTGAGGAAATTAAGAAATTCTTTATTTTATTATAAATAAAGAAACCTCGCCTGTGATCTGTTCTGTTGTAAAGCACTTAACAAGCGGATAGCGCACTCAAGAAATAGGGAAAACGCTCGACTATGTTTCGTGTTTCCCTTACACTTCTTGAGTGCTCTAACCGCTTCCTGCGTGCTTTGCAACAGAACAGATCACAGGTGAATATGACATGTTTGACATTTGCCTCTCCTTGGTGGAGAAAGTTGTCAAAGACGAACTGTCGCAGCCTATGGTTCAAAATGACAGCAGTTCATCGCTTAACTGCATAAAATAATTTTGCATGTGTATTTGCTTTTTAGATCCAAACCCCCTTGTTACACCCTATGCTGCTTCATCACCGGATTGGCTTGAGAGAATTATCGCTTCTCATAACTACGAGATAATGGAAAATGAAGTTGACGAGGATGTTCCAGTCACCTGTCAGCGGGTACCCTACATGAACATCGCTCCGAATGGGTCTCTGAAACTTCCTCCGTATCTGAGGAACATTTTCCTGGAGTTTGAAAGATATTACGAGAACACGCGTTATCAAAGGCTGAAACGGTATGTAATGACAAACCAACAAAGATATGATACAGCCGTAGGCAGCAGGGAGGTTTCTTAAGCACAGTCCACGTTTAGTAGGATTAGGTAAATGGGGATGGGCAGTGTCGCCTTCACAAATGTGATTGTCAACTCTCCCTACCACCATCCATCATTATTATTTACTTCAGTTCTATTATAATTATTGCAGTTTCCCAGTTTCTCCGATAAGTGCTTTGGAAAACCGAGTGCGAGTCAAACAGAAGCTAGCATGAAAGTGTGAACGAGAAAAGAGGGAGAGCTCTATCTTTCAGTCTTGTCATGGCACTGTACTTTTTCGTATTACATAGCATTACTTCACTCTTTAACGCTTTTGCATAAAAAGATGAAAAAAGTGTTAAAATGATAATTTTAAATTCATAAATGAAAAATACTATAAATAAATCAATCTTACAAACGAACGTAAAAAAAATAAAATAATTTAAATTTAACCGGAGTGTAAGTAGCTGGCGAGATATTTTATCGCGAAATTATTAAACAAGCACAAGTAAATCGATTGTTGCTCCGTTGAGTTTTGGCCGCGAGAGCGAGCGGCTGCAAAGCGGCGAAGCGGCGAGGGAAGGAATGTGTTTTACAATTAATACACGTCTAGGAGAAGGGCAAGTTAAATTATACGTCATTTACTCATTAGCTTAAAATTTCAGCGTATTAACTCAGCTTAAGGTGATTCCTTAGTAATAGAAGTTGTCGTAACATTTTTTTAAAACTTTTCTCGATTGTTCCCTATATTATGGTGACTCGAAATGTGCAATTAAAAAAGTAGGTCACCAAGCTCGTTTGAGAGACATAACTTGCTCAAGTTACTCATTTAATCATTGCGTCTTCATCTATCAAGGACAAGTTTATTCCATCGGTTCAGGCTACGTTTTGCACGAACAGGAAGCACAGCTTTGACGTAATTCTTGAAATAACAAAACAGGTGAATTGTGTTGCTCAAAAGGAATAATTTAATGTTTGTTTTATGGCACAGGCACAAGTCTTGAAAAGGTACTGACTACAAATGTTCTTCGGGTGCGTGATCTCGAGGAGACAATTTTGTGTCCACGAGTGATGGCTACGAATACTATCTTTCCTGTAACTTTTTTTTCTGACGTAATTTTTTTGTATCTTTTTTACAGCGCAAAGAAGATGAGTAAGAGAATAAAATTATGCCAAAAAAAAGATAGGTCACCAACCTCGTTTAGGAGAAAACAGAAAGCAAACCAAGCTCGACCCCTCGACAACACGTCTCCCCGATAGCGCGGTTTCACTTTTACAGTCGGACTTAAATGTTCTTTAGCATCATCAAGGCTATCACTCGACTTTTTGTTTTGTGAGAGTCCAAAACGTTTCTTGTTTTGCTCTTTACTGCTGTGCTCTGAAAACGGCCATTCTTCTTTCTAGCGAGCTTTCCCTCACGAAAGGTCGCCATTTTGAAATGTTTTTGGCCACGTTCGATATATCAATATTCACACATTGGTACGAGTCTTTATGGTTAAATTTAAACATTGTTTTGTTTAGAAATATCCGTTGAGACTTGTGAGACAAAGAGCCATGAAATTTGACCATAAAGTCTCTTAGCCATGCCTGAATACGAACGGGGCTTACACTGTGTTATGCGCAGAACAGGATGCGCAGTGCAATACTAGGGAATCACCTTAATATATATGCAAAACACGAGTTTAAAAGTCTGAAAGCCCGAAACTTCCGTGCTGCATATTAATTCATTCCAGACGTATTACTATTGATTCTTTGAAGTCAAAAGTCTCCTCGATCCACTCTCTCGATATTTTAAAGTTAGTAATGGCGGACCATTAATTAGACTTAAAATAGGAAATTCCAGTTAAAATAAGCAAGTGTCTTTTTGAAATGATGGCTTAAAACTTGGGTCACCTAGTGTTTAGTTAACATAGTTTTCAAATCCAAGGAGAAAATGATTTTTTTTCATAGTACCACTTTAAAGATCTTTTAATCCCCTTTTAACGACCTTCTTGAATAAACGACGGATTAACGTCGTTTTGCACATCTTAAGAGAGACTTACTCAACGGAGTTGATAATGTAAATAGGCCACGGTACAGAGATTCTAAAAGCTGACGTTTCGAGCGTTAGGCCTTCGTCAGAGCAAATCGAGGAATTGTGGGTTACGTGTAGTTTTTATAGTAGAGTAGGAAGTACGCTATTGGTGGTAATATGGCAACGTGAAAAATAGGAATATATCAGTTAAATGAAAAGCGTTCGTTAATACCGTGAGGATTAACGGTGCCGATTTGGAAGATGAATTTTTGTTCCAGATTCTTGCGGCTTTCCGTCGTACCTAGATGTAGGGAAAGACCGCAGATAGCCATGTGTTTTTTGGAGTGGTTAGGGAGATTAAAATGACGAGCGACTGGCTTAGATGCACCCTTTTCATTCTTCTCAACATCGAGAAGGTGTTCGCGGAATCGGTCGCCTAGTCGTGTACCTGTCTCGTCGATTTATAATTTATTGCATAACGTACAGGTTATGCAATAAATGACATCTGCGGAGGTATGTGTGAAACGATCGGTGATCTTAACAGAACTGATCGCTTAGGTTCAGATATCTTGCTAGTGTTAAGAATGAAAAGACAAGTTTTGCATCGTGAGCGCGCACATTTGAAAGTGCCGGGTTGCTCGTTAGTTTTGAGCGCGCTTCTACCTAAAACCTCTTTGTCGTGTTTGAATGAAATAAGTGGGGGTTGCGAAAAGATTCTACCAGTCTCGGGATCATTTTGGAGTAATACTTTTGACTGCGTGATTATGAGGAAGGAAAGTGAGGGTGAATGGAATTCTGTCATTCTCATCTTCTTATGACGTTTGTAGTGCTGACTGCCGATCAAATTGTTGGGCGCGATGATGGCCCGCTTTGACCACAGAGACAGGATAGCCACGTTTTTCGACGAACTGGCACATCTCCTCTAATTTGCTGGAAAAATCGGAGTCATCACTACATAGACGTCAAGTCTAAGAAATTGAGAATAAGGAATGGAGTTCTTGACATGTAATGGACGTGACGATGAATACAAAAAATAACTGTGAGAATCTGTAGGTTTGTAGTGCACACTGGTACATAGCACGTTGCCACTAATCGAGACTTTGATATCTAGGAAAGGCAATAAAGTTTCGAAATTTCCCAGGTATATTTAAGAGCCGAATGAAGAGAATTGATGGAGGTTATAAATTCATCCCGTTCTTCTTTGCTGGATGAAATAGCGCCGATGCAGTCGCCGATGTAGCGGCCCTAGAGAACTGACTTCCTCCTTAGTGGAGGCTTCATAATTCCACTTTGTAGCCTCGATTAAACAGATCTTTCGATCTCTGTTTCTTGATTACGACAAAAGGAGCAAGTAAAATCTTTTGTTGATCGTTGTGTGCCAAATGACGACTGTTTTGGAGTGCTTGTGAGGGCGGATAAAATCATGATTTATGTAGTAATGCAATTTTAGTGATGTCTTTGGTGATATCTTTTTTCTAGCGGAAGACGTTTCATCGGATGGACCTCGGACGCTAATGATGGTCTCTTATATGATACACTCCAACGTGGAATGCCGGTTCCATCTGTTTCTCCTAACAGCTTGAGCCGGGAACCAGCGCACCAAACAACAGTTAAAGATTCTCGTGAAGGACTTAAGCGACACTCTATTAGTTTGGGTGAGCTGAGAGGCGTCAGGGAGGCTGTTCAAGATAAATTTTGCAGCACGCAACCAGTGGAGATAGATACTGTTGGATGCACAACAAGTCACAATCGCCGGCGCTTTTCTGTTGATCTTGGTGAAGTCCGAGAGTTTATTGCAATGACAGAGATGAAATCGACTCCTACAGAAAACCCGGCCGTCGCTGATCACTGGCCAGCAGACATGCGGGAAACACATCAAAGTGAAAGCCTTGCTAACCAGCTACCAGCGGCTTATGTCTGAGTAGATTATTACAGTAATAGTTAACAGATGTAGCTTTACGGGCTGAAGATAAGAATCACTGTTATACCGAAAAACACAACAACCGAAAGGCATGTTGCTGTGTAGTCTGGAGAGGGTTGATTTAGACTTGTTGTCCACCCCTTAAAAGAAAGTTTCTCTTATTAAAAATATGCAACTTTCAGAGAAATTTGCTCAAACTCTCTGGCTCAAACCATTATTAATTTCAGGATTTTTAAAACTAGTGATCCCGTTTCGCGTCATCCACTTGAACGTTTAAATTTAGGAAAGTATTTTGACCGTTTGTCTGAAATGACAGGGCACGGTCGACGTTTCAAAGTCTCTCACCGGCGAGTGTATATGATGCATTACACGCTAAAGATAAGAATCGCGGTTATGCGGATAAACTTTAGGGATATAGTAAAGATGGCCGCAGAAGTTACAGCACTCTCTTCCCATAAATGTACATACACGTGGCCTGGGTTCAACTTCCAGACCGAGGTTTCAAATGCAACAAAAGGTGTTTTTCAAGCAACACTCGTAGTTTCATTTGAGACTTTGAGGGGCATGACTTTGTAGAGCTCGCAGACCAGCGGGGAACATTGTCCATTCAAGACCTAGATAAACAAACGACCTATTGTAGCTCCCCAGGAGTCTGTCTAGAAGCTCAATGGGTCGAGAATCAGACCGGTGTTACTGTTTTGATTCTGATTCAGGCTGGGGTGACTACCCATGCGCGAGCGCCGTGACTGGCATTGCCTTGACTAAAAAATACCCAAAGGCACTGCATTCCGGCAGCCGGCCTCTTTCGCTTCCGTTGGATAGAGTTACCCATACTCGCACTCTACGTTCAAGCAGTACCCTTAACTTAACCATCCCACGTACATCATGTAAATCACACACTTTCTAGGACAGCATTGCTTCTTTGTTCAATGCCCTCCCGCGTGCGCCATTAAATCATGTGAAAACTTCAGGTCTTTTTCAAAGCAGACGTTTGAACTCTTAAGGAAACGCTGCCTTCTTTCATAGTGCACGTGTTGGGTGGTTAGCTTGACCTTTTCCAATTTACTTTATCACATTATATGTAGGACTAAGTTAGTGTACATTATTTGTCTTAATATTAAGATAAGTCGATTTTAGTTGTAGCATATTTTTAACAGATGAAGAGCCAATATATTTTGGATATACTGATAATCCATTTCTATTACTGGATCGATGATCCTGGTTTTGCAGTTGTTCTTTCACCCATCGCCAAGGAACTGGGTTAAGTTTGTTGGTTTTCAACTGTTTCTCAAGGTTTTTCGCCGGGTACCTTGGATTTCCCCCCTCCTCAAAGCCATTCGATATGAGTGGACATCATTTTAAGTAATTTCTGTACTATGCCCCTGCGCTGTAGACAGTTCGCAGTTAAATCAACGTCAATATTGTCATTATTACAGGCAAGGTTATTTTTAAAGGTGCTCACTTCTCCGAAGTCCTCCATAATTTTAATTTTGATGCATTATCTTGTTGCCTCATTTGGTTATTCTACAAACCTATTTTGTTCCAGATAGCATATAACAGTAATTCAAGATGGGGGCGCACCCGAAATTTAATATTGAAATTGAAAATAATAGATTTTGAAATTCAATTTTTCCTGCTACAAACAATTTATGTATACAATTTTCGAACAAAGTTGTTTTTGAACGATATTTCCTGCGGTTGAAAGTCGTCTTTTGTCACAGTAGAGGTTGAACTTCCCTTCAACGTTTAATTTATCATTGATTTGTACATGAAGTTAGGCAAGTGATATCATTGAAACTAGGACAAAATTATCGGCAAGTATTGTAGTTTTACTAAAAAAAACTTTTAACGATTTAATTCTAAGCAAAAGTTATCGCAGTTCAGTAATGGAGCAACTGACAAATGCATGAACCGACTAGGACCCAGGACCGGCGACCACATGAGAACGTCTTATTGTTCCGATAAAGCCAGGAATAAATCGAAATGCCTTGGAAGGTATTCCTTTTACCTCGGAAAACAAAAACGTTGACATTAACCATTCCATTTGATTTCTAACCGAAACAACTAGTTTTTTTTTTTTTTTTTTTTTGCTTAAGACGAGAAGCATTCACGTTTGAGCAATAACGATACTCATCGTTTACAGCAATTCTTTTGATTTTCCAATTTGCCAGCCAATGGAACAAAAGAACCCTTTCGACAACCAATCAACATCTGGTTGGTGCAATAGATGATGTAACAATGAACAGCGCTGTACATGCATAGTATTTGTAGTTTTTTCCTCTTTTCCGGGTGGAATTAATGACTGACTTGTAAAAGTGCACCAAATAAAGAACATACACATGTATATCTTAATTGAATAAAAATTTACCAGAGGAGTAATTATATAATAAAAGAGACCTTTAGCACCGACGTTTTCGGGATATACCGGAAACTGCAAACCACGGCTTGCAGTTAGATGTTTTCTGTTAGAGGTTAGCTCGATTTTGAACTTTAGCAAGCCGTTCCTGTTAAGCTGACAACGGCGCCGCCATCTTGGATTTTTCATCGCTACAACTGCTTTCCAATCAAACAGCTCAAATTCTCCCAAAATTATATTTGATCGTCAAAATTGTTCCCAATAGATAACAAACAGATAAAACAACATGACTGATGCGGTCAAACGGGATGTCTGATTGATCTCTGGTTATACAACGCTTCCGTAAATCACTTACCGCAAGAATGGTATCTTGAAGTTAAAACTCGAACCGCACACTGCAAACGAGATTGGCAAGGACAAGATCAGGTGATTTCCCGAGGTTCGCGGTTCGCGGTATTGCCCGAAAAATTCGTTTAAATAATTAACGGACGTACCGCGAAAAGTGTAACAAAATCATTGAATATCTCCGTTCACCATATATGGTAGTAGATTCCTACAAATTCCTACAGGTTCCTACGGATTCCTGCAAGGATAATCACGTCGTTAGCAAGGCAGTTTTCCGAACAATAGCGGAAAGCGAAGAAAGTTTGTCTTTGGTTGACAAAATTAATGTTTGCGAAGTGCGGTTTAGAGGTGAATTGGAGAAATGATCGAACTAACTACTCAATTTAAGCAATTGCCTCTTTATAGACACCTGAAGAATTCAGGTGACTTTAACAGCCCGGGATTCAAACCCACGTCATCTGTGATGCCGGCGCAGTGCTCTTATCAACTGGGCTATGAAGCCACTCAGTTTAAAGTCGGTCAATTTTGTTGGCCTGAATATTTGTGAAGCGTCTGATACTTGTCCTTCTACTGTTGTCAATAGTTAGAACCAGGCTTAATTAATAGCAGCTTTGGCTAATAAACTGGAAAA